>NC_086448.1:704641544-705241544 GCF_028390025.1 Pseudophryne corroboree | reverse complement strand
CCACTACAAGGGGCACAGCAACTGGGGGCACCACTACAAGGGGCACAGCAACTGGGGGCACCACTACAAGGGGCACAGCAACTGGGGTCACCACTACAAGGGGCACAGCAATGGGGCACCACTACAAGGGGCACAGCAACTGGGGGCACAACTACAAGGGGCACAGCAACTGGGGGCACAACTACAAGGGGCACAGCAACTGGGGGCACAGCTACAAGGGGCACAGCGACTGGGGGCGCAGCTACAAGGGGCACAATTACAGGGGTCACAACTACTGGGGGCACAGCCACAAGGGGCACAGTTACAGGGGTCACAACTACTGGGGGCACAGCCACAAGGGGTACGCTACTGGGGGCACAATTACAGGGGTTACAACTACTGGGGGCACAGCTACTGGGGCCAAAGCTACAGGGGGCACAGCTACTGGGGGCACAGCGACTGGGGGCGCAGCTACAAGGGGCACAATTACAGGGGTCACAACTACTGGGGGCACAGCCACAGGGGGCACAGCTAGTGGGGGCACAGTTACAGGGATCACAACTACTGGGGGCACAGCCACAAGCGGCACAGCTACTGGGGGCACAGCATTAGGGGGCACAACTACAAGGGGCACAGCTACCGGGGGCAAAGCTACAGGGGGCACAGCGACTTGGGGCACAACTACTCGGGGCACAGCTATTGGGGGCACAGCTACAGGGGGCACAGCTACAAGGGGCACAACTACAGGGGTCACAACTACTTGGGGCACTGCTACTGGGGGCACAGCTACTGGGCTCACAACTATTGGGGGCGCCTGCTCCATCCTCCCAGCCAGCAGCAACACTCTCCCGTCTGTGCTAACGTCCTTCCGCGTCAGCGAGTGAATAATATTCATTAATTTCTCTCTATTTCTCTCTCTCTCTCCTCCTGTGGATAACTTTGTAAGTATAATTTTCATTTTTACAGGTACCGGCCCTATTGGATTCTACTGGACAAGTGGACGTGACCGGCGTGGGATGTAGGTAAGTAATCTCTCTCTCATTTTTACAGGAACCACCTATTGGATTCTACATGGACAAGTGGACGTGACCGGCGTGGGATGTAGGTAAGTATGTGTGAGTGTGTAAGTGTGTTTTAATAAATTTTTACTTTCACGGTGTGTGTGTTGTGTTTTTATTTGGGTATTTTTTGTTGTTGTAGAACTACAGGTACCAACGGGCCCATTATTTCCCCGCATGCTGGTACTTGAGGTTCTCCAAGTACCAGCAAGCGGGGGAGGCTTGCTGGGCCTTGTAGTTCCACAACAACAAAAATATTCTTTTTTTTACACACTTATGGCTATCAGCCCGGCACCCACCGCCCAGGGGTGCTGGGGACAGCCTCGGGCTTCACCTCTGGCCCTTGGGTGCCTGGAGGGAGGGACCCCTTGATTTAAGGGGTCCCCACTCCTCCAGGGAACCCCGGCCAGGGGTGATTAGTTGGGGGGGTAATGACACGGCCGCAGGGACCTACATAAATGTGTCCCCCGGCTGTGGCATTATGTCCCTGGCTAGTGGAGCCCGGTGCTGGTTTTAAAAATACGGGGGACCCCTACATCTTTTGTCCCCCCCGTATTTTTGGAACCAGGACTGGTCTAAGAGCCCGGTGCTGGTTGTCTAAATACGGGGAACCCCTGTCCAATTTTTCCCCAGTATTTAAACAACCAGGACCGGCTCAAGGAGCCCGAGGCTGGTTATACTTAGGAAGGGGGACTTCACACATTTTTTTTTTTTTTTAACCCATTCAGACCCTTCTCCATAAGTTAATAGAAGCCCTGGACAACAAAATTGCATTTATGTCCTCCTCCCACTCCCTTCCCAGGCCCAAACACTAATTTTTATTTTTTTTCTATAAAAATGTACAATATATCACAAGTATGATGAGCAGGCAGGCAGTGGGCATTGGCGGCATCGGATTGAGATGCAAATTAGTGGCGGAGGGCTGGGTCAGTTGATGGTGGGCAAGTTTGTAAGCCATTGGCGGTGGCAGCAGGCATCGGCTCAGAGGCAGTAGCGGGCATTGGCTCGACGGCGGTAGGGGTCATCGTCAGAATCCGGTGGACATTATGGCTGTAGTGCCTCACCAGCCTCTGACCTCACCGCACGCCACTGCTAGGATGTGTTATTTTAGTGTTCCCTTTATTTTTTTGAGCAGTGTATATAAATATATATATATATATATATATATATATATATATATATACAGGTTGAGTATCCCATATCCAAATATTCCGAAATTCGGAATATTCCGAAATACGGACTTTTTTGAGTGAGAGTGAGATAGTGAAACCTTTGTTTTTTGATGGCTCAATGTACACAAACTTTGTTTAATACACACAGTTATTAAGAATATTGTATTAAATGACCTTCAGGCTGTGTATATAAGGTGTATATGAAACATAAATGAATTGTGTGAATGTACACACACTTTGTTTAATGCACAAAGTTATAAAAAATATTGGCTAAAAGTACCTTCAGGCTGTGTGTATGAGGTGTATATGAAACATAAATGCATTCTGCGCTTAGATTTAGGTCCCATCCCCATGATATATCATTGTGGTATGCAATTATTCCAAAATACGGAAAAATCCCATATCCAAAATACCTCTGGTCCCAAGCATTTTGGATAAGGGAGACTCAACCTGTATATATATATATATATATATATATATATATATATATATATAAAATTTAATGATAACAGATAAAAAAAATCTGAAAAAAATCTAAATGACAAATAAATCATGCAAATACAGATGGTCAACACAAATATGGTCCATGCCTCCATAAAAAATGGTCAATGTCGGCCCATCATAACCAGACCCTTATTATATGCGAATGTCAGTAAGAACAGATTAATTCATGTGACTATTTATTACTGAACTCAATTTGAAACAGAGCTTCTGAAAAGAGGTGACGGGATCCCGACATGGATTGCAATGCCGGTGCCGCAATCCGGAATGAAGGACTGCCAGTTCTGCACCAAGTTAAATATAGTCCGTAGGCTAAAATCGGTGATGCCAACTGAAAATACATTTGGCTAATGGGGTCAAGCTTGGTAAATAACTCCAGACCACAGTCCCCATTTCGGAACATGGGAACTATGGTATTTTACATTACTTAACAAAACAAAGGAGGTATTACTACCTATTGTCATGTTCTTACACATAATGAGTAGTTGTAATACCTATCTGCTAAGGCCAGAACAATTAATAGTTTGCTTGACAAGCATTTTGGACCATCATCTATTCTAGACGGATGTAGACTACATTCCATTTTGGAACCCTAATATTCCTAGTGAATTGGGCAGGATGGGGAAATAATACAGGGAATCGCCAATCTGTAGGGAAGGGGCGGGGCCAAAATTATGAAATTCAATGATGTAAATAGCCTTGTCCCCAGACTGATTACCTGTATTTCCTCTCCAGGCTTTTCCCAGAGAGGAGGAGGAGGAGGAAAAAAGTAAGAAGGTATGAATAATAATAATAATAATAATAATAATAATGCAGGGAATCGCAGGTCTGTAGGGAGGGAGCGGGGCCAAAATTATGAAATTCAGTTATGTAAATAGCCTGGTCCCAAGACTGATTACCTGTATCTCCTCTACAGGCTTTTCCCAGAGAGGAGGAGGAGGAGGAGGAGGAAAAAGTAAGAAAGTATGAATAATAATAATAATAATAATAATATTTTAATTAGTCCTATATTTTTTTTTCTTCTTTGTGCTGTTATATTCTGCAACCACATCATAATGTTTAATACTGTAGTAAATTGTGTACTCTGACCACAGCGTCAGCTATGGTAATTATCTGCTTGTGTATATTTATGACAGAAATACATCTGTACGGTCTTTTCCAAACAACATCCTAAAATGGTGCCTTTGCTTTATTGCTAATGACTTTTGGCAAAATTTGCCTTTGTCCCTGGATGGCAGCGCTTTGTAATAGTTTCAGTGCGTACTTTTACTCTGGCCTCATCATGTTTTCATGCTACAATATTTCAGTGTAAGAGGTTATTGCCTTAGTAGACTTCAAAAGACATTTGTGGGCAGATACAAGATGGTTTCAGTGCAAACTGAAAAAAATCTGTAATATGTAAATAGATTCAAATTGTACTTTAGAACTGCCAAGAGAAGGCCTAGAGACTGACTGCTGCACAAATTATAAACTCATTAGTGTATTATCATGTATTTCTCTGACAGCAGATCAATTCTTGGCAAGGATGTGACTTTTACTAAATTACTGTATACAAGTAGTTTTCAAGTTTAACTGAGCCTAATGGTAATGCAAGTTCCTGTCTTGATTATGGGCCCGATCAGACTTGGCCTTAGGTGTGTGTAGTATATTTCATATTTGGCAATTTTTTGCTGGTGGCCTCTGGGAGATCCCAGATGGGAGGGTACAGGAGGCATGTGTGGTGCACTCAATTCTATCATCTTGGCCTCGTCCCAACGGCACATTGTGCAGTGGGTAGGAGTGGCGCACAGTGACGCAGAGCATTTCTTCAAACGATGAAGTGGGCCGGATGCAGGAAGCCGGCCCACTCTCTTGAGAGTTTGGGAGAAGTCACAAAAATCATTGGTCTCCTGGACATATGGGAAAAGTAGATAGGTATGGTCAGGGTCGGACTGGCCCACAGGGGTACCAGGGAAACCACCGGTAGGCCCCACTGCCTGAGGGCCCACTTCTTCCTCTAGGGATCAGGTTACAGACTCTGCACTTGTTTATACATGGTAGATATGTTGCATTACACTGCACTAAACTATTGTGTATTTCAAGCCTCTGTGGAGGCTGGCGACACCCCCTTTGTAGGCTGGTTACACCCCTAAGTATGGGCCCCTATCACTGGATCTCCCTGGTGGGCTCTTCATGTCCCAGTCCGACACAGGGTATGGTATATACCATATTCTCCATAGGACAAGTTATTACAAACGGTGGGGTAGATGTAACAAACCTGGGAGATAAAGGGGTCTATTCATGAAGCAGTGAAAAGTGTGGAGAAGTGAGCCAGTGGAGAAGTGGCCCATGGCAACCAATCATCTGCTCTGTATAACTTTATAGTATGCAAATGATAACTGTTACTTCAATGCTGATTGGCTGCCATGGGCAACTTCTCCACTGGCTCACTTCTCCACACTTTTCGCTGCTTCATGAATAGACCCATGAGTACTGATTGTTTGGTACTTTATCTCTCCCCACTCTCTCCAAGGTTTGACACATCTCCTCATTTATGTTTTACCCCCAGGCACCATTATGGTGCATAATCCTAATGAGAAGCCTGAGAACAGTTTTTGTGCTGCAGGTAGAGTGACATAGACGGTGTTTAATGATGCACTATGTTTCTCTGTGCCTGAAGCAATGGTTCCTTCTGCCTCTTAGCACCAAACATAGACACCAATTTGTTGTTTTTATGGAATGACAGATATACAATCGTAATTACATAGCGATTAACCTCTTCAAGTCCGGAAACTTTATCTATAAACTTGCCCAGAAATAAGTACATAACGTGATACATAAATTTACTACACAACACATCATAAGAAAGCTACACAAGATGGTGGGAAGCGGGTACAATACCGCTAGTCGGGATCCTGGAGGTCACAATGCCGACGCGGGAATCCCGACTAGCCGTGAAATACTGATGCTGGAATCCCAGCACCACAGGCTTTCCTTCCTCTATGGGTGTCTACGAGGTTCCGGTGTGAATGGTCGACAGTGTTAAGGTCGACACTCATTAAGTCGACCACTAATGGTCGACATTGACATTGTCGACATGGACTAATGGTTGACACATGGAAATGGTCGACACGTGGAAGGTCGACACATGAAAACGTGATTTTTTTACTTTTTTGGGTGTCATTTCCTTGCTTCGCTAGCCATGCTTCGGGCAAGGTTCCTCGCTCCGCTACCGCTGCGCTCGGCACAAGTTACCGTTCCCAATCGTAGTCCACGTGACTCGTAAAGTATGAAAAAGTTCCACAAAAGAAAAAAAAAGTGAAAAACTCATGTCGACCTTTTCATGTGGCGACCTTTCGTGTGTCGACCATTTTCATGTGTCGACCATTAGTCCATGTTGACCATGTCAATGTCGACCATGTCAATGTCGACCAATAGTGGTCGACCTAATGAGTCTCAACCTTAACACTGTCGACCATCTGACCGGATACCGTCCACGACACCCATAGAGGGAGAATATAACCAAAGGAGCTTTTCAGCGCTTGGCCCGCCGCCGGCATACCGGTAGCGGGATCCGGCTGTCAATATACTGACGGCCAGGATCCCAGCCACCGATTTTTCATACTGATCCCGTGGTGACTACTGCTGCTCAGTCTCAGCACTGTGACAGGAATGCAGAAAGATATCTGGATGCACCCTTGTGCTGTTACCCTGGTTTTAGTTCTGACCAGGAGGATATTTGTGAAGTTTGGATGTTCTCCCCATGTTCAGGTGGGTTTCATCCATTTGTCTCCACAGTTCCCTGACACACTGGCAGATAAACAAGGTTTCCGACTAAATTGTGTTTGTCATCTCCTCAGACTCAATGTCTGTCACGCTTGCATATTGTTTTATGATTATATTGTTATGCTGAATATATATTTAAGCTAAATAAATGAATAATAATAATAAATAAAAATAATAATAATAGTAAATGCAATCTGTGTCAAATATTTGGTGTAATATGAACTAAACTCTATTTTCTTTTTCTTTTAATTTTGTTGGGAGAGCAGCACTCTGTGCTGTCTCCTATGCTACATACACTCTTTGCACTAGGATCCAGAGTCTGCCGGGAGGTGCGACCCCCGACCTGATGTGCTACTGCAATTCACTGTGTAAGAGTGTCATTCTTAGGGGGTAATTAAGATATTATCGCAGCAGCAAATTTGTTAGCAGTTGGGCAAAACCATGGGGGTAATTCTGAGTTGATCGCAGCAGCAAGTTTGTTAGCAATTGGGCAAAACCATGTGCACTGCAGGGGGGGGGGGGGGGGGGGGCAGATATAACATTTGCAGAGAGAGTTAGATTTGGGTGTTTTTTTTGTTTTTGTGCAGGGTAAATACTGGCTGCTTTATTTTTACACTGCAATTAAGATTTCAGTTTGAACACACCCCACCCAAATTTAACTCTCTCTGCACATGTTATATCTGCCCCTCCTGCAGTGAACATGGGGGGTCATTCCGAGTTGTTCGCTCGTTATATTTTTCTCGCAACGGAGCGATTAGTCGCTAATGCGCATGCGCAATGTCCGCAGTGCGACTGCACCAAGTAAATTTGCTATGCAGTTAGGTATTTTACTCACGGCATTACGAGGTTTTTTTTTCGTTCTGGTGATCGTAATGTGATTGACAGGAAGTGGGTGTTTCTGGGCGGAAACTGGCCGTTTTATGGGTGTGTGCGAAAAAACGCTACTGTTTCTGGGAAAAACGCGGGAGTGGCTGGAGAAACGGAGGAGTGTCTGACCGAACGCTGGGAGTGTTTGTGACGTCAAGCCAGGAACGAAACTGACTGAACTGATCGCAGTTGCCGAGTAAGTGTGGAGCTACTCAGAAACTGCTAAGAAGTGTCTATTCGCAATTTTGCTAATCTTTCGTTCGCAATTTTGATAAGCTAAGATTCACTCCCAGTAGGCGGCGGCTTAGCGTGTGCAAAGCTGCTAAAAGCAGCTTGCGAGCGAACAACTCGGAATGAGGGCCATGGTTTTGCCCAATTGCTGAAAAAAATTGCTGCTGCGATCAACTCAGAAATAGGCCCCATGTGCACTGCAGGTGGCAGATATAACATTTGCAGAGAGATTGACTCACATCTCCACTCTGTACTGTTACTAAGCTTACATGGCAAGCACCCTTAACCATTTTAACAAAATGTGCTCTAAATTAAAATATTGACTCCTCAAGTTATGCCCAATGCAACACATTTTACACAAGTCTCGTTTGTATGTGACGCAAATGGATTTACAGCCAGGCCCTATCACTCTGGATTCCAACCAGAATGCAGTTCACTTAGATATAATGTGAATGTAATAACGGGATCTGGTTAATATCCTGATGGTTGGGATCCCGGCGCAAACATATAACTTGGAGCAGTCACCAGGGTAGAAATAGCTAAATAAATCGATTTATAAGATCCCACTGTGGAGTAGAAAATAATACATTTTATGTAGCAGACAGACATTTCTATAAACACAAAGCAACAATATAAACACAATAAGATAACGTGGAGACACCAGAATAACCAAAATCACTTTTAGTATTTTCCTAATGCTAGACAGGCTATAACGGCACGTTTTATCCAAGTGGTTATACTTCCTTTTGCAAACGCATTTAATATGCTGATGTAACAGGCTGCTATGTAAGTGGTTTCACTGTGTCATATCTCTCTCAGCACGGCATGGGGTGTTTGTGTGTTAAATAAATGACCTACCTAATACTGTAGCTGCACATTTGACATTTATAAAAACTACAAAATGGACATACAGACATTATTGTGGGATACATACGATATCCTGGCAGAATGGGATGCTGGCTGTCACTATACCAACAGCAGCATCCCGTCTGCCGGAATCCCGGCAGCGAGTTCCCTCACGGGCTCGTCACGCATCAAGCCCGGCGGCTCGCCACAGGTTCTATTCCCATTCGGTTGGTGGAGTGGACCCACCAACCAAATGGGAATACCGGGCGGGAGTTGGGATTCTGTTTGTTGGTAAAAATAAGATTTAACTTACCGGTAAATCTATTTTTCGTAGTCCGTAGAGGTTGCTAGGGACTCCGTAAGGACCATGGGGAATAGACCGGCTCCGCAGGAGATAGGGCACTTTAAGAAAGACTTTAGGATTCTGGATGTGCACTGGCTCCTCCCTCTTTGCCCCTCCTTCAGACCTCAGTTAGGGAAACTGTGCCCAGAGGAGACGGACAGTACGAGGAAAGGATTTCTGTTAATCCAAGGGCAAGATTCATACCAGCCACACCAATCACACCGTATAACTTGTGATAAACTACCCAGTTAACAGTATGAAAAAACAACATAGCATCAGTACATGACCGATGCAACCATAACATAACCCTTATTGAAGCAATAACTATATACAAGTATTGCAGAAGTAGTCCGCACTTGGGACGGGCGCCCAGCATCCTCTACGGATTACGAGAAATAGATTTACCGGTAAGTAAAATCTTATTTTCTCTAACGTCCTAGAGGATGCTGGGGACTCCGTAAGGACCATGGAGATTATACCAAAGCTCCCAAACGGGCGGGAGAGTGCGGATGACTCTGCAGCACCGATTGAGCAAAAAGGAGGTCCTCCTCAGCCAGGGTATCAAACTTATAGAACTTTGCAAAGGTGTTTGACCCCGACCAAGTAGCTGTTCGGCACAACTGTAATGCCGAGACCCCTTGGGCAGCCGCCCAAGAAGAGCCCACCTTCCTAGTGGAATGGGCCTTAACCGATTTAGGCAATGGCAATCCTGCCGAAGAATGCGCCTGCTGAATCGTGTTACAGATCCAGCGAGCAATAGTCTGCTTTGAAGCAGGAGCGCCAACCTTGTTGGCCGCATACAGAACTTACAGAGCTTCAGTCTTCCTGATCCTAGTTGTTCTGGACACATAAATCTACAAAGCCCTGACCACATCCAGGGACTCGGAATCCACCAAGTCCCGCGTAGCCACAGGCACGACAATAGGTTGGTTCATATGAAAAGATGAGACCACCTTTGGCAGAAATTGAGGACGAGTCCTCAATTCTGCCCTATCCACATGAAAAACCAGGTAAGGGCTTTTATACGAGAAAGCCGCCAATTCCGAAACACGCCTTGCAGAAGCCAAGGCCAATAACATAACCACTTTCCAAGTGAGATATTTCAATTCCACCGTCTTGAGTGGTTCAAACCAAGGTGACTTGAGGAAACTTAATACCACGTTAAGATCCCAAGGTGCCACCGGAGGTACAAAGGGAGGCTGAATATGCAGTACCCCCTTCACAAATGTCTGTACTTCAGGAAGAGAAGCCAATTCTTTTTGGAAGAAAATGGATTAGGCCGAAATTTGGACCTTTATGGACCCTAATTTCAGGCCCAAATTCACTCCCGTCTGCAGGAAGTGAAGCAGATGGCCCAAATGGAACTCCTCCGTAGGAGCAGTTCTGGCCTCACACCAAGACACATATTTTCGCCATATACGGTGATAATGTTTCAATGTCACGTCCTTCCTAGCCTTGATCAGGGTAGGAATGACCTCCTCCGGAATACCTTTTTCCGCTAGGATCCGGCGAAGACTTCTGGATGAAGTCCCCACTCTCCCGGATGCAGGTCGTGTCTGCTGAGGAAGTCGGCTTCCCAGTTGTCCACCCCCCCGGGATGAATACTGCTGATAGGGCGCTTACATGGCCTTCCGCCCAGCGAAGAATCCTGGTCGCTTCTGCCATGGCCACTCTGCTCCTTGTGCCGCCTTGGCAGTTTACATGAGCCACTGCCGTGACATTGTCTGACTGAATCAGAACCGGTTTGTCCCGAAGCAATGCCTCCGCTTGGCGTAGGGCATTGTATATGGCCCTCAACTCCAGGACGCTGATGTGGAGACCAGTCTCCAGATTTGACCAGAGACCTTGGAAATTTCTTCCCAGTGTGACCGCTCCCCAACCTCGGAGGCTTGCGTCCGTGGTCACCAGGATCCAGTCCTGAATTCCGAACCTGCGGCCTTCTAGGAGGTGAGCACTGTGCAGCCACCACAGGAGAGATACCTTGGCTCTGGGAGACAGGGTGATCCTTTGATGCATTTGTAAATGGGACCCGGACCATTTGTCCAGTAGATCCCATTGAAAGGTCCTCACATGGAACCTGCCGAAGGGGATGGCCTCGTACGATGCCACCATCTTCCCCAGGACACGTGTGCAATGATGCACTGAAACCGTTTTTAGCTTTAATAGGTTCCTGACCAGGGCCATGAGCTCCTGAGCCTTTTCCATCGGAAGAAAAACCTTTTTCTGGTCTGTGTCTAGCATCAGACCCAGAAAGGTCAGGCGTGTTGTAGGGACTAGCTGAGACTTCGGTAAATTGAGAATCCAGCCGTGCCCCTGCAACATCCTCACCGACAGCGACACGCTGTCCCGCAACTTCTCCCGAGATCTCACCTTTATGAGGAGATCGTCCAAGTATGGGATAATTGTAACCTCCTGCTTGCGCAGGAGCACCATCATTTCCGCCATTACCTTGGTGAAAATTCTCGGGGCTGTGGAAAGCCCAAACGGCAACGTCTGAAATTGGTAATGACAGTCCTGTACTGCAAATCTCAGGAACGCCTGATGAGGAGGAAAAATCGGAACATGAAGGTATGCATCCTTTATGTCCAGGGACACCATCCAATCCCCCCCCCCTCCAGGCTGGCGATGACCGCTCTGAGCGATTCCATCTTGAACTTGAACTTTTTCAAGTACAAGTTCAGGGATTTTAGATTCAAAATAGGCCTGACCGAACCGTCCGGTTTCGGGACCACAAACAGGGTTGAGTAATACCCCTTTCCTTGCTGGAGAAGAGGAACTTTGACTATCACCTGTTGAAGATACAATTTTTGAATCGCAGTCAACACTAACTCCCTCTCTGACGGGGAAGCTGGTAGAGCCGATTTGAAAAACTGGTGAGGAGGCACGTCTTCGAATTCCAGCCTGTATCCCTGAGAAACAATCTCTATAGCCCAGGGATCCACCTGTGGGTGAACCCAGACCTGGCTGAAAAATCGAAGACGCGCCCCCACTTGAGCTGACTCCCCCCGGGAAGCCCCAGCGTCATGCGGTGGACTTTGCAGATGTAGGGGAGGACTTCTGCTCCTGGGAACTAGCTGCATGCAGCTTTTTTCCCTTGCCTTTTCCTCTGGCAAGGAAGGACGATCCCCGTACCTTCTTGCTTCTATTGGAACGAAAGGACTGCATTTGATAATGAGGTGCCTTTTTAGTATGCTGCGGGGGGACATAAGGTAAGAAATTCGATTTACCGGCCGTAGCAGTAGAGACAAGGTCTGAGAGGCCTTCTCCAAACAACTCCTCCCCCTTGTAAGGCAACTACTCCATATGCCGCTTTAAATCGGCATCCCCCGTCCACTGTCGGGTCCACAGGAGTCGCCTAGCAGAAATAGACATAGCATTTATTCTGGAGCTTAGTAAACAAATGTCTCTTTGAGCATCCCTCGTATACAAAGCAGCATCTTTGATGTGCTCTAGGGTCATTAGAATGGAATCCTTATCTAGGGTTTCAAGTTCCGTAGATAAGGAATCTGTCCATGCTGCGATAGCACTACACACCCAGGCCGATGCCATCGCCGGTCTAATGATAGTACCGGAATGTGTGTAAATGTGTTTCATGGTAACCTCCTGCTTACGATCAGCAGGATCCTTGAGGGAAGCTGTATCCTGAGAAGGCAGTGCCACCTTCTTGGATAAGCGTGTCAGCGCCTTGTCTACCTTCGGCGAAGATTCCCATCGTATCCTGTCCTTTTGTGGAAAGGGATACGCCATAAGAATCCTTTTGGGAACTTGTAGTCTCCTATCTGGAGATTCCCAAGCCTTTTCGCACAAGTCGCTTAGTTCAAATGAGGACGGAAAAGTGACCTCAGGCTTTTTCCCTTTATACATGTGTACCCTCCTGTCAGGGACAGGGGGTTCCTCAGTGATATGCAAAGCCTCTTTAATGGCCATAATCATGTAACGAATACCTTTCGCCACCTTTGGCTGTAATTTTGCATCCTCATAGTCGACACTAGAGTCAGTCTCTGTGTCGGTATCTGTGTCAGTGATCTGGGATATGGTGCGTTTTTGAGACCCCGAAGGTCCTGGTGCAAGAGGGGCAGGCATGGTTTGACTACCTGACTGATCCCTAGCTTCAGCCTTGTCTAATCGTTTATGCAGTAAATTTACATTTGCATTCAAGACATTCCACATATCCACCCAGTCCGGTGTCGGCATTGCCGACGGCGACCTGACCATCATGCACTCCTCCTCCTCCTTAGGTGAGCCTTCCTCGTCAAACATGTCGACACACACGTACCGACACACTTCACACACACAGGGAATCTCTTTTCTGAAGACAGGTTCCCCCTGAGGCCCTTTGGAGAGACAGAGAGAGAGTATGCCAGCACACACCCCAGCGCTATATGTCCCTGGAGAAAAACACAGAATGTTTACCCAGTAGCGCTGCTGTAGTGTATAAACGCCAATAATGTGCCCCCCCTTACTTTAAAACCCCCTCCTACCGTGTGTCAAGCAGGGGAGAGTCCGGGGAGCTTCCTCTCAGCGGTGCTGTGTAGAGAAAATGGTGCTGGTGAGTGCTGAGGGTGAAGCCACGCCCCCTCAGCGGCGGGCTTCTATCCCTCTCAAACTTATTAAAAAATGGCGGGGGCTCTTTTATATACATGTACAGTGCCCACCTGTACATGTATATACACTTTTGCTATAGGAGAGGTGTTTTATTGCTGCCCAGGGCGCTCCCCCTGTGCCCTGCACCCTTACAGTGACCGAAGTGTGTGAGGTGTAGCGGAGCAATGACGCACAGCTGCAGTGCTGTGCGTTACCTCTGTGAAGCACCGAAGGCTTCTGCCGCCTGAGACGTCTTCTGTCTTCGTTTCTCCTGGCTCTGTGAGGAGAACGGCGGCGCGGCTCTGGGGTGAACGCCCAGGACGAACCTGTGTTCATTCCCTCTGGAGCTAATGGTGTCCAGTAGCCGAGGAAGCAGAGCCTAACATTTAAGTAGGTCTGCTCCTCTCTCCTCAGTCCCTCGATGCAGGGAGCCTGTTGCCAGCAGTGCTCCCTAAAAAAGATAAAAAATCCTAACAAAAAAAACTTTCTAAGCAGGAAACTCAGGAGAGCTCCCTGCAGTGCACCCTTTTTCCTCTGGGCACAGTCTAAAACTGAGGCCTGGAGGAGGGGCATAGAGGGAGGAGCCAGTGCACACCCAGAATCCTAAAGTCTTTCTTAAAGTGCCCTATCTCCTGCGGAGCCCGTCTATTCCCCATGGTCCTTACGGAGTCCCCAGCATCCTCTAGGACGTTAGAGAAATTCAGGCTGTCGGGAGACCAGTGTTGGTCTCCTGAACGGCAGGATCCCTACAGCCGGTATACGGACTGCATCTCCTTAACGTACCTAACCCAACTAGAATCTGACCTAAGCGAAATCCTGCCTGAAATCCTGCCTCCATACCAATTCTATTTATTATGGGAATAAGGTAAACTCCTTAGTCCAAAAACAAAGCTTCCCCTTAATCTACATATATTATATCTAGCACTCGGACATCCTATCACTATTCCTCTCCTATGTAACCTTCACTCACTTAATGAATACATTTCCCAGTTACCTGAGTGGCATCTACCCCAACTAACATACAAAGATTGTTGGATTTCTACCTAGGATCTGCTACCTCCAGTAAACCAGTCGGAGTCCGTGAACTGGCTTCGCTGTTAGTGACTTCCCATTGGAAGCACTACCTGCTAATCACACACAAGACTGACAGTCCCAGAGGGAGGAGTTTTCTCTCCCTGGGACTGCCAGCCCAGACCGCGTTTAGCAGAGAGAGCTTGCAATGGAAGCCACTAGCCTGCCATGTCATCATCCCTACTGGACTTTTATGGGCTGCAGCTGATGTAGACCCTAGAAGCCGGTGTTTGTGTGCACATGCCAGTCCCAACACTTGCCAGGTCCTTTGTAAATGCACAATGTCCATTGCAAGTGCTGGGACAGTTGGAACGCCAAACCGCCAAACTTCAGTATTGGCAAGCCCCTTTACCAAAACAGGGTAGGATCTGCCCCTGCTTACAAATTACATTAACTCCCCGAAAAGTATAGGTTACAATTTTTATTAAATAGACTGAATTTTCATTTATATAAACTCTCTACAAATCTGGAAATATGGACAGGTCACTGCCCAGTTTCCTTTCTCATTTCACACACCTCAATCCTGAAACAACCTGCTCAGAATTCCATGTTTCCCTAAATGACATAAATGTGTCTTCTGTACTATCTGTAAAATATCTTTAACTGCAGGTTATAATTATAACAACAGGAAAAACTATAACACTAAAGGGTCTATTTAACATGAATCTAAATAATAAGCAATCTGTACCGCTGCTTTCCACCTTGATGCAAAATGTTCTACCGCTGGAATTTACCATGAAAACCTCTATGTTCAATGAGTTTCAGCAGTCTGACATTACTTACTAAAGATGTGCATGGAAGTGTGACCAGACGGGGATCTAGCAAAAGCCTCTCCGCTGTGTCTCCATTGCCGCGTATAACTAACGCCATCCATGGCAATAGCTAGTAGTAAAATCTATGCTTTTTTCCACTTGTTAAATATATGGGGGTATTCAATTATCTCCAATAATTTTGGAGCTATTGAATTCACCCCCCTGCGTATTCAATTGCGGGTTGTTTTCGCCCATTTTTAAGGCATTTTCACCAGTGCCTTTTCACTTTTTTTTTTTTTTACATGAAAAGGCATTGTCGAATATGTCTCAAAATCGGTGTAAACACAGGCGCAGTTGCAAAAACACGTGGACTTGCTGATCCACATGTTTTTCACTCCTTCCGCATTTTTTGCCTTGGCAAAAAAAAACAGCCCTTCTATTGAATAGGGTGAATCCCCATTCGCCCTAAAAAATAGCGAAAAGTGCAAATAAATGGCCTTAATTGAATACTCCCCTCAGGCCGCCATTCCTATAGAGCACTATAGGAATGGTGGTAAGCGGCGCAAAATAGGTTATCACTGAGAACTGTCTGATTTGTTTGATGTACACCTTTTGTTAAAGCGAGAGAAGCTGAGATAAGCCCTTTCTCCGGAAAAACGCCAGAATAAGGGATTTCTAAGCGTCATAAATAGATCCGTAGGTCTAAGCGTGCGTATAATATCAACAGCCACAAAACATGCACTGCCTGATAAAGCCATGTAAACATATTTGTATAGGGAAATAAAAACAGAAGTTGAATATTCAAATCCACTGAACCAAAGCCATACACCAACAGTAGGTCATCAACTATGAACACAAATTCCATGCTCTAGTATCTCTCTTTACATAAAGCCAGTGTCTGATTTGTTACCCTTGGTTACAGAACATCACTTCTGTTATGTTATGTGCCATGTTATTAAATATACTGATATATGGGATCTACAGTATGTTGATCACTCTGCAATATGTGTATTGGTTTTGTTATTACGCAGGTGTTCTGTCAGGCCTATGAAGAACCATGTTGCACCATATAGCGACTGTTTGTCCATGGCTTTGAGCACCACTAGTGATATGCAATTACTACCTTGGTATGAAGGTCACAACCTGCATACGGATACAATACCATACATGCTCTTTCACTGGATTTTTAGCTGTAGTCTCTTTGGACCTTCAGAATGTTGCTAAGCAATATAGGCCCATTGTTGGCTAAAGAAATGACAGATTACACTGGCAAATTACACAAAGCCACACGCTTGTAAAACTTTTTATAGACAAGTACATTTTGTGCTGGCATTTTTTTATCACAAGCTCTGCCAGCTGTTTAGCAGCACCGGATAGGATTATTATTGATTGAAATCATTTCTCTTTTTAGACTTCTTTTTCCTCGTACACTTAAGTATCGAACTTTCATTACTGATTATTTGCAGAGAATCCACCCCTTCCTGTAGTCCCAGCATCATGAGACAGCATGGTCGTAAAAGAGACTTTTTTTCAATGTATAACCTCAACACAACAGCAGATTCTTCAAGATTAAATGTTATATAACTTGATTTGCCTGGATTACAGCAGCGGCAGTAGGAACATATCCCCCTGTGTGTACATTTATGTGTATTTATAGCTTATGACACACAGAAAATTGTTTCATCATTGTGTCAATAATTAAAACAAACACTTTCATGTGTCACGTTCATGGCTGGGGTTTTATTAATCTGCCTAGAACGAGAAATAAACATATAATCGGATCGTCTCCGCCAGTACATTGCAATCTGCTTCTTCCATTGAGACTGCTAAATACCTATAACACACAATTCTAGATGACACACTCTGGATCAGCCTATACATACTGTAATTGTGCATCTTGCTCCTAGTATAATAGATTGGGCACACATAAAATGTACATGTGTCTGGGTGACTGATTACAATACATTGACAAACGCACATATGGCAATGATAAATAAGCAACATGGCTCATTCACACTTTTCCAGCACAACAGGAACATTATAGTTCACTTGTCTCTTAAAAAAACAAAACATGGTGGTGATGATGGTGATGATAATAATGATTTCTACACTATAAGATTTGGAAAGCCTTTAAGTCTCTCAAGTTGATGCCATTTGACCCTTGTTGTCATTGGACTCCTTGGGAACTAACATGACTAAGGTGCTGTAAACATGGATTATTTATCCCTGGGAGGGGTTGGTGTCAAAGTGCAGGAGAAATACCCCCCATCTACTTACCTTGCTTAGAGAGCAAACTGTCCAGCCTCAGGAAGGGTGGGCTCATCCCTTATCCAGAGGTTCTAGATGTTCTGTAGGACGAGAAGACACTTCGCACTGCCCTGGACCATGTTCTTCTGTCCCATGGTGTGCTTGTTGGACCGTTCCAGAGCTCAACAAGTCTAAAGGGGGGAAAGGTGTGCAAGGCCAGGGGCTAGAGCAGGAGTGGCATGCAGCGCCAGGCAGCCTAGCCCTGCTGGAGGTGTGTGGGGTCCATCCTCTCCATGTGCTGCGCCTGTGGATGGAGTGAGGAATGGGAGAGCAGGCAGCAGCAGCAGCAGCTCAGCTAGCACAGCTTGGAGACACAGTCAGCTGCAGCAGATACATGATAGTCACACACTCACACCATCACACACACTCACTCCTGCAGCCAGGGACACACCGGGCTGCATCTCCCACAATCTGGCTCAGAGGATCTAGAGGTGAAAGCTAATTGGATTGAGCTCTGCATCACCAAGGACAGCAGCAACAGATCGGCAAGTGCTCCTGACCAAAGCCAAGAAATCCCGAGGAGAAGAGGAGAGGGGAGGGGAGGGGGGCCGGGGGAATCCTATTCTGAGCGCAGCCTTAACCCCTTCAGCCTTTAACTCTCACAGTATCCCCCCTCCCTCCCCTGCTGTCAGTGACACCTCTGCACAGCAACCTAAAGGCAGGAGCCCCGGCATGTTCCATATGTGCCTTACACAACTATTTATCTGGGGGGTTACATATTAATGTATGTCATGTCCTGTAAATAAGACGCACCCAGCAGCATGGGCCACACGTCACTATGGGTTGGGGGTTGCAGTTTTATAATTAAGATACGATATAGCTAGGAGAGATTGCTATTCAATAGCTATCTATACACACAGGTGTATGTATGTATATATATTACACACGCACAAACAAGTTGATATATATATATATATATATATATATACATACACACACACACACACACACCACACACACAAGTGTCTATATATCTAATTCTACAGTATCTATCTATCTATCTATCTATCTATCTATCTATCTACCTACAGTATCTACCTACCTAGCTACAGTATCTATCTATCTATCTATCTATCTATCTATCTATCTATCTATCTATCTATCTATCTATCTACTTCTACTACAGTATCTATCTATCTATCTATCTATCTATCTATCTATCTGTCTTGTTATCTATTATCTATCTATCTATCTATCTATCTATCTATCTATCTATCTGACTTTTTAGCTATCTATCTTTTAATCTATTATCTATCTATCTATCTATCTATCTATCTATCTATCTATCTATCTATCTATCTATCTATCTATTTATCCATCTATCATCGAAACCTTAATGTATGTGTACAATAGACTATATCTGCCTCTGTTACTATAATATAGGCTTGGTTGTTATGGTTCCCCGGAGCAGATTGTAGATCCGTGAACGTTTCGGTGCTTTAGCCGGGCAGTGCCAGGCATAGTGGGGATAGTTGTGAGTCGGAGCCGGAGGTACACGTGTCCCCCTCTGCCACAGGACTCCCCCAAGCTTATGGCACACACACCATTGCTACAGTGCTGTAGGAGATACAATGTATCAATGCAGGGTGTGTGTTGCACTGTGCAGGAGAGCTCATTAACCCTCTCCTGACTGCCAACCCTTCCTTCATCCGCTTACTCCAAGTAGCATTAAAAATATATATTATTTAAAAAGTTTTTTAGGTCATGTTTCCTTTAAAGCAATCATGCAATGGCTGTATGTGTTTCATTACAGCTAGAAGTCCTTGTACTGTTTGCACTTACGTTTTATATATTCACAATAGTGGAGCTCAATGGAATATGCTGGTGCTATATAAATGAATGATAGAAGATATATAGGGGGAGCGTTTTTCAAAAACATACATTTGAGGCCTAAGGGCTGAATGTAGATAGTCTATGTGAAAATGATACATTGTTTTTCTTTTGCAGTATGGAGAGCACATGCCATGGAAGAGACACTGTAAATAAGCGTGCGTGTGTGTGTGAGAGAGAGAGTGCGCTATTGACAGGCGGAAGAAGAGGGGGAAAGGACAACGTGTGTCATGAATGATGACACAGTGCATGAGGTTCTGCTGCTTCACTGCTAATCAGCCTGAGCACACTGGGAGGAGGAGGAGGAGGAATCCCAGAGTTAAGGTTGCTAGGAAAACCCCACTGGCTCCCTGCACTCTTATGAGCCTGTGTGTGCAGCAGCCATTTATCATGGACAGTGCACAGTATGTCACCAGGCGTATTACCTTGCTCGTGGTCTCTTTATATCATATTTGTTATTGTAGCTGATGTGCACATTAATATTGCATGGCTCTGTTTATAGAAGCACATTATTGGTGCATGAAATGTTTTATCCATTGAACGCCTGTGCCTGCTAGATATTGTAGTATTAGATGAATACTGTTTGTTCATCACAAAATAGGTCAAATGCTGCGAAATAATAATAGATCACAGTATAACATTTAATAGAAAACATACACATAATTACTGAAAATCAGAAGATTCCCAGATATGTATCAAATGTAGAATTTATATGAAGAAAACACAAGGGGCAATACGATTCTGGATGTGCAGTGCATTGGTAGAGTTGACACAGTCTGATTGGTTGTGAACTGTAATCTCTGACTTTCTTGTGAAACGACAAGGTACAGAACTGTATATAAGCTGCACTGCACACTGAAGAAGTCAGCACGTTCACTTCAGTCACATACTCATTAAGGAGCTCAACAGGGACCACTGGAGAGCCATGGTCTTCTACGACTACAAGAGTGGTCTGCGACAGCAGGAGAGTTTTGACCAACAGCGAACTGCGTTTGGGGAGGAAGCACTGTCCCGAACAACTATGTTGAGTGGTTCGCAGACTTTTGCAGTGGAAGACGCGGCCTGTGGAAGATGAGGAGTGCTGCAGCTGTCCTGTGTTTACCATTGCTGCTGTGCGGGTCATAGTTGAATTGGACGCCATGGTGACTGTGGCCTACTTAGAGAAGGAGATAGGCATCACGCGGGGATCCATCTGCTTGATACTCCATGAAAAGCTTGGCCTGAGCAACGTTTCTCCATGCAGGGTGCCCCATCAGCTTACTCAAGAGCAGGAGGAGGCTCAGGTGACTTGGTGCCACAACATGCTGGCCATGTTTAATGGTAGCTGCTCAAACTCTGTCTGGGAGATCACAAGTGCGATGACTCCAGAATCTACAGGGTTGACCCCGACATCAAACAATAGTCAGCCCAGTGAACTGCAGTTGGAGGTGCACCTCCGCAGAAGTTCTAACGTGAACACAGAATGGCCAAGCAGATGGTGGCTGTTTCTGTGACCAAGACTGGTCATGTAGCTACCGTACCACTCATGCAGTAGTGCACTGTCACTATGGACTGGCACACCAGCCAATTCCTGCCGCAAATGCTGGAAACCATTACCGGGCACCGTCCAAGTACTTTTGCTCGTGGTGCATTACTCCATCATGACAATGCACCTGTTGACAAGTCCAGGAAAGTGGTGGATTTTCTGGCCTAAAACGCATACAGGAGCTTGGTCATTCACCAGACCTGGCTTCCAGCTACTTCTTTATTTTCCTACAAATTAAGCACAAGATGCGTAGGATTAGGTTTGAGTCATTAGAAGCTGCAGTGGAGACCTTCATCCAGCATGTCGAAGATATACTTTCCAGCTACTTCACCAAGTGGTTTGACTGCATGCAATGTTTTATAGACTCACCTGGCAAAAACTTTGAAAAAATGTAAAGTTCACTTTATAAATAAAATACTTTTTGTGCATCCGGAAACTTATTGCAGACCCCTCGTACAGGTGCAGAAAGACCTATGCCTCTGAAGATGGTGTGTTGTTTTTTTTTACCTGCACCAATACTAAAACAATATAATTTAACATAATTTAAGGGGCCTATTCATCAATAATCATTATGGTGCAGCGCAAATTAAGAAACTAACTTGCTATGAATTGCGTCAGCAGACCCAAGTGAATCATCATTGCACCAGTGGCGGGACAACTGCTTTGAAAAAAGCAGATGTTCCCACAAACCCTAATGATTGCCGGGTTCTGTCCTGGCAAACTTTACTGTGCATTCCAAAACTTATAGTAGGTCACGTAGTGAGGGCTGGAAGAGGTGGAGGGATCTGATTTATCCTACGTACAGCAAATACCTGATGTGTCATGCATTCCTTTATACTAGTATGGGTACATAGTAATTAATAACACTATTTCTAAAGCTCTGAAAACTACAAGTATTTGGTGCTTCAGTATGTTGGTACAATGATGAACCTCAATATGCAAAAAATCATGCAGAAAATAATACAGTACATGCAGAAACTACTGTTTGCTCATGTATAATGGACCCGTTTACATTGAGGAATAGGCCCCTTACAGTGTTTTTACATCACAGTAATGTATGAAATGTTACATGTTGTTTTGTTATAAATGTTACATGTTGTTTTGTTATATTAGTTTTTTTTATACTTTAAATACACATTTTGGTTAAAATAGATAAACAATTTGATCAACTCAACTGATATATTAACATAATTTTAATCCTACTTTGCAACAATTTACAAGGCTCAGCCTTGCCTACCTGCTGTTCTCTCCACTCTGCTAGATGAGACTAGACTTCCAAGACTTTCTTTTCCACAGTGTGAGTTGCTGGAGGTCTACAGTATATCACTGATGAGGAAATCTTTCAGGCTATCCTTCATATGGCTTTAGTAACATAGTAACATAGTATTTGAGGTTGAATAGAGGCAAATTGCCCATCATGTTCAACCTGTTTTAAGTTGTGATGATTCTACATACTTGCTGAATAATGTTTTATGACTAGTTAGCTGCTATAACTCATGTTATCCCCGGATTAACCACGTTGATATTTTAAGTATTATAACCTTGGATAGCTTTTTTCATTCAGAAATGTATCCATTCCTTTTTTAAATCCAATTACAGAGTCCGCCATTACCACCTTCCCTGGCAGGGAATTCCACATCCTGATTGCCCTAACAGTGAAGAACCCTTTCCTCCGTTGCGTTAGGAATTTCTCTCCTCCAGTCGCAGCGAGTGCCCACGTGTCCTAAACTGTGTTCTTTTAATAAATAATTCCTCTGATAACCCTTTGTGGTGTCCCTTTACATATTTGAAGATATTAATAATATCTCCTCTTAGGCGCCTCTTTTCTAGTGTATATTCAGCCTAGTAAGTCTTTCCTTATAGTCCAGTCCTTCTAGGCCTTTAATCAATTTAGTAGCTCGCCTTTGAACACTTTCAAGTTCACTGATGTCTTTTTTATACAATGGTGCCCAAAACTGAACACAATATTCCAGGTGCGGACGTATCAATGCCTTATACAGCGGCATGATTACATCCGAGTCCCTTGTCTCAATTCCCCTTTTTATGCACGCTAGCACCTTACTTGTCTTCTTTACTGCATTTTGACATTGTGTACGGTTATTAAGCCTATTATCAATGAATACCCCAAATCTTTTTCCAACTCTGTTTCCCCTAGGCGTTCCCCATTTCATATGTAGGATGCAAGTCTGTTTTTAGTCCCAAAATGCATAACCTTGCATTTGTCTGTATTGAACCTCATTTTCCATTTAGACGCCCAGAGTTCAAGTTTAGATAGATCATTCTGCAAGGACTCCACATCCAATTCTGAATTACTTACCTTACACAATTTAGTATCATCTGCAAAGATTGACACTGTGCTTTCCAGGCCTATTTCTAGGTCATTGATAAATATGTTGAACAGTAGTGGTCCGAGTACGGACCCTTGTGGTATTCCGCTGACTACTGGGGACCAGGTTGAGGACTTCCCGTTGACCACTACTTGCTGTACCCTGCTATGCAACCAGCTGCTTATCCATGTGCAAATAGTTTTTCCTAGACCAAGCTCCTTTAATTTGATCATCAGTCTCCTGTGAGGCACTGTATCGAAGGCTTTTGCAAAATCTAGGAAGACCACATCCACTGCTTTTCCTTGATCAAGATTATTGCTCACTTCCTCGTAGAAGCTAATTAAGTTAGTCTGACATGACCTGTCCCTCACAAACCCATGCTGGTTCTTGCTAATAATCCTAGCGGACTTTAGATACTCCTGTATGACATCCCTTAGAATTCCTTCCAACATTTTCCCCACTATAGATGTTAAACTAACTGGTCTGTAGTTTCCCGGAAGATTTTTGGATCCCTTTTTAAATAATGGCACTACTTCAGCTATACGCCAATCCTTCGATACCATGCCTGATCTAATTGAACTATTGAAAATCAAGTATAGGGTTCGTGCTAGTTGTGAACTAAGCTCCATAAGAACCCTCGGGTGAAGTCCATCAGGACAAGGTAATTTATTAATCTTAATTCTGCTTAGTCTATCCCAGACTACTTCTTCGCTTAAACAAGTATCTAACTATGAATCATTACTGTCACAATTGTTATGCTCTACTCCCACCATCAGTTATTCTCTGGTGAATACTGATGAAAAGAATTTGTTCAGTATTTCCGCTTTTATTTCATCATTTATCAATTCTCCTAATTCATCTTTTAATGGACCTATATTCTCCTTTTTTAACCTTTTACCGTTGATGTATTTAAAAATCTTTTTAGGATTGGTTTTACTCTCTATAGCGATTTGCTTTTCATTTTCCATTTTAGCTGCTCTTATTGCTTTTTTGAATTTCTTATTACACTCCTTGTAATACTTGAAAGACTCTTCCTTTCCATTAGATTTAAATGCTTTGAAAGCCCGCTTTTTAAAAAAAATCAATTTCTGCCTTAACCTTCTTGTTAAGCCACATCGGTTTGAGTTTAATACTCCTGCGTTTACTGCCCATGGGAATAAAGTTATGAATATTGCTATCCAGCAACCCTTTTAAAACACCCCACATTTCCGAAGTGTTCTTGTTATTAAACACAACCTCCCACTCTATGGGGTATATTTACTAAGGTCCCGATTTTGACCGAGATGGTGTTTTTTCTTCAAAGTGTCATCTCGGGAATTTACTAAACTCAAATCTCGGCAGTGATTAAGGCATTCGTATTTTTTTGGAAGTCAAAGAAAAAAAATACGAATGAATACACCATCGGTCAAATACGACTGTTTTTTTATACAACTCGGTAATTTACTAAAAAGTGTATTTCACGAACACTGCCGGCAATAGCCAAACACTGCCGTGAAAAAATACAAATCGTAAAAAAAAGCAGATTTAAAACAGACCTGCTTTTTTTTTACCGTGTTGTGATAGGCATGCACGGATCCATGAGATCCGTGCATGTTTATCAGTGGGAAGGGGTGGGAAAGGGTTACATTTTCAGGAAAAAAATGCGTGAGGTCCCCCCTCCTAAGCAAAACCAGCCTCGGGCTCTTTGAGGAAAAAAATGTCAGGGGTTCCCCCATATTGAATCAACCAGCACCGGGCTCTGCGCCTGGTCCTGGTTCAAAAAATACGGGGGACAAAAAGCGTAGGGGTCCCTCGTATTTTTGAAACCAGCACCGGGCTCCACTAGCCAGGTACATAATGCCACAGCCGGGGGACACTTTTATACTGGTCCCTGCGGCCCTGGCATTACATACCCAACTAGTTACTCCTGGCTGGGGTACCCTGGAGGAGTGGGAACCCCTTAAATCAAGGGGTCCCCCCCCAGCCACCCAAGGGCCGGGGGTGAAGCCCGAGGCTGTCCCCCCCCATCCAAGGGCGGCGGATGGGGGGCTGATAGCCTTTTGAAAAAAAATGTGAATATTGTTTTTAGTAGCAGTACTACAAGTCCCAGCAAGCCTCCCCCGCAAGCTGGGACTTGGAGAACCACAAGTACCAGCATGTGGTGGAAAACCGGGCCCGCTGGTACCTGTAGTAGTACTACTACTAAAAAAATACCCCAAAAAAAACAGGACACATACACCGTGACAGTATAAGTTTATTACATACATGCACACCTCCAAACATACATACTTACCTATGTTCACACGAGGCTCGGTCCTCTTCTCCATGTAGAATCCTAGGGGTACCTGTGGAAAAAAATAATACTCACATAATCCAGTGTACCTTCTGCTCTTTGTATAATCCACGTACTTGGCAAAACAAAAAAACGGAAACCCGACCACGCACTGAAAGGGGTCCAATGTTTTCACATGGGACCCCTTTCCCCGACTGCCAGGACCCCCCCTGACTACTGTCAAAGAGGGTCCCTTCTGCCAATCAGGGTGCGACGCGTCGTGGCACCCTCCTGATTGGCTGTGTGCTCCTGTAGTGTCTGTGAGGCAGCACACGGAAGAGATACAATGTAGCGCCTATGCGCTCCATTGTATCCAATGGTGGGAACTTTGCGGTGAGCGGTTGACCGAAAGTAACCTCACCGCTTTGAGTCGGCATCTTCCGTCCACTGTCGGGTCCACAAGAGCCGCCTAGCAGAAATAGAGATAGCATTTATTCTGGAGCTTAATAAACAAATGTCTCTCTGAGCATCTCTCATATACAAGGCAGCATCTCTGATATGCTCTATGGTCATTTGAATAGCATCCCTATCTAAGGTGTCAATCTCCGTAGATAAGGAATCTGCCCATGCCACAACCGCACCACAAACCCAGGCCGACGCCATACCCGGTCTAGCAATAGTACCTGAATGAGTGTAAATGTGCTTCAAGGTAATTTCCTGGCTGCGGTCAGCAGGTTCCTTGAGGGAAGCCGTATCCTGAGAAGGCAGTGCCACCTTTTTGGACAAGCGTGTCAGCGCCTTGTCTACTTTAGGCGAAGATTCCCAGCGTATCCTATCAGTTTGTGGAAAAGGATACGCCATAAGAATCCTTTTGGGAACTTGTGGTCTCCTATCCGGAGATTCCCAAGCCTTTTTGCACAATTCACTTAGTTCAAATGAGGATGGAAAGGTGACTTCACACTTGCTACAAATAAATATATATATATATATATATAGCGTGAGGCTGGGCACTCTGTGGACTTAGCTGGATAAATCACTTCAGACATCAGGAGAAGTTGCAATGTTTCGGGCTTTTAATGCCCGTTATCAGGCAGCACTTACAAACGTTTGTAAGTGCTGCCTGACGACGAACATTAAAAGCCCGAAACATTGCAACTTCTCCTGATGTCTGAAGTGATTTATCCAGCCAAGCCCAGCCTCATGCTAGCTATATATATATATACACCCATTACATTTGCGAGCACCGTGGCAGATGTACAAATAAGAGTGCCAGACAGTCGCTATATATATATATATATATATATCTCCTCCCTGTCCCTGCCCTGCAGTCCAAGTGATCTGGGGTTGAGTTGCCCAGTCACTTCCCACCCAGCCCAACTGCCCCCCTCTCTCACCTCGGCCCTGGTCCGGGAGAGTATAAATGCCGGTGATGCTGCTGGCTAGGACAGGAGGACAGAGGAGAAGGAAGGAGCGGTAAGCGCTGGCCGCCGCTGCCACACGCTCTCCAGCTCAAGGGTTCCTCTGAAGCTGACGCTGCGCTAGTGACAGGCAGCTTCATTACTAATGCCGGGTCCCGCTGCCTCTTCATCCCGTCGCGCTACTGTAGTCACAGTTCTACAGTAGCGCTGGGACCCGCCGTTGTTTCACCCCGCTGCGTATGGGTTTTCCCTGTCAACGAGGCACTTGTATAAGTGCCGCTTCCCCTCTGGTTTTTAATGGGCTTTTACAGCCCAGTGCTTGCCCCCCCTCTCCCCGCTTTAACCTGTTCCTATTGATAACGGGAGGCACTGCTAGCAGTGCCTCCCAAACTACATTACAGCATTAAAATGGTCAGAATAATATAAAGAAATTACTTATGACACAGAATATGTGTCATAAGTGTCTTCTTTATATTATTTGAATCATTAATGACAGGGGAGGCACTGCCTCCCCTGCCTCACCTGACTGCACGTCCCTGTCACACACACAGGGAACCCCTTTCCTGAAGACAGGCCCTTTGGAGAGACAGAGAGAGAGTATGCCAGCATACACCCCAGCGCAATGATCCTGGAGACCAACACAAAATGTTTTTCCCCAGCAGCGCTGTATAATATGTTATCCGCCAATTATGTGCCCCCCCCCTCTCTTTTAAACACCCCTTCACCGTGTGTAAGCCGGGGAGAGTCCGGGGAGCTTCCTCTCAGCGGTGCTGTGGAGAGAAAATGGCGCTGGTGAGTGCTGAGGGAGAAGCCCCGCCCCCTCAGCGGCGGGCTTCTGTCCCGCTCAAACTTACAAAAATATAGCGGGGGCTCTTTTATATACATGTACAGTGCCCACCTGTACATGTATATTGTCTTTTGTCATAAGAGGTGTTTATATTGCTGCCCAGGGCGCCCCCCCCCCCCCTCCCCCCTGCGCCCTGCACCCTTACAGTGACCGGAGAGTGTGAGGTGTATGGGAGCAATGACGCACAGCTGCAGTGCTGTGCGTTACCTCCGTGATGCTGAAGGCTCCCTCTGTCTCCCTGGGCTAGCACGTGGCACTGGTAATATTTCGGAGAAAATGACCTTAGATGTCCTTTTTTTAGTTTCTGGCCTAAGTCCCTATAATCTTTCTTAAGAAGATCCCACCTACCACTAACCGCCGGGTCTTTCCCAGCCCCTCCCAACAATCTATCTACCCGGTCCGCGATGTGCCGTACCCGAGCACCCGGGAGGCAACAGACCGTACGGCGATCACGGTCCCGGTAGCAGATTGCCCTATCTGCCTTCCTAATGATAGAGTCTTCTCATATGCTCGTCTGCCTGGATGCTCAAAAGGCCTTTGATATGGTCTCTGGGCCTTATCTCCACAAAGTCCTGTCTTTTCTTGACTTTGGTGTGGTTTTCAAGTCTTGATTGATTTTATTCTACACCTCTCCAGCTACCTCACTTCTCATTAATGGTTTATGAGGTGAGAAGGTCAAGATGTCTTGTGGTACGAGACAGGGTTGTCACCCATCCCCTTAATTTATTCCCAGGATCCAGTGTCGGACAGGGGCATGATGGGCCCACCGGGGAAATGCAGTGGTAGGGCCCATTCTTAAAGGCTTGGCTAACCATTAGTGCATGGTCTGGGCCCCTTGATAAATAATATATATAGTAAATACTGCTGGTGCAGGCATGATAATGTACCAGATTAATAACAGCAATGCACTGTAGAAAATACACCATAGTCCTGTGCAGTATAAAGTAACATATTCATGATGTATAATTGAGAGGGTGGGCCCACAGGCAGTGGGGCCTACCGGTGGTTTCCCCTGTACCCCTATGGGCCAGTCCGAGCCTGCCAGGATCCCATGCTGAGACTCATGCAATCTAGTTCGGTTGTTGAGGGAACTGGACTGGGGACTGGTCCATTAAAATGTAGTTTTTTGTTGATAACATTTAATAATAACTCTCTATCCCCAAATATCCCTATAACATAAGCAATTTGGCATAGCCTCAGGTTTTGGGGTTAACTTTGAGAAGTTCTCTTTGCTGCAATTTAACAAGTGCTGCACTCGACCCTCATGGGCACAAACTGATCTACACTGGTAAAAGGCATTCCATGCCCTATGTAGGCATTCAGTTCCTCAAATATATGTATCTCCTTTATGCACTTACTATTTATGCAGCCATTTGTGGTCTTTGTACTGAATTGGTGGTCTGGAAACATCTTAGTTTATCATATATGAGCAGAGCAAACCTAATAAAAATAGTATCTTTTCCCAGACTACTTACCCCCTTAAAACTCTCCCCCTGGTATTATCATCTAAAGCTACATTGGATATCAACAGGCTTTTCCGTACTTTTATCTGGAAAAACAAAATAAACATCATTAGTTTGAATAAACTGCAGCAACAGAAGGCGCGTGGCAACATTAATTTTCCGAATGTGGGGGGTCATTCCGAGTTATTCGTTCGTTATATTTTTATCGCAACGGAGCGATTAGTCGCTAATGCGCATGCACAATGTCCGCAGTGCGACTGCGCCAAGTAAATTTGCTATGCAGTTAGGTATTTTTATCACGGCATTACAAGGTTTTTTCTTCGTTCTGGTGATCGTAATGTGATTGACAGGAAGTGGGTGTTTCTGGGCGGAAACTGGCTGTTTTATGGGTGTGTGCGAAAAAACGCTACTGTTTCTGGGAAAAACGCGATAGTGGCTGGAGAGACGGAGGAGTGTCTGGCCGAACGCTGGGAGTGTTTGTGACGTCAAACCAGGAACGAAACTGACTGAACTGATCACAGATGCCGAGTAAGTCTGGAGCTACTCAGAAACTGCTAAGAAGTGTCTATTCGCAATTGTGCTAATCTGTCGTTCGCAATTTTGATAAGCTAAGATTCACTCCCAGTAGGCGGCGGCTTAGCGTGTGCAAAGCTGCTAAAAGCAGCTTGCGAGCGAACAACTCGGAATGAAGGCCCTGGTGCAGTATAATCAGGCATCTCTCCTTTGACATCTTGGAGACTGAATTAGAAATTCTCAGTTTATATGGACATGACCCTAGAACAGGTTTTTTTTTTTTAACAGATACCCATCTCTTAGCGTTCTTACATTTACATGATGCAGAACATATTACTACTGTATGTAACAACCCTTTGCTTATGTCCACAAGGAAGAAATGGTTTTAGTTACGCATAAGGTTTCGTTTTAACCCTCATCATATCTCACAAATTTTAAAAGCCTTTGCTGGGGATACTTTGAGAATGGTGTGGTGGCCCACCCATTCATTCATTGGTAAAATAGAGGTCATACAAAATGTAGTCCATCTTTTGGACAGGTCCATTGGCAGACCACTCTCATTAACACAAGCTCGTTCTTTGTAAAGAACATTCCACCAGCATAATTTAGCTTTCCTTCAAATCAAAAGTATCCTAGCTCATTTGCTTGTTGTTGTCGCCAGTAGATCTGTCCAGCCCCCTAAATGAGATACAACTACCGCTACCAATGTGGAAGGCCGTTTCTGCACACTAGAATTTGTGCACTCACCGCTAAACTGTGCTAGAAGTTCTACAGGCATTATGACATTATGACTTAAATTTCCTAACTTAACAATGGGTACAGATGGTGTAATGGTTAGCATTACTGCCTCACAGCACTGAGGTCATGGGTTTGATTCCCACCATGGCCCTAACTGTGGAGTTTGTATATTCTCCCCGTGCTTGCATGGGTACTCCGGTTTCCTCCCACAATCCAAAAAATATATTGGTAGGTTAATTGGCTCCCAACAAAACATTAACCCTAGTGTGTAATGTGCTTGTTTACATGTGTTTAGGGCAGACTAGATGGGCCACGTGGTTCTTATTTGCCATCAAATCTAATCTTATCTAACACTTTTCTATGATCTATAGCAGATTCCGCCTGTGTCATCCTTGCAATAACTTATACGGATGTGTTTATAATCAAGACATTTCCATAATGAACTAACAGATGATCACAGGTGCCCTAAATGTGCGGTCCCTATAGCTGATTTATTTAACTGCCTTTGGCAATGCTCCTCTTGTTAACAAATTCTGGGATAGTATCTGGTACTATTAATCATCTACAAAGAAGAGAAAATGCAGGTGCACACTCTAAACACTAATGCCCCCTACACATTTGCTGATTTGCTGCCGAGGTGCCCGGCGGCGGGAGGGCGGGTTGACGGGGGAGTGAAGTTTCTCCATTCCCAGACATCACCTTGCCCCATAGCCCTAAATGCTAATATGACGATGTTGTCCATATTGGCTTGCATGCATAAACGAGCCGGCACCAACAATGAGCGACGCGGGGCCGTGCATAGTTCATCGTTGGTGCCTGCACACTGAAGGATATGAACAATTTCTCATTCATTACTGAACGAGATTGTTCATATTGGCCGCACACATCGGCCAGTGTGTAGGGCCCTTAAGAACACTGGCAATCAGAACAATTATAATAACCTCTGCAATTTAACATGGAGTAAAAAGGAGTGTTATGCTAGACTTACCATTGTTAACACTCTTTCTGCGAAGTACACTGGCTTCCACAGGGAAACATCGGGGATCTAGAGTGGATCTGGATCCAGAGGCACCAACAGGCAAAGCTTTAGCTGTCCCAGGATGCATAGGGGCCTCCTCTATAACCCCGCCTCCAGACACTGTGAGCTCAGTTTTGTTAATGCAAGAAGCAGGAAAGATAGAAGGCAGATGTTAGTCACATAAGAACACATTCTCACAACATTCTGAAGCTAGGTGCTTCAGGGTGGGCGCCCTTCGCAGAAAGAGTATTAACAATGGTAAATCTACCATAACACTCCTTTTCTGCAGCAGGGTACACAGGTTTCCACAGGGAAAAATCAGGGTTGTCCTAAAGCAGTTCCTCATAGGAGGGGACACGCCTTAGCGGATGTGAGAATCCGGCATCCAAAGGAAGCATCCTGGGAGGCGAAGATATCAAATGCATAGAACCTAAAAAACGTGTTCACTGAGGACCACGTAGCCACCTTGCATAATTGTTCTGCGGACGCACCACAGCCCTGGGACGCCCAAGAAGGTCCAACAGACCGGGTAAAATGGGCCTTAATCGAAGCTGGAGCTGGAAGACCAGCTTGATCGCAAGCATGTGCATTCACCAGTCTAATCCATCTGGCCAAAGTTTGTTTATTTGCAGGCCAGCTACGTTTGTGGAATCCAAACAGGGCAAAGAGGGCATCAGACCATCTAATCAGGCCCAGCGGCAGGGGGGGTCAAAGGGGACACTTGTACCGGGCCCCGAGGGTTGGAGGGGCCCCTTGAATCATGGAAATAAAATATAGGACGCACTGCCTATTTGAAGTGAATGCCTGCCCAGCTGCCAGTCACCTAAAAAATTAATTAAGTGTCCAGTCAGAAGCCGCAATACCTCCTTCCGCGCCTCCCCCTCCTTACCCTGTCCCTTGGTATGGTCCCATACCGTGGCACCAACGTCGTGACGTCATGACGCTGGCGCGCCGGCACTTCCCTGTCTCCTGCCTCCGCTGAGGAGCTGTCCAGAAGCTGTGCACAACCTCCCGCTGCTGGCCTGTCCACTGGTGTGTGACACTCGGAGGGAGAAGATTGCAGCAGCCCCCCCGCAGTGCTACACACGAGAGAGACACCCTAGCTGTGGTGACAGTGAGTCCTTCCTGGACAGTCTATGTCTGATTCACAGTATGTGTGTGTGTGTATACAGTATATGTGATGTGTATGTATGTAGGTATGTGTATGAGTGTGTTTGTGCTCCAGTAACGGACACAGTGCACTTTTGTTGTGTGTTTTCCATCTATGTACTGTAGTGTTTCAGTATATGCACAAATCTAGTGCCTTGTATTTGGTGATGCCTGTATTGGCACATGCAGGTTAGGGATATTTAGGGAGTGGGACGGAGGGGAGGGGGGCCCCAGAGATATCAGTGTAACGGGCCCCTAGATTTCTGTTGCCGGCCCTGCATCTAATAGAGGCAGTCCTGTCCACATAGACATGGAGAGCCCTAACCACAATCTCTTGGTTAAGGTGCAATGATGACACCACTTTAGGTAAGTAACCAGGTCGAATTCTGAGAACCGCCATGTCACGGTGGAAATTCAGAAAGGGTGGACGACAGGACAAAGCTCCTAAGTTCGAAACCCGTCTTGCAGATGCAAGAGCCAACAGGGGGAGAGAGAGAAAGCTCTTGTGTGGGCGCACTCTTATGAAAGGAAGAAAGATTCTTCGATTAGGAAATAAAGAAAATTTAAAACATATATTTATTAATCCAAATTAGAACAATTACCCAATCTGCGATCCAAAAGAGTGTGAGATAAAGAAAGAGAGAGTGTGAAAAAATATTTAGAATGTTCTGGTCTGTTAATCACGAGAGAAAAATTAGAAAGGCTGCAGACACTTAATAGTCTTACACCCGTTTCTCCTGACCAGTACAGATGTTCTGTATTAATGGGACCGAAAAAGGAGGTCAGTATTGTGTCTTAGAAAGACCACTTAGGTTAGGTCAATGCTGTACACTTTGCTAGTCACCCGTTGAACCATATGGCACATGTTAGAAATGTATATCTTGATAACCTGACGCTAGGGGAAATATAAGAAAAGGGATATGAGAAGGAAAAAGCAATTAGTGGTGATACTGCTGTTGGTGTCCCCCCTTCAAAAGAAGGGGAATAGTTCCTACCCTACAACACCGGGTATTCCCAGGGAGACTCCTCTCAAGGTACTGACCCAGCCCGACGCTGTTTGGCTTCCAAGATCGGACGAGATCGGGAATTAGCAGCATGGTATGATAGTAGAGAGGCTATCTACCAATGAGAGTGCACCTATATACGAATGGAAGATTCGAGAGAAAGATAAGGCCATATAGTGCGTGGATCTGCTTTCCACGTTAGGCAAGGTAAAACAAGTGTCACTCAGTGGCGTTGTATACCCTGGATCGTGGATGAGAGTCCACTGGAAAATAGTAAGCAGAGAAAAGGATAAAGTATGCAGATTGGAGCCTATGGGGTTGGGTTGGTGGTTGGTATCCAGGGAAAGATAACAAATCAAGGTATGAGGCATCAGGTGGGTTCGTTAACAAAATATGAATTACATTTACATTCTAGTTGTGCATAGACATCTATGAGTACTATAGCAGAAAATCATTACTTGGGCACAGAAACAAACAAATCAAACATACATAGAGTGTGACATACTGCATAAAGCAGTTATAGTCAGGCAGTGTGCAAGGAGCAAAATTACCCTGTAATCACTAGGATTTGTGAGCTATAATATGCACAGAAAATTCTACTACTGGTCTGACAAGGTATTTAACATGCCAAGTAAAGATAAACGCATGTGGAAATAAATAGCAGTGGTGATTCAAACTTCTGTTGAAAATAAGGAAAAATATACTCATAGGGTCAAATTCAGAAGGCAGGTGGTGACAAATAAAACCTCTATGGGAAGGTCCCGCTGTAGAATCCGTGGAAAACGCGTTTCGCCCGTGGGCTTGTTCACTTCCGGGATCTCACAGCTGGTAATACATGAGGGGTTTAAAAACCCTGCAAGTGCGGGTAGCAGCCAATAGGCTGTGGTAGTCCAATTAGGCATAGGGACGGGAGTCTGGAAACTCCCATCCTGGCGCTGGAGGCCAATAGGGACGTGTATGCGGCGCGTCCCAGCCAATCAGAGCATGGGTGCGCCTATTGACAGAAGCTCACACTCTTTTGGTTCGCAGATGGGTAATTGTTCTAATTTGGATTAATAAATATATGTTTTAAATTTTCTTTATTTCCTAATTGAAGAATCTTTCTTCCTTTCATAAGAGTGCGCCCACACAAGAGCTTTCTCTCTCCCCCTGTCAGTACTTGTACTTTCTAGCTCTGGGAGCACCACCAACAGGGACTATAATTGAAAGGTCTTATTTCCTTTCCAACAATTGTAACTGTCCATTTTTGGTTTTCTACTATCTGTTACAACTTATCATACACCAGTGCCCAGTCGCTCTTCCTTTTTAATACAGTAATTGTCTATGCTGTAGGTTAAATACAGCCTCTGACTGTGGCACGGTCTCTCTGATAATAATTATTTTCCTTTACCAACTCTATACATCTCTTTCCCTCCGATCCTTTTTAGCAGCCATTTAATATTTAATTTTTTATATTTATACCACTAATTTGGTATTCATATATACCAGGTTTACCCAGATGATACACAATTCTCAATTAGGCTTTTCCAACTCAATATGACCACTTTTTCACTCAAAACTGAGCTATCAAAACGGCCTAATGCCAATATTGCAGATCCATTCTCAGATACTTACGAACATACTACTCCCAATTCAGACTGGCGTTCCTCTTTCTTCAAACTACAGAAGAATTTACAAAAGAGGACACGCCTATCATGGGATGTTACTACGCTAGAAAATTACATTAAACATAAGATTGTACCACGTGGCCTCAGACCCAAGGTATTTCCCCCCTTCCCTCTCGCAAGTGACAATCTGAAGAGTGAGTGGGAAGCAGCTCTACTTAAGTGTTCCCATAAACTACTTCACCTTTTGGTGAAACATGACACTCTGCTATTAGATCAAGTTGAGAAAGAGATAGACGAAATTGGGAAGACCTTGGAAATCTGGGAGAAGGACCTACCCTTCCAAGCAGCTTTTGAGAAACATAAAAAAGAAATCGAATTATATGAACAGACCATAGTGGATCGCAAGCGGACCAAGTTTATCCGTGACAAACGGGATTTCGCGAGAGGGGACATTTTCAGGGGGAATCCCACACCTCTCAGTAGAAATCGTTAACCGTGGGAAGATCCCACCTTCTGAGAATTTGAATCTTCCACCAGTGGTGACTCAGCGAGTGAAACGTTTGAGAATCAGGAGGAAATTGTCAATTTCCATCCGCGTTTTTTAGGATCAGGTCAGAGATCGAGAGGCCGCATCAGAACTCGAGGAAAACAAGGAGACGGGGAAAGGAGAAACGACGGACGAAATTCAGACTGGGATCTACCAAGGACTGCACGATACCCAGCCCGTCAGAGAAAAACAGTGAGATAGACTCCAACAATTCGAACTCATTGCAAGTTATCAATCTAACTACTAGACCCCTCTCCCCTGATCACATGGAAGTACTCACCAAGGGACTCTCTTTCTCGCCATCCAAATCCTTTAATAGATTCTCCTGGGAAAAAGACTTGCGATTGTTCGGGAGGAAGCTTCTCCTAAAAAGGGAGACAAGTATAGAATACCCTTGATCCCGAACTTACCACCGATGATCTCAATACTATCCAAGAGTTGGAAGAATTACAGGCGGAATCAAGCATGGATGCACCTGTCACACATAGACCCCAGTGTAGACCCAAATCCTTTCTTTCCCCCTGATATCAACAACCCGGAGATAAAGGTTTTTTTGAACAGTGTTTCCAAAGAATTTGATGACATCTATGCCTAAACCAGACAGGGCCTTCATCGCTTTCCCAAGAACCTCAAATTTAAAGAGCGCAAAGCTCTACAAGAACTGGAAACCTGGCATGATGTCATCTTCAAACCATCTGACAAAGGCAGTAATATCGTACTTTGGCCATGGGAAATGTATATTACTGAGGCGCAACGACAACTCAATAACACTTCCTGCTATAAGAAACTCCTCAATAATCCAACCACTAGATTTTTGAATGCCTACAATTCTCTAACACAGCATGCCCAACACAGAGCATTATTACCAAACCAGAGCTAAAATACCTGACAGCTCAGAATCCAAAAACACCTACTTTTTACTTACTTCCCAAGGTACACAAGAATGCCTCTGTACCGCCTGGAAGACCAATTATGTCCAGTAACGGTGGATTATTGGAACAACCAAGTCGGTTCCTGGACCTTCATCTCCGGGAATTTGTCCTCTCGTTACCCTCCTACTTGCAGGATACGTCAGATCCACTACACAAGATACACAATATACATTGCGAAGATAACTTCTTACTGGTAACTCTAGATGTAGAAGCACTCTACACGAGTATTAACCACCACCACGGAATCTTAGCTGTTAAATACTATCTGGATCAAGGAGGGGTGAGTGCCTTCTCGGACTTTCTTTTGATGCTACTTGACTTCGTTCTGTCCAAGAACTATTTTATTTTTCAGGACCAATTCTTCTTACAAATAGGGGAACAGCAATGGGCACGGCTTGCGCCCCCACCTATGCCAATTTGTTTTTGGGATGGTGGGAGCATTTCTATGTTTTCAGCCCTATGAATGAGAGATATACCACCCATGTGGAATTATGGTTGAGATATATCGATGATGTATTCATTATCTGAAACGGAGAAAGGGACCTTCTAATGGAATTTATTGGATTACTTAACACCAACGATTTGAACATCAAGCTGACCCATACAGTCAGTACAGAGAGGGTTCCGTTTCTTGACCTGAACATCTACAGATCTCACACGGGTTACTTGGAAACAGAACTGTATCGGAAGGAGACTGCAACCAACAGTCTCCTTTTCCAAACCAGTTCGCATTTCCCACCGACCATTGAGAATATACCCAAAGGAGAATATCTCAGGCTAAGGCGCAACTGCTCTGAGGATCATATTTTCAAAACCAAGAGCTGGGAACTCACCAATCGCCTCCTTGCCAGGGGATATAGCAAACGGTCACTCAAACGAGCCTATCAAGCCACCACATCGGTTAAGAGGGAACATCTAATCTTTGGGACGGACAAGGAAGTCCCAGAAAAAGATGATACCATCAGATTTATAGGAACTTTTTGTCCCGAGTGGAAAATGCTAAAAGATGCTATCACTAAACATCTTCCTATGCTTCGGATGGATCCAGACCTATCTCCTGTTGTTGGCCCCATGGTACAGATGAGCTGGCGTAGATCCAGAAACATCAAGGATCAATTAGTTCGGAGCCATCTGCTGACCTCAACACGCAAGAAACCAGCCATAACGGGCTCCTTCCCGTGCGGCCAATGTAAGTCGTGTACACACATACTGCAAACCAACACGGTTATAGACAAGTATGGTCAATCAACCAAAATACGGCATTTCTTCAACTGCAATACTCAAGCAGTAATTTACTGCATTACCTGCAGCTGTAACATAAAATATGTCGGCATGACTACACGCAAACTGAAAGAAAGGATCCTGGAGCATCTGGGAAATATTCGGAATGCATCCAAAGATCTTACATGGATGAAACAACTTACTACAGTTGCCAAACATTTCTATTTTCAGCACAAAGGATCCACTAAGGAATTGAAAGCTTTCGGCTTAGACCGCATTCACCTGGGCATACGAGGAGGGGACATGACTAAAGAACTGTACAAAAAGGAGAGCGAATGGATATTTCGGCTCAGGAGTCTCCGACCCCTCGGACTGAATGAAAACATAAATTATGGCGCTTTTCTATAATACAGGACATCTCCAATTCCTCTGTAACACTTTTATAATGTGATTACCCCTATTTCCTTCTTTATGTCTTTCTTTCCCCGGATCATGCCGGCATGTTTTCACTATCTCACTTTCAGCCAGTCACTTCCCCCCTCTTTTTTCCATCAATTTTACTTCACCTATCTTGACCAATACTTTGACACACCCTTTCCATTTCCCATCAGGTCCTTTCCACCCCCACCCCTTCTTCCCTTCCTGTGTCCCCCTGATTGTCCTGTCCTCATAACCTTCAATGTACCGCCTGGGTTTCACTTAAACCTTCCATCACCCCCCCTTTTTTGGACCGCTCTCTCACTGCTATATCCCTTGCCCACAATCAGTCACCTCCAACATGCATTTACCCATGCATGTATCACTTTTACACGTTCATTCCTTATCATGCACCAAGGTCTCCCTTCCCTACCCCAATCAGCATTCCACCTCCAACCTGAGACTTCACTGTCATTTGTGGCACTTGCTCCCTCACTGGGCCGCATTAATATCTCTCATTTTTTTGTAACCTCACACCCTCACTTTCCATTTTTTACCATTAATCCTCCACATCAGTCCCTACCCCACATCCATTTTATTTACCCTCCCTATTTCCCCAGTGGTTATCACATACCTAGTGGCTGATTAGGACTAGGTTTTTCTTTTCTTTTCTCTTTTCAGCCTGTGTTTTCATGGCTTTTATAATAACTTTAACCAACGTGATACAGGTTGAGTATCCCTTATCCAAAATGCTTGGGACCAGAAGTATTTTGGATATCGGATTTTTCCGTATTTTGGATTAATTGCATACCATAATGAGATATCATGGTGATGGGACCCAAGTCTAAGCACAGAATGCATTTATGTTTCATATACACGTTATACACACAGCCTGAAGGTAATTTTAGACAATATTTTTTATAACTTTGTGCATTAAACAAAGTGTGTACATTCACACAATTCATTTATGTTTCATATACACCTTATACACACAGCCTAAAGGTCATTTAATACAATATTTTTAATAACTTTGTGTATTAAACAAAGTTTGTGTACATTGAGCCATCAGAAAACAAAGGTTTCACTATCTCACTCTCACTCAAAAAATTCAGTTTTTCGGAATATTCCCTATTTCGGAATATTTGGATATGGGATACTCAACCTGTAATCAGATTTATTACTCACTCTGTTGAGTGCTACAAAGTATCATAACAATCAACCAACTGTCGTAAATGTATTGTAGCATATATTTATTGTTATTATCCACTGGCAACAGATTCCTTTCTTTCCTTTAGTGTTTAGACACCCCCTTTATTTCCCCATTTTTCATCTGCATATTCCCTATCTGAGATATGCAGTATAACCAATTTCTCCATTCTGCCCTTAGCCATCAATGGGTGTCATCTCTGTTTTTCACACCCTGAGGTGTGTTACACATCCCCATATCACATGTGATCTCACCTTTCCCTTTTTTCCCCTATTCAGTCTTTATATCCCCAACACACCCAGGTGTACCTGTTCTTTCTATTTGTTTTTTCTATTTATTTTTTATTTTAACCTTATTTATTGTTTTAATATCTGCTCCATGGAACCCCTGGCAAGCCATTCCCATTTTCAACATGGCGCCATGGCATTCCCCCACGTGACTCTGTCTTTCTGCATATCACCCAGACATACAAGCGAGAGCTTTTCTACTCCCACTCTCCTGAGTCCGCCCTTCCGCATATGCCCCAGGCGTACCCGTGCCTCGATTGGCCGGGACGCATTACACACATGTCCCCATTGGCTTCCTACGCCAATAGGGGGATTGTCTAATCTCTCGCCCCTTTGCTGAGCTGGCTAATACCAGCCGGTTCGGCATTACATCAACCCTTATAAATACCAGCTACATTCAGGCGCATAGCCAACTTATATACTCCAGTATACCTTTTTCTACAAAATTGCCGTATTGTATCTTTATCCTATGTACTCCTGGCATCCCCTCTTTCAACATGACACTATCATATTCATCCCCGTGACCCTCCGTTCCCCGTCTTGATTGGCTATGTGTGTATCACTCACACACACGTTCGCAAACGTCCGCACGCCCACTGATCTTACTCCGCCCATCCGCTTCTGTCAATAGGCACACCCATGCTCTGATTGGCTGGGACGCGCCGCATACACGTCCCTATTGGCCTCCAGTGCCAGGATGGGAGTTTCCAGACTCCCGTCCCTATGCCTAATTGGACTACCACAACCTATTGGCTGCTACCCGCACTTGCAGGGTTTTTAAACCCCTCATGTATTACCAGCTGTGAGATCCCAGAAGTGAACAAGCCCACGGGCGAAACGCGTTTTCCACGGATTCTACAGCGGGACCTTCCCATGGAGGTTTTATTTGTCACCACCTGCCTTCTGAATTTGACCCTATGAATATATTTTTCCTTATTTTCAACAGAAGTTTGAATCACCACTGCTATTTATTTCCACATGCGTTTATCTTTACTTGGCATGTTAAATACCTTGTCAGACCAGGTAGTCAGAATTATCTGTGCATATTATAGCTCACAAATCCTAGTGATTACAGGGTAATTTTGCTCCTTGCACACTGCCTGACTATAACTGCTTTATGCAGTATGTCACACTCTATGTATGTTTGATTTGTTTGTTTCTGTGCCCAAGTAATGATTTTCTGCTATAGTACTCACAGATGGCTATGCACAACTAGAATGTATATTTAATTCATATTTTGTTCACGAACCCACCTGATGCCTCATATCTTGATTTGTAATCTTTCCCTGGATACCAACCACCAACCCAACCCCATAGGCTCCAATCTGCATACTTTATCCTTTTCTCTGCTTACTATTTTCCAGTGGACTCTCATCCACGATCCAGGGTATACAACGCCACTGAGTGACACTTGTTTTACCTTGCCTAACGTGGAAAGCAGATCCACGCACTATATGGCCTTATCTTTCTCTCGAATCTTCCATTCGTATATAGGTGCACTCTCATTGGTAGATAGCCTCTCTACTATCATACCACGCTGCTAATGCCCGATCTTGGAAGCCAAACAGCGTCGGGCTGGGTCAGTACCTTGAGAGGAGACTCCCTGGGAATACCCGGTGTTGTAGGGTAGGAACTATTCCCCTTCTTTTGAAGGGTGGACACCAACATTCTAAATATTTTTTCACACTCTCTCTTTCTTTATCTCACACTCTTTTGGATCGCAGATGGGTAATTGTTCTAATTTGGATTAATAAATATATGTTTTAAATTTTCTTTATTTCCTAATTGAAGAATCTTTCTTCCTTTCATAAGAGTGCGCCCACACAAGAGCTTTCTCTCTCTCCCCCTGTCAGTACTTGTACTTTCTAACTCTGGGCGCACCACCAACAGGGACTATAAGTGAAAGGTCTTATTTCCTTTCCAACAATTGTAACTGTCCATTTTTGGTTTTCTACTATCTGTTACAACTTATCATACACCAGTGCCCAGTCGCTCTTCCTTTTTGATACAGATGCAAGAGCCAGCAAGAAGAGGACCTTGGCCGTGAGCCATTTAAGGTCCACAGATTCAAGAGGTTGAAATTGAGACTCTTGAAGTGCTTTCAACACAAGAGACAGGTCCCATGGAGCCACAGGGGGGACATAGGGCGGCTAAATATGTAGAACACCCTGAATGAACGTATGTACATCAGGTATAGAGGCAATTTTGCGCTGAAACCACACCGACAAGGCAGATATGTGAACCTTGAGGGAGGCCAGCCAAAGACTTAAATCTAAGCCTCTTTGCAGAAAAGCCAAAATTCTAGAAGTTCTGAATCATGTAATGAGATCCTCCAGTCGTAATTAACAGCACATGTGGAAAAAACAGATTCTTATCATGTGCAGTAAAATCAATTTAATATTTGTACATCAACAAATTCATAAAAACACTTTACAAAGTATATACAGCATATAGTAATGCAAAAAAGGGTCCCCCTTATTTTCTGTGAATAGGAGAAAAGTAGCACAATTTTTTCTACTTTTCTCCTATTCACAACTGGCGCCCAAGATGGCTGCCTCACCTTTTGCATGCTCCTGATCATCTCCATAAAACAGCTTAAATTCACCACAACTGACCTATGAATCATCATAAATATCCAAGGACTTACCTTTAACTTGTACTACTCTACGCGGACATCTCATCAAAACCAACGGATTGCATTCCTGCGCTGAGATACACACTGGATTGAATCCTGGATTGAATCCTCTGCATCCCTCCACTGAGAAGTCCTTCAGTTTGGCAGCTGCTGTACTCTGCATTAGACATCTCAGATAAGGTACTGTGAACTACAACCTATCTTTGGCTCCATCCAGCCCCTCACTTAGACATCATCCACCTCTGTTCTCTGAGCAACAAATAACTGACTTATTGCATTAATCAACTAATATCAGTATATTCAGGCTCTGAATTGCTGAAGGCTCACTGTTTCAAATCAGGATCCATTTCCCAGGACACGTTATCACTACCCCCACAAGAAATCTACTTCAAAGGCCTCTCACACTGAGACTTTTCACACCTACACAGTAGGAATTGGCTTCTAACACCTTTGCACAAGACTGCCTTTCCTAGGATAATTGACTAAATCAGCAGTTATTTTATTTATCACTTGCTTCAAATATACCCAATAGGTTATAGCAATAACTTTGTTCATAAACCCATCATAATTTTGGATCACATACCGAATTGGGGGAAAACAAAACACAGAAAGGAAAAAACAAAACAAACAAACAAAAAAAACAAACACTGCTTTCTCTCCCTCTCTCATCATCATATGCAGCTCATACTTATAGTAATCTGTCATTGATGACCAAATGTATACGTATTCCTCCAGCTTCATTCTTTCACTCCGCCCATCACGTTCCGCAGTTCCTATCACACCATCACAGGCTTCTATTCTCCAATCCCTTGGCATTTTAAAAAGAAAACACAGGCGCATTCGTGGGAAGCGAGCAGGCCGGAAATTTATTTCCCCCGGTAACCTCCTAAGTCCTTTGCCCACCTGCTCACCCCATATTCAAAGAACAATCAAATAGAAGTTATACCCAAAAGACGGCCCTGTGCTTGGAAGAACAGAACTGTCAACTCTCGCTTTGTGACCCCCATACCCAGAGCTCCTGCACTTAACATAAAGAAAACTGAAGGCCCTCTGGTATGCCCAATCAGGTCAGTCCTTTGTAATGCCAGATCTATAAGAAACAAGACTGCAACAATTGCTGACCTTATTGAATCTGCAGATCTAGCCTGTATTACAGAGACCTGGCTAGATGAAAATGCAGCACCTATATTGGAGGCTGCAGTACCAACAAACTACTCTGTCTTCCATAACTCAAGACTGGACCGCAGGGGTGGTGGGGTGGCTATCTGCTTCAAAAAAGAACTTAAACTTAGGGTCCACCCTATTGAAATTATTCGCTCATTCGAGTGCGTTGCTGCCCGGAGTTCGACAGGATTAGGTTTCAGAGTACTTCTCATTTACCGGCCCCCTGGCGATGGAAAGATATTTCTACAAGAAATTGCAGACACTGTTGCTGGCCTGGTTCTGGAACATCAAAGATGGCTCATCCTCAGGGATTTCAATGCATGGGTGGATGATGAGTTCTCACACCTTGGCCAAGACCTCCTGTGCACAATGAATGGTCTGGGCTTCACACAGGTTATTCCTTCGGCCACACATAAAAGTGGTCACACTCTCGATCTTGTCTTTCAGATTGGATTAGAAGTCACTGACCTAAAAATAAACCCAGTCATCTGGTCAGACCACTACTCCCTTTGATTCTCAGTTGCAACCCCTCAAATTAGATCTCTGCCCATGGAGTTGACCAGGTATCGTCCAAGGAGGGGTATGACTCCCCAGGCTCTTGCAGCAAATCTGGATCTCTCTGCTATACTGGGTGCCTGTGAAGATCCATCCTGTGCCCTAGTCCGTTATTATAATAGGGATGTTATGGCTGCAATTGATATTATCGCCCCTGTGCGTATAAGACCTCGTAAACCACAACGTCAAGCTCCATGGTTCGACAACAGTGTTAGTGAGCTCAAGAAAAGGGGGTGTAGACTGGAAAGACGATGGAGGAAGACTAATCTAGTGGATGACAAAATAAAACTAATAAAGCATAACGAAGAATATCAATCGACAATCACTCGTAAGAAATCACAGTTCCTGTCAAATGAGATCACAGCAGCAAACAATAGTCCAGCTCAACTTTTCCGCACCGTGGAGATGCTTTGCCAGCCAGCATGCCTGCAGACTGATGAAACCCTCTCCCAGGCAAGATGCAACGAGTTTGCAAACTTCTTTGCAGATAAAATATCCACCATACGGGCTGGAATCTCCACAGTGCCATCAAAGGAGTGCCAAACTACAAAGCCTGCCAATATAAGCTACCTGCCTTCATGGACCAGCTTTGACCCAGTGGATGTAAAGGACACTGCTGAAATTGCTCGGATTTTGCGTCCCACCACCTGTGATCTGGACCCGGCTTCAACCAAGCTTCTAATAGGTTGTATGGATATAATTGGTCCTGTCTTTGCAAAAATTGTTCAATGTTCTTTGCAGACAGGCATTTTCCTGGACCCCTAAAGGAAGCAATTGTTAGACTGCTTCTTAAAAAACCTAATTTAGATCCCGACTGCATGACCAACTACAGACCGGTATCAAACCTTCCTTTCCTAGGAAAGGTTATTGAGAAAGTGGTTGCAAATCAACTGGAAACCCGCCTGACAACACATGATATTTATGATCCATTCCAATCAGGATTCAGGAGGAGACATAGCACTGAAACAGCCCTGGTGTGTGTGTTAAATGATCTTCTGATGGCAAGAGACAGAGGTGACTGTTCAATATTAATCCTTCTGGATCTCTCGGCAGCATTTGATACCATGGACCATGGACTTCTGATTGAGCGACTGATACATTTCTGTGGTCTGGATGGCACAGTCCTAAGCTGGTTCAAATAATTTCTCACAGGCAGGTCACAAAGAGTATCGTCTGGATTATACTCATCACCACCAGTGCCATTGCCATGTGGTGTCCCACAAGGTTCTATACTATCCCCCATGCTTTTTGCAGTATACATGCTCCCATTGGGCGAAATAATCAGGCACCATGGCCTGATCTACCACTGCTATGCAGATGATACACAACTGTACTTGTCCTTTGCTCCGGGCACTGATAACCCAATAGCAACCCTAAATGGCTGTCTAGCTGAGCTACAGGAGTGGATGAGCGCCAGTTGGCTGCGACTGAACCCGGATAAAACAGAGGTCCTCATGATACGACCGCAACATCAAAGGACAAGACTGCAGCATAGCCAACCAACTGGACTTACACTTGGGGATTCAGAATTACAGACCAGTGATCGTGTGCGGAATCTTGGCGTTGTCCTGGATGGTGGCTTGACACTTAAACATCAGATATCAGCCACAATCAAATCCTCATTCTTTCACCTGAGGAACATAGCCAGAATCAAGCACTTAATTCCTTCAGATGATATGCCAAAAGTCATACATGCATTTGTATCATCTCGATTAGACTACTGTAATGCCCTCTACCTTGGTCTCCCAGCAAAAGAATTGCAACGCTTACAGCTGGTACAAAACACAGCTGCCAGGCTGTTAACCAACCAGCCCCGTTCTAGCCACATAACACTCATCCTCTACTCCCTTCACTGGCTGCCTGTAAGATGGCGAATCACCTTCAAGATTGGCTTACTGAGTTTCAAAGCATTACATGACCAAGGCCCAAGGTACCTGAAACAGGCCCCACTCGATTACTGCGATCTGTAGATGAAGGACTTTTAGCAGTACCTAGAATCTACCGTAATTCATCTGGGGGTCGAGCTTTTAGTCATGCGGCTCCGACTCTATGGAACTCACTTCCCCGCACAGTGCGAGAGGCCCCAACTATAGAATCCTTCAAAAGTAGACTCAAGACTTTCCTGTTTACTCAAGCATTTCCATAATGTCCCTTTTAGTATCTTCATGCTTCTGTATTTTATGAAAATGTACTTCATTATTTTCTGTACTATATTATGCTATGTATCTGTTAAGCGCCTTGAGTCCTACTGGAGAAAGAGCGCTATATAAATAAAATTATCATTATTATTATTATTATTATTATTCACATGTGTTTTTTCCACATGTGCTGTTAATTACGATTGGAGGATCTCATTACATGAGGAGGATACTGTTCATCATAAGGGATGTATATGTATTTCTCTTTATCCTTTATCTGTGGCGCCTTGTGAGACTTGTTATCTATCACTTTTTTCCTGTTTGTTGTAAGGTATTTTTGGAGAGACACTTTTTTGTGATAATTGGTTTCAAAGGCTGCCTGGATTGTGCAGTTTTCCACATTACCCATACTTTTTCCATAACAGAATCAGGAGATCGTCCAGGTACGGTAGGATTCTGATTCCCTGGTGACAGAGGTGTGCCGTCATTATGGCATAATGGCCATGACCTTGCAGAAGATCCAAGGAGCTGTAGCTAATCCAAATTGCAGAGCCTGGAACTGGTAGTGAAGGTTGCCAATAGCAAACCACAGGAACTGCTGATGCAAGATGGAAATAGGAATATGCAGATATGCATCCTGTATATCCAGGAATACCATATAGTCTCTGGGTTCCATAGCCAGAACTTTTGAGCGCAGTGTTTCCATATGAAACTTGGATACTCTCACAAACTTGTTTAAAGATTTGAGGTTGAGTATAGGCCAATAGGACCCATTGGGTTTCGGGACCTGAAACAGGGTTGAGTAATAACATCCGCCCCTCTGGAGCTGAGGAACTGGCACAACCACTCCAGTACTCAGGAGGGAGCTTACAACCATTTGTAGAGATAGCGCCTTCAACGGGTCTGACGGTAGCACCGTTGAGCAGAACTGGTGAGGGCGACATCTCTTGATTGAGACAGCATACCCGTGAGAGACAACTTCCAGTACACAATCCTCTGAAGTGGTCGTGAGCCAGACCTGGGTGAACTGCAGAAGTCGGCCTCCCACCCTGGGGTCCCCCAGGGGGAGGCCTGCCCGGTCATGCAGCAGGCTTGTCATGTTTTGCAGCAGGCTGATGGGATGCCCAGGACTGTTTTGCCTTGGGCTTGGATGGTTTGGAAATGTGAGACTGTCTAGGGTAAGATTGACCTTTCACTTTCCCTTGAGGTCGAAAGGAATAAAAAGTGGTGCTTTTCACCTTCTGAGAAAGGTTAGATGTGGAGAGAAAAGCCGTTAGCAGCTGCCAATTCAGACACAATTTTATTTAGGTCTTCCACAAACAAAATGTTCCCAGTGAAAGGGAGGACTTCCAAGGTCTTCTTGGAGTCCAGGTCCACTTTCCATGACCTCAACCACAGAATGCAGCAACAGATGTAGCTGATGCCTTGGTCGCCAACACTCCCACCTCAGAGGACACTTCTTGGATGTAATAAGAGGTAATATGAGACAGGTATTGTCTGGCATTGTCAGAGATATCCTCAGGTAGCTCCTCCTCTAGCGCCTGAACCCACGCCTCAGTACCTTTTGGCTGCCCAAACAGCCCCTATAAGGGAGTAAATAGATTTCAGGCATCCCTCAATGCGCTTATCTGTCGGTTCCTTCAGTGAGGTGACAGTAGTGACAGGCAGAGTGGACGATACCACGAGGCAGGTGACATGAGAGTCCACTGGCAGTGGAGTCTCCCATTTGGTACATAGCTCTGCAGGGAGAGGATAACGAGCCAAAGCCCTTTTTGGGACAGGGAATTTCTGCCCTTGGTTAGACCAGGGTTCCCGTCTGATGTCCACTAAATGATCAGAATGAGGTAAAACCGTTTTAACTACTTTCTGCTGTTTAAACTTGTCAGTTTTCTTTTCCACTGTAGTTGAATCCTCCTCATCAGTGATTTGGAGAATATGCTTAATAGCAATTATCAGGGAAGGAAAGGCTCCATTAAGGGAGCGTCCTCGTCTAAACACAGGAGTCAGTGTCAGACAGGACCGTATGCTCCCCCTCCTCGTCAGAGGAGACCTGAGCGAGGTTTGTAGATTGAGAGGAGGAAGCAGCCCGCTTAGAAGAACCAGGGACAGGTGTGTGACCCGAGGCAGTTTTCTGTCTAACCAGAGACTGATGTAGTTGTTGCAGTTGGTTAGAGAAATTTTCCGCCCAAGGTGGGTTTACCATGGGGACAATTTGTGGGGTTAATGCTACAGGCGACCCCATAGGGGGCGCAAGGCATTCCACCAGAGTACCCAGCAGGGCAGTGAATGCTGCCCATGGTGGCTCCTGACTAGGTACAGGGGCTGCAGACTGACTGGGAGGCGCATGACAAGTAGTACAGAGAACATCATGTAATAATTACTCCTCTGATAAATCCGCGGAGCATGCTCTGCATGTTTCAGGAGCTTCCACTGATTTTCTGCCCTTTTTGTTAGATACTGCACAATATAAACAATTGGACTTACACAGTATGATATATTGCTAGACAAATAACAATAGTCTGTGGAATAAACAGATAAAGTATAGCGTGACTGTGACACAGATATAATATAGTTATATATGGATAAACACTGTGTACAACCATATTACTTGACCCAGACGCACCTAGCCCAGGGTATAGAAAATAGTGATAGATATAGCTGGGAAACACTGAAAGTGAAACCACACAGCAGTACAGGCACACACAATCACATGCAATGCAGAATTGATATCACAATAAAGCTGCACTTGACTAGCATATCACTGCACGATCCAAGGACCGGGGAATATTGCAGACTACTCGTACAATGGGGGTCATTCCAAGTTGATCGCTCACTGCCGATTTTCGCTGCGTAGCGATCATTAAAAAAATGGCAAAACTACGCATGCGTATGAGCCGCAATGCGCACGCGCGTCATACGGGAACAGAGCATCATTGTTTTGCACTGCTTCTAGCGACGATTCCATTCGCAACGCAAGGAGATTGACAGGAAGTGGGAGTTTATGGGTGTCAACCGACCATTTTCTCTGAGTGTTTGGAAAAACGCAGGAGTGTCCAGGTGTTTGTAGGGCGGGTTTCTGACGTCAATTCCGGGACCTTCGTCACAGCAATCATCGCACAAAATAAGTAACTACAGTGCTGGTCTTGTTTTGCACAAAATGTTTTTGTACCGCTTGGCTGCACAGGCGTCCGTACTCTAGCAAAGCGAAAATACACTCCCCCGTGGACGGTACTATGCGTTTGCACGGCTGCTAAAAGTAGCTAGCGAGCGATCAACTTGGAATGAGGGCCTATATAATCTGCAATATGTACACAATTTCTCAACTGACGCTGTCTCAAAGACAGGCAGGATACTTAAGTGTAATGTAAATGCACTGCACTGTGTACAGGCGGCTTTACATGGGAGACCTTGCCCAGCAATCCTGGAGGCCTGCTGCTGATATGCTTGTAAGATGGTGCCCAGCGTCTCTGTGAGGGAACGAGGGATAGTGACGCAGCTCCAGGACTGGTAATCTGCAGGAGATGGCACACTGGCTCGGGGGGGGGGGGGGGGGGGAGCTATAGGTCAAGCACTGCCACCCCTATGTTGGTGGTCTTCCACCCCAGGTACTATGGAGCCTTATTAAATGAGGTGTTAGTACATCTGACCTGTGTTCCTAGTGCCCTGGTGGTCTAGTGGGGTCCCTGCCCAGTGACAGTGTCCACGCCAGTGCCACGGCCCGTCTCCCTAGACCGCGGGCGGAATGAGATTTATTTGCGAGTCCTGCTAGTAGACCCTCTTACCAGCCTCCCGGTAGCAGCCACGTGATCCTAGTGAATGGTCCGTGACTGTGCCTACATCCGCGGGCATCTCCACCACAAGTACAGTACCTGGGAACCAGGCCAGCGAAAGTATGCGCCGCTGCTGGGGAGGTGATGGTGCTGCAGTACAGAAGTCAATCTGACAGTGCTGTCAGCTCAGATTTCTGTCAAAAAGTAAAAGCTTTCAGGGCTGCCAGTGCAGCCCTCCTCTTTAGTGACCTGCTGCTGCAGGCACCAACTTCAAAACTGAGCTCACAGTGCCTGGAGGCAGGGTTATAGAGGAGACCCCTATGCATTATGGGACAGCTAAAGCTTTGCCTGTTGGTGTCTCTGGATCCAGATACATTCTACATCCCCGATGTTTCCCTGTGGAAACCTGTGTACCCTGCTGCAGAAATTTAGATTATTAGCAAAATTTTTGGCCAAAAAATAGGGTCCACCTATCATGGTCTGGTGACCTCATTAGGTGGTTACCTAAAATTCACAGGGTTCATGTCCAGAGCACGGGACCCCCCCCCCCCCCCCCCCTCCTGGGCCAGCACAACCCTACCACTCCAAGGCATCACAGTAGTGAGAAGTAGCAGTTTAATGAATGAGTTACCGTTCATATCTTTCAGTGTGAAGGCACCAGCGATGAATGATGCGCGGCCCCGCGCTTGTTTATCGCTGGTGCCCCATCGCTTGTGCATGCAGGCCAATATGGACGATCTCGTCCATATTTGCCTGCACTGCTATGGAGCCGGGTGACGGAGTGACGAAGAAACTTCACTCACCCCGTCACTGCCCCCCCCCGCCGCTGGGTCACCCTTCGGCCGTATACACCGTCGGGCTGCTCGGCGGCGCATCGCGCAGTGTGTAGGGCCCTCAACAAATACAATAATGATGCCACAAGGCAGCCCAGACACACCAACCCAGGGGGCGCATGTCCTGAACCCATTCCCAATACTGACATATTATATCAGTTTATCCAGGACATACCAGTCATGGTGCCTATTCCAATATGTAGTATGCACATGCAAGGACGCTATACTAATTAAAAACACCCAAGGTCAAGTGGGAGGGTTGCTAGTCCAAGCTGAAGGAGTTTCATCCTTAAAGTGTACACACATGTACACAACAGGGCCGTCTTAACAGCAGTGTAGGCCCCTGGGCACAGCAATGCAGTGGGCCCCCTACCCATCCTCCAGTGGTAGGGGTGGGGGGTGCTATCAGCGGCAGGTTTGATGTCCCGCGGGTGGTAGGGGGTGTTCTATCTTCTGCTCAGCATGTAGGACCTGGAACAATAATTTCTGCTAATTACTCATTTACTGCACAGATGGGGCTAAACTGTAGAAGGGGGCATTGGGCTGAATGAAGGGGCCCTGTTACATGACTTCCAGAGTGTTAAGGGGTGTTTAATACGTAGGGGAGGGGTGGATAGTGGAGTGGGCTTAATATTTATCATTTTCCGGTGGGAGGGCAGCTTGCTTGACTGCAGATATCTCAAGTTGCTGAAAATATATTTCTTAGCTTTGAATGGAATAAAAAACTAGAGTTTCCCACCTTTCTGAAGGTTCTAGGGACTTGGGGATCAGAGTTCAGGAGCCAAAGCAATTCACCAACGAAAATCTAAAACTGCATATTAGGCGTGTGGAGCTGGAGCAGGGACCAGCTGCTTGAAGGCTGATATCTCTGGTTCTGTTCATAGTAGAGACAATCTGCCAGTGTCCACCAAAAGGGGAGAGTCACAGCTTTTGGCTTCTACCCTCACAAATACTCTAAGTTAGACAAAACTTAAGATATCAGGCTGGGAAGTGCAATTAACAGGCTTGGTTGGGGACCACTGCTTTCACGTCAGATATCTCTGGTTCCCCAGGGCCGATTTTCAAAAATCTGGTACCCCTGGAAAGAGGGGACCCTCAGCTATCAGCCTAGGACCCTTGTACTCCTGGGGCCCTTGGGCAAGAGCCCATTGAGCCCATACGTAAAGACGGCCCTGGTACACAATATAGAATATATTAAGGGGGGCTGAACTGCACACCCTAATTCTAAGCATAATAAGAGGTGCTACCATACTGACACATGTAGTGAAACACAGAAAAAAGAGAAAATGCAGGTGCACACTCTAAATACTAAGAACACTGGCAATCAGAGCAATTATAATAAACTTGCAGAGTTTATTATAATTGTTCTGATTGCCAGTGTTCTCGAAACCGCTGCCTGAAATCATTGCAAATTGCTACTTCACTATGGTGATCTGAGGCTGCGTCCTCAGACGCAGCACTTGGATCTCACAAATGCATGCATTTCTATCTCCTACAGGCGCCTCCTGCTACATTTGAAATTTAATGACCTGCTTTATATGTGGCTGTGCAATTCATTACAAACATGAATAAGGACTACTGTCCAGAGAGTATATGGTGCGTTATTAAGGTAGTATAATATTGATACATTGGGTACTGTAACTGTATCATTTACTACTATGCTGTCATGCCACATCTCCTCGTATAACTCAGACACATATACTAATCGTTTCTCTTGACATCAACTCTGCAAATACATCACTCTCCTCTATCCTGCTGCGAAACTAGCACATATGCTACCCTCGTAGAGATCTTAAGGTGTATTCAATGATTTGTGCCTGGTACCTGTAACAGGGAGGCTCGGACGTGTATCTGGGCACTGAGTATTTTGACAACCAAATAATAATCAAAATGAAAACTTTTGTATACAGAATATTTTACTGCTGTGGATCGTTGGCATTGCTTTATAAGTGTCAGGTCCGGGTGTTTTTGTGAATCCGTTAACCCGGAACCAACCACAGGTGTAGGTGCTGGGCTATGAAGAAAGCAGGGAGGACGAAGAAAGTTCCGATTCATATATTTATTCAAAATAACAATTCAGTAAAGGGTTAACTGACAAGTTGCTAATCATCATATTATACTGAAGTATTGCAGGAATAATATGCAAGAGAAAACTCAAAATTAAATAAAAGAAATGTTCATGGAAACATATGCAAAACAAGCTGATGAATAAATGTTGGATTGTCCAAATATAAACAAGCTTTGATGCTGAACTGCAGAATGTGATTAACTGGATAATGCAGACATGAAGAGATAACTGTAAGGATTTGCAATGGAGTTTTGAGAGTTAACTGAGAGACTGTGAAGAATTATCCTTGTTATGACAACATAGCAAATATAAACAAGCTTTGATGCTGAACTGCAGAATGTGATTAACTGGATAATGCAGACATGAAGAGATAACTGTAAGGATTTGCAATGGAGTTTTGAGAGTTAACTGAGAGACTGTGAAGAATTATCCTTGTTATGACAACATAGCAAATATAAACAAGCTTTGATGCTGAACTGCAGATTGTGTTTAACTGGTTAATGCAGACATGGAGAATTAACTGTAAGAATTGGCAATGGAGTTTTGAGAGTTAACTGAGAAACTGTGATGAATTATCCTTGTAATGACAACATAGCAAATAAAAGTACTGAATTGGGTTACTTGCGGGTTCCGGAGATCACTGTGAAACTGTAGTAGAAGACAAGGTGATGAATGGGTTAAATGCAGAGTTGAACAAACGAACAGCTGAGAGAAACGGAATCCTCCAGACTTTGAATGATAGGCAGACTGACAAGGTAACCTCATGCAGGACACTGGGAATCCAACTATTTCCAATAGGAGTGCAATTAACTGACAGCACAGCGGAGAGCCGGTGGATCTTTCAGCAGTGAAGGCTGCAGACGGACCTCTGGGAACGGAGGCGATATCTGGACCACGGGAATCACACAGGAATGCACGGAGAGAGCTCAGAGCTAGAGCACAGCTTTGATACAACAAAGCACTGGCCCAGAGTAACATAATCCCAGCCTACTTAAAGGCAGCACAAGCATGGGATTGGCTTACACCTGCCCACAGGTGTTTTCACAAGTGCTCTGTATTAGCTATTTGGTCTCCAACATGGCCACCTCCTATACAGCAGACACACCGCAGTGCCTTAGGCCATTTGGTCCCCGCACTCACAGTTCCCAGACTCTGCATTACCTGTGCCATTGATCACGCCGTGTCCCCACACGGGCGCACAGCACCGCGAGCAACCGCACTGGCAACGGATGAACCCCAGAACCCGCAAAGGTGAGAGACCGGTTCGTGACAGTACCCCCTCTTCTACGGGTGGTCTCCGAACACCTTTGAACCTTGTCAGGATTTTTGGAGAAGTATTTCTGTACCAGACTTGGAGCTTGAACATCTTCAGAGAAAACCCAGGATTTCTCCTCTGGACCGTAACCCTTCCAGTCGACCAGAAACTGTAAACGTCCATATCGGAAACGTAAGTCCACAATCTCTTTCACTTCAAATTCCTCATTCTGCAAAGAGTGAACTTTAGGAGATTTGGACTGGGTAGTACGGAACTTATTGAGAATCAAAGGCTTCAGTAAAGATGTATGAAAGGCGTTAGGAATTCTCAAAGACGGTGGCAACTTGACTTTGTATGACACAGGGTTGAGTACCTTTACAATGGGAAATGGACCAATGAACTTGGGAGCAAATTTCTTAGAAGGAACTTTGAACTTGAGATTGCGCGTAGAAATCCAAACTTGGTCTCCCACTTTGTAATTCGGTACAGTTTTACGTTTTCTATCTACAAAAGATTTATAACGAGCGAAAGTTTTGACCAAGGACTTACGTACACAACTTCAGATGCTAGATAGATGTTGAAGCTCTTGATCTGCTGCTGGAACCTCTAGGGCTGGCAATGGATGAAACCCTGGTGGAGAACTTCTTGGACTCTTATGTTGGGCACATTTAGGACATGCTGCTATAAACTCTTGGACATCGGCTTTGAGACGTGGCCACCAATAAGACTGTTGAATAAATTTGAGAGTCTTTAGAACCCCAGGATGACCCATGAAGGAAGAGGAGTGAGCCCAGGTAAGCAGCCGTTTTCGGAGACTTGTGGCGACAAAGGTCTTGCCAGGCGGAGGAACTGGAGAGGTTCGAGTCATTAAAAAGGACGTAGGATTCACAATGGCTTGATTCGTGGTAGCATCATTTAATTCAGAAGAAGCACAGGACCGGGAAAGGGCATCTGCCTTTTTGTTCTGAGACCCTGGACGATAGGTGAGTTTGAAATCAAATCGTGAGAAGAAAAGCGCCCATCGAGCTTGTCGTGGATTCAAACACTGAGCTGACTGCAGATACAGAAGATTCTTATGATCAGTATAAACTGTAATGCGATGTTGAGCTCCTTCTAGAAGGTATCTCCACTCCTCAAATGCCAACTTGATGGCAAGTAACTCTTGCTCACCGATTGCATAATTACGTTCTGCCGGGAGGAACTTACGGGAGAAATATCCGCAGGGATGGACCTTTTTATCTTCAAAGACTTGTGACAACACAGCTCCTACTGCTTCTGTAGATGCATGCACCTCTAGTAGAAAGGGACGATTCAAATCAGGCTGTCGAAGAATGGGGGCTGACACAAAGGCTTGCTTTAAATCAGAGAAGGCTTTGATTGCTTCAGAAGACCAGTTCGTAGGATTTGCTCCCTTGCGAGTTAGGGCTGTGATAGGAGCAGCTAACGTAGAATAATTCTTAATGAATCTCCTATAGAAATTAGCAAAGCCAAGAAATCGCTGAATCCCCTTGAGAGTTGTAGGAGTGGACCAATCCCGGAAAGCTCGCGTCTCTGGGATGGATAGCGGATGAATTTGTCCCCTAGGAGGGGTCTTGCCCGGAACCAGGACGACTGGGCAGTCCCATTCACGATGAGGAGGTAGAGAGTCTGCTGCTTGCTTACTGGAAACATCCGCAAGGGATTGATACACCGGAGGTAGATCGGAAAGGCTAATTGACCGAAGAGGTACAATTGTAGCTACACAGTCCTTGGTACAAGATTTACCCCATGAAAGGACTTCCATGGTTTGCCAATTAAGTTGAGGATTATGTTTCTGCAGCCAAGGTAAACCAAGTATCACATCTTGAGAGGCTTTGGGAATCACGTAGAAGGAGAGGTATTCGGAATGGAGCTCACCAACTTTCATCTTGAGACATACGGTTCGATGAGTAATTATACCATCTGGAATTCGACTTCCATCCACTGCTGTAACGGCAACTGCTGCTTCCAGAGGCATGGTTTGAACTTTAGACCGTATGACAAAGGCTGAGGAGATGAAGTTCTCGGCTGCCCCGGAATCTAGGAGAGCTGAAACTTTCACTGTAGAACTTGGAACTTCTAATTGAATAGACAAGGTCGGCTCTTTCCCAGAACGTGATTCTAAAGTAACTCCTAGCTTAACCTCTCTTGAATAAGCTAGGAGGCGAGAGTTTCCCGGTCGGAGTTTGCAGAATTTAACTAAATGTTCGGAGGACCCACAGTACATGCAGAGGTTACCCTGTCGACGACGAAGTCGTTCCTCCTCTGTGAGGCGAGAGCGCCCAATCTGCATAGGTTCTTCAGTCATTACTAGAGACTGTGATGAAGAATCTTGTCGAGGTCTAGGATGATCACGTGGACTGGATCGCTCTGCCCTGGATTTCTCTAAACATCGCTCCCTGTAGCGTAGGTCAAGTTTGTTACAGAGAGAAATCAATTCATCCAGTTTAATTGGCACATCCCGGATAGTTAAATCATCCTTGATTCTTTCTGAAAGTCCATTCCAAAACGCGGCGATCAGGGCCTCCTCATTCCAGTTTAACTCTGAAGACAACGTACGAAACTGAATAATATATTGACTGACAGGACGTAAACCTTGACGTAGACGGAGAATCTCCAAGGATGCTGAGGTGGTCCTGCCTGGTTCGTCAAAGATTCTCCGGAAGGAAGATACGAACTCTTTGTAATTCGAGAGGATAGGATCACCTCTCTCCCATAATGGTGATGCCCACTCCAGAGCCTGACCGGAGAGGAGGGCAATAATATATGCGACCTTAGAACGAGCTGATGGGAAACTGGCGGACATCAGTTCGAACTGGATCTCGCATTGATTCAGGAATCCTCTGCAAAGTTTTGGAGTTCCGTCAAACTTACTCGGAGAGGGTAACTGCAAGCGGGACGTAGGCAGCGTCACAGGAGAAGCTGTAGTGGTAACTGGGACATCCGGGGTTGGAATCTGGACTTGGGACGTTTTAATAGCCGTATGGAGAGTCTCTAAACGGTCTGCCATAGTTTGCATAAACTGCACTATTTGTGTCTGTATAGACTCCTGGTTTTCCAGACGGGAAAGGATATCTGACGTAGCACCGCCTCCTGCGAATTGGTCACTTGACGGATCCATGTGGCCAGTGCTTACTGTCAGGTCCGGGTGTTTTTGTGAATCCGTTAACCCGGAACCAACCACAGGTGTAGGTGCTGGGCTATGAAGAAAGCAGGGAGGACGAAGAAAGTTCCGATTCATATATTTATTCAAAATAACAATTCAGTAAAGGGTTAACTGACAAGTTGTTAATCATCATATTATACTGAAGTATTGCAGGAATAATATGCAAGAGAAAACTCAAAAATAAATAAAAGAAATGTTCATGGAAACATATGCAAAACAAGCTGATGAATAAATGTTGGATTGTCCAAATATAAACAAGCTTTGATGCTGAACTGCAGAATGTGATTAACTGGATAATGCAGACATGAAGAGATAACTGTAAGGATTTGCAATGGAGTTTTGAGAGTTAACTGAGAGACTGTGAAGAATTATCGTTGTTATGACAACATAGCAAATATAAACAAGCTTTGATGCTGAACTGCAGAATGTGATTAACTGGATAATGCAGACATGAAGAGATAACTGTAAGGATTTGCAATGGAGTTTTGAGAGTTAACTGAGAGACTGTGAAGAATTATCCTTGTTATGACAACATAGCAAATATAAACAAGCTTTGATGCTGAACTGCAGATTGTGTTTAACTGGTTAATGCAGACATGGAGAATTAACTGTAAGAATTGGCAATGGAGTTTTGAGAGTTAACTGAGAGACTGTGATGAATTATCCTTGTAATGACAACATAGCAAATAAAAGTACTGAATTGGGTTACTTGCGGGTTCCGGAGATCACTGTGAAACTGTAGTAGAAGACAAGGTGATGAATGGGTTAAATGCAGAGTTGAACAAACGAACAGCTGAGAGAAACGGAATCCTCCAGACTTTGAATGATAGGCAGACTGACAAGGTAACCTCATGCAGGACACTGGGAATCCAACTATTTCCAATAGGAGTGCAATTAACTGACAGCACAGCGGAGAGCCGGTGGATCTTTCAGCAGTGAAGGCTGCAGACGGACCTCTGGGAACGGAGGCGATATCTGGACCACGGGAATCACACAGGAATGCACGGAGAGAGCTCAGAGCTAGAGCACAGCTTTGATACAACAAAGCACTGGCCCAGAGTAACATAATCCCAGCCTACTTAAAGGCAGCACAAGCACGGGATTGGCTTACACCTGCCCACAGGTGTTTTCACAAGTGCTCTGTATTAGCTATTTGGTCTCCAACATGGCCACCTCCTATACAGCAGACACACCGCAGTGCCTTAGGCCATTTGGTCCCCGCACTCACAGTTCCCAGACTCTGCATTACCTGTGCCATTGATCACGCCGTGTCCCCACACGGGCGCACAGCACCGCGAGCAACCGCACTGGCAACGGATGAACCCCAGAACCCGCAAAGGTGAGAGACCGGTTCGTGACAATAAGATGCAAACACAGTTGAAGATCACAGGGGTGGATTGGCCATAGGGTACACCAGGAAGATTCCTGTTAGGCCGACATGTCTGTGGGGCCTGTTTTGTGTGTTGTTATGTGGTCCCACCCCCCACATGACAGGCAGCCCACCGCAATCAGTACACTACATTGTCTCCTTCATTCTGTTATTCCATCACCGCATACGTCAACTCTGCCATCCAGTGATGCTGCCATGGATACACAGTATGTTATACTACTTGTGCTACCCATGTTGGACCACTTCTACAAAATTCTACAGGACCACTTTTAGTTCCCAATCCGCCCCTGGTCTCAGACACAACTGCAGCAAAAGACGCAAGGAAGGCCGCAATTGTGTACATTCAGGTCCTATGAGGAGGGATCCTGCCCCCCTCAACAGACCCCACCCCCTCATCAGACCACACCCCCATTAAGGCTGCTTCCATAAATTTCCCTGTGTTCCATCCCAATCTGCCCCTGAAGATCACAATAAATTGATATAAAGACAGTCAGTGGAAAGTTCCACTTAACCAACTCCATACTGTGAGAGTAAGGGTTCTAAATCAATAAAAAGAAAATGTTTTTACATTTTGCTGTACAGAAGCCCAGTGGGGTGGAAGCGGCACAGTAGACAGGACTGATTCTAAGGTGGGACTAAAGCTTAAAAGAACAAGTAACTGTGCACCTGGACAAACTTTGTTGCACTGCAGGTAGAGCAGAATTAATCTGTGCCGAAAGATTTAAGCCCAGTACCCACGGGCCGATGTGGGAGAGATGTGTGCTGAGCGAACCGCTCAGCACACATCTCTCCCGCTGCTCAGCACAGCACGATCTGTGCTGAGCGTGCGGGGGGAGATGGGGGGGTGGGGCGCTCATTTCACCCAGCGGTGAAATGAGCAACCCGCTAGATTGGCCTGCACGGCAGGCCAATCTAGCACCAGAGATAGGGATGTGCGGGGCTGCGTATCGCTATCGCTGTATGGGGTACACACGGAGCGATCCTGCTTAAATTCTAAGCAATCTAGTCAGATTGCTTAGAATATCGCTCCGTGAGGACCCCCCTTTAGATTTTAATCTAAATTGCAGTGTACAAATAAAGCTGTCCAGCATTTGTGGTCTACATGCAAAAGCAGCCAGTATGTACCCTGCACACACCAAAAAATTAAAATAAGTGTATTTGCACCCTTTGCAGTTCCGCATGGTTTGTCCAGGTGCACAGTTTCTTACTCTTTTTTGCTGTATTCCCTCATAGAATCAGGCACACATTGTCCTACTGTACTTTATGACATATCTACTGTATTTGCATTACATTTAAGAGGTTTTACCTTGACAAACATTGGGGCAGATGTATTAACCTGGAGAAAGCATAAGGAATTGATAAACCAGTGATAAGTGCAAAATTATAAACGCACCAGCCAATCAGCTCCAATATGTAAATTAACAGTTAGGAGCTGATTGGCTGGTACATTTATCACCTTGCACATATCACTGATTTATCACTTCCTTATGCCTTCTCCAGGTTAATACATCTACCCTAAGAGTTGCAAGGGGTGGTGCAAATTCACTGTAGCATTTTGCCATGCAAGTTTTGACAAACAAATGTTTGAAAATATTCATAGCATATGTGTAATGCATTTGTGTAATAGGGCTCAAATGCACCCTGTGCCGCTCCGCCCTGAGTGTTCAACATCATGACTTTGCCCGCATGACATTATTATGTCACACAGAGGGGGCAGGTCTGGCAGCATCAGTAAGTGCACCACTGACCGTCGCATCCTGAGGAGACTCAGATCGGCTGTATAGGCTGCAGGGTGTCTATCTGGAGCAGCTAGTCACACCAATTTCACACAAAGTGACATACAGCAAAGCCTAAATACGCTCCTCTACACTATTTATGTCTGTGATGTGTCCGACTCAGACCGTCATTTACAATATGCATTGGTTCAGTGTGTTTCCACAATGATTTGCAATAAAGACATTGGGGTATATTTACTAACATTCGTAATTTTCGGAAAAAGGTCAAAGTTCAATCACGAATGACATCGAAAGTGTAAAACTGCAACTTTTTGAATTTATTACGCCTAATTTACTAAGCTGTCGTATTCGGATTTTTCATTTGTTCCGATGTCGATGTCATTCGTGTTTTTTTCCCGTTTTTTACGGCAGTGATTAGCAAAACACTGCCGACTTTATCACAATGAATCTCGGCCGGATCTGTGTGATCCGTGCTGGGGTTAATTTTTTTTTTTTTTTAAATAAACACTGTAGAACGGAGAAAAAAAATGCGTGGGGTCCCCCCTCCTAAGCATAACCAGCCTCGGGCTCTTTGAGCCGACCCTGGTTGCAGAAATATGGGGAAAAAAATGACAGGGGTTCCCCCATATTTAAGCAACCAGCATCGGGCTCTGCGCCTGGTCCTGGTTCCAAAAATATGGGGGACAAAAAGAGTAGGGGTCCCCCGTATTTCTAAAACCAGCACCGGGCTCCACTAGCTGGACAGATAATGCCACAGCCGGGGGTCACTTTTATATAGTGCCCTGCGGCCGTGGCATCAAAAATCCAACTAGTCACCCCTGGCCGGGGTACACTGGGGGAGTGGGGACCCCTTCAATCAAGGGGTCCCCCCCCCAGCCACCCAAGGGCCAGGGGTGAAGCCCGAGGCTGTCCCCCCCATCCAATTGGCTGCGGATGGGGGGCTGATAGCCTTTTGTGAAAATGAAAAGATATTGTTTTTAGTAGCAGTACTACAAGGCCCAGCAAGCCTCCCCCGCATGCTGGTACTTGGAGAACCACAAGTACCAGCATGCGGCGGAAAAACGGGCCCGCTGGTACCTGTAGTACTACTACTAAAAAAATACCCAAAAAAAGACAATACACACACACCTTGAAAGTAAAGTTTTATTACATGCATCCACACAAACATACATACATACTTACCTTATGTTCACACGAGGGTCGGTCCTCTTCTCCAGTAGAATCCATGGGGTACCTGTTGAATAAATTCTACTCACCAGATCCAGGGTACCAGGCTCCTCGGATAATCCTTTTGTAATCCACGTACTTGATTAAAAAAAAAAAACGGTGAGCCGAGCCACGCACTGAAAGGGGACCCATGTTTTCACATGGGCCCCCTTTCCCCGAATGCCAGAAACCCACTCTGACTGATGTCTAAGTGGCTTTCTTCAGCCAATCAGGGAGCGCCACGTTGTAGCACCCTCCTGATCGGCTGTGTGCTCCTGTACTGTCTGACAGGCGGCACACGGCAGTGTTACAATGTAGCGCCTATGCGCTCCATTGTAACCAATGGTGGGAACTTTGTAGTCAGCGGTTGACCGAAAGTGACCTCACCGCTGACCACAAAGTTCCCACCATTGGTTACAATGGAGCGCATAGGCGCTACATTGTAACACTGCCGTGTGCCGCCTGTCAGACAGTACAGGAGCACACAGCCGATCAGGAGGGTGCTACAACGTGGCGCTCCCTGATTGGCTGAAGAAACCCACTTAGACATCAGTCAGAGTGGGTTTCTGGCATTCGGGGAAAGGGGGCCCATGTGAAAACTTGGGTCCCCTTTCAGTGCGTGGCTCGGCTCTCCGTTTTTTTTTTTTAATCAAGTACGTGGATTACAAATGGATGCTACGAGGAGCCTGGGACCCTGGAGCTGGTGAGTAGAATTTATTCAACAGGTACCCCATGGATTCTACTGGAGAAGAGGACCGACCCTCGTGTGAACATAAGGTAAGTATGTATGTATGTTTGTGTGGATGCATGTAATAAAACTTTACTTTCAAGGTGTGTGTGTATTGTCTTTTTTTGGGTATTTTTTTAGTAGTAGTACTACAGGTACCAGCGGGCCCGTTTTTCCGCCGCATGCTGGTACTTGTGGTTCTCCAAGTACCAGCATGCGGGGGAGGCTTGCTGGGCCTTGTAGTACTGCTACTAAAAACAATATCTTTTCATTTTCACAAAAGGCTATCAGCCCCCCATCCGCAGCCAATTGGATGGGGGGGGGACAGCCTCGGGCTTCACCCCTGGCCCTTGGGTGGCTGGGGGGGGAAAACCCCTTGATTGAAGGGGTCCCCACTCCCCCAGGGTACCCCGGCCAGGGGTGACTAGTTGGATTTTTGATGCCACGGCCGCAGGGCACTATATAAAAGTGACCCCCGGCTGTGGCATTATCTGTCCAGCTAGTGGAGCCCGGTGCTGGTTTTAGAAATACGGGGGACCCCTACTCTTTTTGTCCCCCGTATTTTTGGAACCAGGACCAGGCGCAGAGCCCGATGCTGGTTGCTTAAATATGGGGGAACCCCTGTCAATTTTTTCACCATATTTCTGCAACCAGGATCAGCTCAAAGAGCCCGAGGCTGGTTATGCTTAGGAGGGGGGACCCCACGCAATTTTTTTAAAGAAAATAACCACTTTCCCACCCCTTCCCACTGATATACATGCACGGATCTCATGGATCCCTGCATGCCTATACAATCACGGATTAAAAAAGCAGGTCTGTTTTTTTTTAGCACTTTTTTACGAGTTGTAATTTTTCACGGCAGTGTTTTTTTTTTTTTTTGCTTTGCACTTCTTAGTAAATTACCGAGATTCATACTTAAACAGCCGCGTTTTGACCGATGGTGTATTCATTTGTATTTTTTTTGTTGGACTTCCAAAAAATTACGAATGCCCTCATCACTGCCGTGATTATTGGGGGTAATTCTGAGTTGATCGCAGCAGCAAATTTGTTAGCAGTTGGGCAAAACCATTTGCACTGCAGGTGTGGCAGATATAACATGTGCAGAGAGAGTTAGATTTGGGTGGGGTGTGTTCAATCTGCAATCTAATTTGCAGTGTAAAAATAAAGCAGCCAGTATTTACCCTGCACAGAAATAAAATAACCCACCCAAATCTAACTCTTTCTGCGCATGTTATATCTGCCTCCCCTGCAGTGCACATGGTTTTGCCCAATTGCTATCAAAAATCCTGCTGCGATCAACTTGGAATTACCCCTATTGCTTAGTAAATTACCGAGATGACACTTTGATGAAAAAACGGCATCTCGGTCAAAATCGGGACCTTAGTAAATATACCCCATTGTATACAATTTTGTTACATTATGGCCCTCATTCCGAGTTGTTCGCTCGGTATTTTTCATCGCATCGCAGTGAAAATCCGCTTAGTACGCATGCGCAATGTTCGCACTGCGACTGCGCCAAGTAACTTTACTATGAAGATAGTATTTTTACTCACGGCTTTTTCTTCGCTCCGGCGATCGTAATGTGATTGACAGGAAATGGGTGTTACTGGGCGGAAACACGGCGTTTCAGGGGCGTGTGGCTGAAAACGCTACCGTTTCCGGAAAAAACGCAGGAGTGGCCGGGGAAACGGTGGGAGTGCCTGGGCGAACGCTGGGTGTGTTTGTGACGTCAACCAGGAACGACAAGCACTGAAATGATCGCACAGGCAGAGTAAGTCTGGAGCTACTCAGAAACTGCTAAGTAGTTAGTAATCGCAATATTGCGAATACATCGGTCGCAATTTTAAGAAGCTAAGATTCACTCCCAGTAGGCGGCGGCTTAGCGTGTGTAACTCTGCTAAATTCGCCTTGCGACCGATCAACTCGGAATGAGGGCCTATGTTTTTACATTTATTTGTGAATTCTGATATTTTTTAATACAACGCTAACCACCAGTTAGGAATCAGTGATAGTCCTTGTTCTGGCTCAATGGCTGTAAGTAGTTGGATAGTGTACTGCGCAGATATTGCATACAGCACAAATGTTGCACTTTCTGAGTCTCTCATACCATCAGACACTCAGCAAATTCCCGGAAGAGTCAAATAGGGCTAGCTACGATTTTGAACAGCAATTCACAAAAGTAATTTTATACATTCTTATTGAATATGCTTAAACTTAATTGCATCGTGCTGGTATGACAATTTAAATTGAAAAAACATGATATTATATTTTGCAAAATGGATTTCTTACCACAACATCACTTTTTATGTTGCTAATAAACAAATTGTATCAATAAAAGCTCCAATGTTTCCAATTAACAGAATTTGCTCAACACTTGACATGAAATAGAAAAACAATAAAATATAAATATCTTTTGATTAAACCTTACAGCCAAATAAATAAATAAATAAATAAATAAACAAATAAATAAGTTCATATATAAATACACAAATCACTAGAAAAAATTGTTTACCTCAAACTGGTAGTAAACAGTATATTTGCTCATAATGGTTGCAAGCGTAGTACTACACTGCAATGATGGGTAGGCACTTTGAAGTTACTTATATATAATTTAGTGTCCACAATGAAAAAGGTGGAAGTCCTTTATGAAGTGTACTGGGTGCACAGTATGTAATGCCTTGGTATTGTACCTATGCCTTGGTATTGTACCTATGCACCTAATGGAATGTGGTGCTTTGGGGCAGGAAGGTCTTTTCATATGGGCTCAATGGACACTTGCCCAAGGGCCCCAGGAGTATAAGGGCCATAGGCTGATTGCTGAGGGTCCCCTCTTTCCAGGGGTACCAGATTTTTGAAAATCGGCCATGGGAAACCAGAGATATCCAATGTCAAAGCAATTGTCTCCATCCAAGCCTGTTAATTGCTCTTCCCAGCTAGATATCTCGGGTTCTCTCTGATTTAGAGTTTTTCTGAAGGTATACCCCAAAAACTGGGGCTCTCCCCTTCTGGTGGACACTGGCAGCTTGTCTCTACTATGCCCAGAACCAGGGATATCAGCTTTCCAGAAGCTGGTCCCTGCTCCAGCTCCACACGCCTGGTATGCAGTTTTACATTTTTGTCAATGTATTGCTCTGACTCCTGAACTCTGATCCCCAGGTTCCCAGTACCTCCTGAAAGGTGGGACATCCCATTCAAAGCTAAGAAATCTATTTCCAGGAACTTGAGATATCTGCAGTCAAGCAAGCTGCCCTCCCACCAGAAAATGATGAATATTAAGCCACTCCACTAGCCACCCCTCCCCTACGTATTAAACACCCCCCCCCCCACCACCACCACCACCACCCTGGAAGTCATGTACCAGGGCCCCTTCATTCAGTACAATGCCCCCTTCTACAGTTTAGTGTTCTCCCTCCCGCCCCTTAGCAGAAATTCCTGCTCAGGTCCTACATGCTGAGTGGAAGATAGAACGCCCCCTACTACCTGCAGGACATCAAAGCTGCCACTGATAGCACCCACCACCCCTACCGCTGGAGGATGGTTAGAGTCTCCAGTGCATTGCTGTGCCCAGGGGCCTACACTGCTGTTAAGACGGCCCTGCTTTGGCGCTGCAGGCATGCACTTCATGCATAAGGCTGGTGGCTGGAAGACATGCAGATGTTGATCTTTGGCCTCTCCGAAGATTGAGTTAGAAATATAACTAGAGTGATTATCTTCTGCTGGTCTTCCAGCTGACTGTCATTTACAAGCAGCAGCCGACCATGCTCTTAGGTTACTCAGTGCTGATTTCTGCATGGTTCGATCAATCCACCAATCACAGTGTTGGCATGTTTCACACACTAATTGGTGGATGACTGGAGCTATCCACAAATCTGAAGTATGGGTTTTAGCCTGGGGGAGGGGGGGTGGGGGGTTGTGTGTGACTAGGACCATAGCAGATATAGGGTCTGATTTTAAATGTATGGGGTCAGATCTGGTATTGGCTTTCATTGCACTTGTGTAAATAATAATTTAACATTCTAAGGTAGTCATTATTTTCCTCTCAAATTGTTGATTTATATATATAGTATATTGTTTGTTTTTAAGGTGTAAGTGTATGTTTCTTTGACAAGTCAGTAATATTACAAATAGAGTAGTATTTTAATAACAGCATGTTTTTGTCATGCCCAGTTTCCTAGCAGGAAAGCCAGAGCAATTTGCTTCTGTTTGCCCCCAGACTGGAAGTTGCCAGTCCACCCATGTGGACTGCCCAGATGCACATGATACGTGCCTTCTCTCAACACTCAGAAGACCTTCCCGCTAACTATCCATGCATACCTCCCAAATGTCCCGATTTTGGGCACTGTCCCGCTGTCCCACTCTGATATGCATACAGACATGACCGAGGCTGCATCTTTTGCAGCATCCACAACGGTGTACACTAATGCATATTTTGTGAATACTAAGACAACCACTTGCAGCATCTTGTGGATGTATATTAACCTGGAGAAGGGATAAGGAAGTGATAAACCAGTGATAAGTGCAAGGGGATAAATGCACCAGCTAACAGCTCCAATATGTAAATTAACAGTTAAGAGCTAATTGGCTGGTGCGTTTATCACCTTACTCTTATCACTGGTTTATCACTTCCTTATGCCGTCTCCAGGATGATACATCTGCCCCAATATAAGCTATATACTTAAGCTTTTTCCCTTCTTTGTGATATTACTCTGTATGTTGCATTTTTCATCCAATCTGTGCTAAAGTCCAGAATTGTGACCATTTGCATGCCACTTAAAACTCTGTACAATGTTATAAAATGCTATAATATTGAATATATCATTTGTGTAGAATACTGTACTAACCTCTTGAGAAACATTGTTTTCTCTTCTGCTGTTATCTAGACACATAGTGACATTTTCCAGGGCATGTCATAGTCAGAAACTAGAAATAGCCATAGAAATGTGTTTGAGTGTGTGTGCTTTTGCCATATGGTTTATATCTGGAAAGGATTCATCTTTCTTCTTACTCTTCTTGCTTGCAGCAACACTTCAGCACATGTGCTGTCATGGTTGTGACAATCATACTTATATACTCTATGTCCTTAGACATACACTGTATGTATGGACATAACAATACATGTACACAGCACACCCACTTTCTACACTATGATCATTATTCCTGTAGTCCATATACTGTAGCTTATGCACTAGACTTGAGTTTCAAGTACACAAGGTATATGGAAATGCATCCTCTGTCCATGGTTCTGAAATATCAGTAGGAAATGAGAGTTATTGTTTACTCTCCAATATTTCAGGAGCTCATCATTTGATTGGTATTTAGTTACCGTAAAAAAAATAAAAATATATCACTCAATTGTTTTTTTGGAAAAACATTTAATGTTCTTTATATATATAAAAAAAAATAAAAAAATACCAGAGCTCTTCTAAAGCTGGGTACACATTAGATGATGTCGTCCACTCCGGTGGATCGGACCCAAATATCGGGCACATTGTCTAGTGTGTACCCACTACTATATATGCAGGGCTGGCGGGGGATGTCATTAGCGAGGGCTATGCTACAATTCATCATGGCCCCTGCCGTCACTCTGTTGCTACCCGCATCGGTAAGTGTGTGTATACTTGCCGATGCAGGCTGGGTCCTGTTGTGCCCGATGTCGCTGGGTAAACACATTGCGTAGTGTATACCCAGCTTAAGAATTGTGATAACACGAATGACTATGCATTTTGGAAAGACAATACCAACTTCTACTAAGATTCAATACATAAACACCTAACACGATGTGTACAACAGCCATATATATTATTTATGAAGAACACACAATAGAGATGAGATCTCATCTTGTTACAGCTTGCAAACACCTTAACGAGATTAGTGCTAGACTAGATATCAAGTTTAAGACAAGCCAAGTGCATATGGAAATGCAAATACAATTAGATAACCAGGATAGAACATGCTGTGATTCAAATACTGAACAAGTTCATCCAAAATGTTATTATAATTTTTTGCAATAGTGCCGCCATATTATACAGCGCAGTACAGATACTATTCTAATGATATGTTTTTGGAGTGTGGGAGAAAACTTTTATGCTCAGAAATGCTGGTCCTTATGGTTCTCCCAGTACCATCACGACCTGGCAGGCTTGCTGGGACCTGTTGTTCACCTGTAAACAGCATTAAGTTTAACTATTAATTACTTTTACCTCTACACCCAAAGCCCCGAGGGTGTGGAGAAAAGCCCTAGGCTGTTTGTTCTTAGGGAAGGGGATCATATTTTGGGGGTCCCCATTCACTAGGGATTCCAGTCCTGGGCTGGCCAGTCTGAGCTAGTTGCTACTATGGCAGGTGGATCCCAAGCTGCATGTCTCCCTGCTATAGTGTCACCAGCCCTGTCTGGTTATTGAAAAATAAGGCAGGCCCCATGCTGTCTGTCCCCCAGACCCGGATTTAGACCTAATGGGGCCCAAGGCAAGATACTGGTTTGCCATCCCCACCCCCCATTTGTTTTAAAGTACACTATTGGATATATTTTTTGTGGCAGATGGTAAGAAGACAGGACTGCCTTATATTACAAGTGTACCAAAGCACCAGGCTCGGACTGGCTCACAGCGGAACGACGACGGCCCCCGGTGGGCCCCACTGCTTAAGGGTACGCCTCCTCCTCTAGGGATCAGGTTCCAGACTGTGCATTTGAATGATATATTATACATATGTTTCCTTATACTGCACAGGACTATGGTGTATTTTCTACAGTACATTTCTGTTATTAGTCTGGTACATTATCATGCATAGACCAACAGTATTTACTATATATATTTATTAAAAGGCCCAGCCTATGCACTATGTATGGTTAGGAAAACCAATGTGGTGGCTGGCCACACCACTAAGCACAGGCCCCTATCACTGCATTCACCCGGTGGCATACCTCCCAACATGACCCTCTCCAGGAGGGACACAATGCTCTGCTTCTGGACTTTTCTCTTAATGTATGATTGCCGGCACCTGTGTTGAACAGGTTAATGGATAAGAAAGGTGTTTCAGCACAGGTGATGGCAATCATAAATTAAGAGAGAAGTCCAGGAGCAGAGCATTCTGTCCCTCCTGGAGAGGGTCGTGTTGGGAGGTATGCGGTGGGCCTTCATGCCCCAGTCTGACACTGCTGGGCACAATAACATAAAACATGCTTGGTAAATCAATCATCATCCTAAATTAATGTACTAATAATTGGTAAATGAATCATGATGTATATTACAATATACTTGTAATATGAAACAGTCCAGTCCACTCCCCACCTATCATAAAAAAGGAATCCTCTATAATTCTATCATCATTATGTAATAAGTAATAATAATTTTATATATATATATATATATATATATATAATATATATATATATATATATATATATATATCTCCTATATATCAGCCCAGATCTGTGACTTTGTGACTCATTTGCTAACGCTGGGTGGAGTCACAAGGATGGGCGAAGTCAAGTCACAGATGTGGCCTGATATATAGGAGAATATATTGGAGAATCGGATAATATATAGCAGAATAGGATACTACATAGGATAGATATATCTCCTATATAATAGCCCAGATCTGTGACTTTGTGATTCATTTGCTAACGCTGGGTGGAGTCACAACACTGGGCGGAGTTAGTCAAATGAGTCACAGATCTGGCCAAATCTATAGGAGACTAGGAGCAGAAGCAGATGGTATGGGCATGGCACAGGCAGGGGTGCATACCTCCCAGCTTTCTGCAGGAGCTTTCTTCAGGCAGAAGGAGGGACACACTCAGCGAAAAGGGGGCGTGGCTTCACGGGAGGGTCCCCGTTTTCTTCAGTGAGGGGGCATGCCCAGCGCTCTGTGAGCTGCTGGCATGCCCCCAGGGGCGGATTATGAGTCCGGGGGGCCCAGGGCACTTGACACAGGGGAGCCCTATCTCATCGCTGTGCCTACTGTGGGTTGGGGGCGTGGCCTAATCGCGGCCCGCGCGACCACGCCCCCTTATGCAAATTTCGATTTTTATTTTTATTTTTTTAATGGGATTTTGGCCCCTCAACTAGGGCTAAATCCAGAGGAGGTGGTCGCTCCCCCCTACACACCCGCACAGGCAGAAGAAAGCAGGGAGACTGCTGCCTCCCTGTAACACCACAGACCTGCCAACACGCAGCAGCGTGTGCTGACTGTAGCACAATGCTGACGTTGTTGCTGGCAGGATGGGGGGGGGGGAGCTTTTGAGCTGGGACAGAGCTACTCCAGCCGGGAGGCCCCCTAAAACTGTGGGGCCAACGGTACGTACCCCCTGCCCCCCCCCTTAATCCGGCTCTGCTGCTGGAACCCCCCCTTAATCCGTACCCCCTGATGCCCCCTCTCCCTCTGTCTCCACTATTCACCGCTGCTCTGCTAAGCAGAACAGCGAGTACAGGAGCTTTCCAACTGCCCCCCCCCCCACCGCGGGACACTGCGACCCGCGGGTGGGACAGCGGGACAGACCCCAAAAAATGGGACTGTCCCGCGAAAATCGGGACATTTGGGAGGTATGGGGGTGTGTGAGGGGTATGTCATACAGACAGACGGGCACCGGCTCACTGTGTGCTTGACCCCCCACATCGGCATACTCAGCAGGGTCTCTCTGGCGCGGAGGAGCGTCACTTTCTGGCACACTCCACGCTTCTTAGCTGCAGTTTTGTGGGGCACCTGCCGCTGTGCAGGTTCCGTACTGCCTCTGTTATCTCCAGCCCCGGCAACCCCACCGCTAGCTGCAGCGCTGCCACCCGCAGTGAGGTGTGCCCAGCTCATTCACACACTTTAGCTGGCGGGTAGCGCTGCAGAAATCCGCGCTGCTTGCAGGCTCCGACCCACTCCTCCCTCCAGCCGCAGCGTCTCCTGGGAGCTAACCAGTCACTCCCAGTCTCCCCTTACCACAGTGCCCGGCAGCCGCGAGGTCCGCGCCACGTGCATGCTATGACCCCCTCCTCCCTCCAGCAGCAGCATCTCCTGGGGGCTAACCAGTCATTTCCAGTCTCACCTTACCACAGTGCCCGGCAGCTGCGCGAGGTCTGCGGTGTGTGACTGAGGAGGGGGGGAGGGATGCGGACGGGCAGAGGAAGCAGGACTCCAGCCTGAGAGAGTCAGCCATGCCAAGTCTCCAGCAGCAGCAGATCCCAACAGGTTGGAGTGGAACAGCAGCAGCCAGCAGCAGTGACTCCGGTAAGACACATCTGTCTGTCACCACTGTTTTGTCCCTAATACCAATCTCTCCCGTGCCCTGTGTTCTGTCATGTCCCTGTCACCCCTGGCCTTGCCCTGCCACCCTTATCCTGTTCCTTTCACCCTTATCCTGGCCCTTTCACCCTTATCCTGGCCCTGTCACCCTTATGCTGGCCCTGTTACCCCTATCCTGGCCCTGTCACCCCTGCGCTTGCCCTGTCAACCCTATACTGGCCCCGTCACCCCTGTCCTGGTCCTGCCGCCCCTACCCTGGCCCTGTCACCCCTATCCTGTCCCTGTCATTTCTGTCCTGGCCCTGTCGCCCCTGTCCTGGCCCCGTCACCCCTGTCCTGGCACCGTCACCCCTGTTCTGACCCTGTCACCCCTGTCCTGGCCCCGTCAACCCTATTCTGACCCTGTCACCCCTGTCCTGGCCCTGTTACTGCATACCCTCCAACTACCTTTTATGGCATGTACAGTACCCGCAGCACCTCCAGACCTCTCCCCAATGCACCACACCTCCGCACCTTCCCCTCCACCACATGCGGCACTCCACCCCTCCCCCACATGCTGTGCCTCCAGACCCCCTACACCACCCGCGGCTCCCCCTCCTCCGCCCCTTCACCACCCACAGCACCTCCAGGACCCCTCCACCATTCACCCCCCTTATATGTCTCCCCCCACACCTGCCCCCCTCCACCCGCAGCATCTGCAGACACCCTCCTCCATCCACGGTCCCCCCCCTCCCCCACCCCTCCCCCACCAATGGCACCCCCGCACCTGCCCCTCCACCACCTGCAGCACCTCCGGACCTCCTTTCCCATCCGCCGCACCACCCGTACCTGCCCCTACCCTAACCATGGTGCCTGCGGTCCCCTACCCCACCCCCGGCACTCCCGTCCCTTCCCATCCCACAGCACCTCCGGAACCCTTCAGCCATCCACAACATCCCCACACCTGCCCCTCTCCCACCTGTGGCACCCCTGCCCCTCCCCCACCTGCAGTGCCTACGGACCCCTCCCCCATCTGCATCCCCCACTCCTCTGCCCCTCCCCTACCCGCAGCACCTCCAGAACCTTCCCCATCCGGGCCCCACCCCCACTTCTGCCCTCCCTCCACCCGCAGCATCTACAGACACCATCCGCAGTCCCCCCCGCACCCGCTACATTCTGTACATTGTGCCCTACAGGTGCTGTTCACGCCGTCGCAAGGAGCTGCGCCTCCTTCACCATCGCACGCCCTTTCATTGTGCAATATTTAACCACTAACAAAGGAATGCAGGTAATACTCCATATAATACAAATATTAAACCCCAGAAAGGCATGCAAGGGTTAAGGGGGCGTAGCCCCTTGCGACGGTGTGAAGAGCGCCCGTAGGGTGCGATGAAGCACCTAGTATATATATAACAGTGAATGCGTGGAGAGAGCAGCGGCAGCAGCAGCAGGTTAAGGCTCCGTACAAGCACCGCCCCCTGCCGACAGCCATTGGACTCATGGTGGAAGACAGCCCTGTGATTGGCCGCCCGTCCTGCTAGCAGCACAATCATTGTCTCCCGCTGGGTCCCCGCTCTCTTAGGTGGACGCTGCTGGTCACTGCGCTGAGAGGCGACGGAGAGTCCGGTAAGGTGCCCGTGTGCACCGTCCCCTGACACTGAGCCCCTCCCGGTCCACGGACTCACCACCTGGTCCCTGCAATATAAAGGGAGCTGAGGATGGTCTGTACCACGCAGACCACACCGCTCCTGTCCTCCTGCGTGATCCTGTGCGGGATGAGTTACATCCTCTCCCTGCTCTACGTGGCCTGGGGCACCAACTACATGTCCGCCAGCGTCCGCCTGAGAGAGCGGGGACCAGCGGGAGCCAATCACTGCGCTGCTAGCAGCACGGCCGGTCAATCACAGGGCTGTCTTCCACCATGAGTCCAATGGCTGGCGGCGGGGGTCGGTGCTTTTACTGAGCCTATACCTTGCTGCCACGGCTGCTCGCTCCGCACATTCCTGCGCTCACTATGTACTGATATATATATATATATATCTCCTATTCTCTTACTTATCCTATTCTCCTATGTATTCTCCTATATATTAGGCCACATCTCCCTGGGAGATTCAGCTGGGTAGGATGTATATCCCCAGCATACACAGGACGTGTGAGATACCTGATACTGAATAAGCTATGTTTACATATTGCTGAATTTGCACAGAAAACCCGTTTGTGATGTGTTATGAAATGGCATAAAAACGTGGAATTACATTTGGAGTGCTGGTCTCATCTACAACATAGCCCCAGCTGGAGCCTCATGGTGTGCTTGCATATATATATATATATATATATATATATATACATAATTTGTATACTGTACCTGCCTTCACTGTGATCCTTAGTCAGCCTGACTCTGCCTCTCTCCACCCCCACCCCCTTCCCCTCCACTCCCCACCGTTACTGTGTGCTGGCAGTAGCAACTGCTGCAGTACTAGGGATGGCTGGGGCTGGGCAGCGGGCCCTCTGATGCACTGCAGACAGTGGGACTCTGGGAGTGTGGAGTGGGTTTGTGTAAACTTATGATGTCACACAGTGGTTGCACAGTACTAGCCTGGGAACGTTTTGCAGAGACACAGTAAGGAAGCTCAGTGCCAATATTAGTGATATAAATACTGATCTGAGCCTCTGCAAAACATTTACAGTAACTAGAAGCCAGCCATTGTGATGGATCATGGATGGGGAGGATTTCATGGGCCCGACCAAGGGCCTCTTGGGACCCGCCGGGCGCCTAGGTTGCCTTGTGAGGAATCCAGCCCTGCTGCCCCCTCCCTATTTTTTAATACCATCCTAGGCTAAGAGGCCTGGGCCAGTTATCTCTTTGGGATGCATGCCTGCCAGAATTGAAGACAGCAAAGCTTAGTAAATTTACACTTTAGGGGGCAACTGCTTTCAGCCCCATGACCATGATGTGCCATTCCGGACAGCGCATTGTGACTGGAAAAACCACAAATCTTTCCTTGCACACCATAAAATTGTTCAAGGTACTGTATATAGGGGATATGTGCACAGCCATATATTGCTGTAATGCTCAGAGGCACATTACGCCACAGTGAATTGGCTTCTTAGACTGGCAATGAGCAGAGAAATTCTAACAAATAAACATTTGTTCATTACAAATATCTAGGACACTTTTTTTTAGAACTCATGATAACCTCTATATCTTATTATTTTCCGTACTTTGGTTTGGGAAGTTAAAACAATTTCTATCCCTGGTATTTATTTTTCCCATTTGTCACATTATACAGATAAGTCTGCTGGCGTGCGCACTTAAACGTTTTCTGCCCTAGGTAACTTCATATATAATGGATGAGCTGGCCATGACTGCAGTGCTATTACGTATACCCTGTATGATATTTTATACTGCGAAGGAAATTATTTTTAGCTTTAAATATTTAATTTGCACATTTCATGTGTACAAACAGTCCTCACTTTGGGCATGAAATAAAATTGTTAAAATCACTTGGAAGTCAATTTCTTCTACTGGCAATTTCTAGCTTAAAGACACAGCAGGTGTCTCAAGCAGCCAGCCCAGGGGCTAATTCTGGCTTCCACAACCCGTCATTCTATAGCAATAGCTTCCTCGCTGACAGTCTCTGCTTCTAGCCTCCCTCAAGCACAGCTAATGATGTGACAGGCTGTCATCTCTCGGCTTCTTTTATGATCTGTAGACATGGTGCTAGCTTTTAGGCATCCTACAGCTTTTCTAGCTTTTGTGGAACTACACCTCTCAGCATGCTCTGCACTTCTGCCTGATGTAGACAATTAACAATTGTCATTCTCTGCATGTAGATTCAAAATTGGAGTGATGATCCCAATGAGGATGTATAATCTATTTTTCTAGAAAATTGTGTTAATCATAGTTTACCTTTGTAAGTTTTTTCTTTCATATGATTTAACCAATCTGACTTCAGAGTGGAATACAAAATAACATAATCTAGATACTTGGCTTGGCACACTGTGTCATATACAATGCCCTCTTGTTATGTAACATGCAACATCAAGTCACATTTGCGGGGTATGACTTGAAAACAGGGGGGTACCTGCACATATTAAGTATGGTCAGAATGCTTCAATATTGGAGAGATGCTGCTGTTCCCGGTTTTCTACTGCAAAAGCAGCCCCTATAACTTTCTATGTCAGCTGACCTAAGGCAAGATGGCTGCCCCCATGAAGCAGGAACATATTTGGGTGATTCCATGATAATGAGTAAAAATGTCCCATACTGTAAAAAATATCTGTAGCTGAGTTTCCAACATAGGCTGACAAGTTAAATTATATCTCTTTCTCATAGATTTTCATGAAAAATTTCACAGGCTCTTAATTTAGAGTTGAGGGTAATTATCAAGTAGAAGTTTCCTTTACTAAACGGCGGTGGACTAGTCATTACAACAAAAGTTTGGGATATTGCGTTGGGTATAACAGAGACATTTTTTTCCACCCAAAATTAATCATATTTAAGCTCTTTGATATTACATCCATCTTTTCTTAAACTTCCTTATGTTAAGTTTTAACAAAAATGTATATATTAAACTTGTACAATTGTCTTGTATGTGACAGGGGAATGGCCCATTTCTGAAGTGGAATAAGTAGGAATCTCCTGAGATGACTGGCCTGTGGAGACATGCCTGACAGTGAAATGTCAGTGGTGGCTGAGGTAAGAGGGTCTGGGAAACTGTAGTGTGAAAGGCCCTATGCACAAAGGTCCCTTCTACTTTTTGAAGAGTATTATTTGCATATTTTTCATAAGGTATTCCTCGGAATTCTCCATAACTTTGCTAGAACTAACTGGTGCAGATATCTATGAGTAGGCAGTAGAGCTTAACATGCTGCTAAGCACATTGCAAGCAACTGAGTTTGTAAACAATTTGAGCAAATTATATTTACAAGCATGCTATGGACCCTATTCAGCTTCATTTGCAGTTTTGCTAATTTAGAAAAACTGCATCTGACTAGAATCGCTGGGGGCCGCCCATCACAGGGCAATGCCCCGCAGCATGGTAATGGCCACCAGCGATGCAATGGCAATTGAACTGTGATAGCATCACTGGCCCTGCAAAATAAGTGAAGCCCCCTGCCTGCGTAGCCTGGTTGTGAAGGTAGGCACAGGTTGGCCATATTTTCTGTCACAGCGGCCATGTGTGATGTCATGTGGACACCACGAATATGGCCCAGACCCGGCAGCATTTCTAACACCACGCCTCTGCAATGCCACGTAGCTGGCAGTCACTGTCAATCAGGCAGAGGCGGTTGCATCAAATATGATGCGATCGCATCTCCTGTCCAGCGCAGAATGGGCCCTGCGAGTGCGCACTGGTCCGCGGATCAGTAGAATGAGATTGCATCTCCAATCCATCCTCAATAAGGCCCTATGTACATATGCGGGACATTATAAAATGTGGCTCGATCACAGCCCCATTAGATAAAACACAGTGAAGCAACGGTGAAGGGCTATGGTGACTGGGACCGTAAATTGGGAAGGCTCAGAATGTGAGATTACTCCCTTTCAATGCCTGATCACCTGCCATGTTTAAATAGAATGTCTTAGATTAAACCTCTTAAGAAGAAGAACAAACATCCAAAGATATGCTTACTATCTTTCTGGATGCTCTATGCCCTTCCAACGAACTAATAGTATAGTATGTTCAGCAAGTGAATTGGGAAATCAATTACCTGATTCATCTCAATTCCCATTGACTGTCAACTACTGGTGGTTTGGGAGGAGATATTTGAGGGCACAACAACCAACTCTGCCACCTCCTCCAGGCTATGGTCATGCTCTTAGCCAAAAATATTGGCTCCCTTTTGCCACTCAGTCATGTCACGTATATGACCCATGCATGGTTCCACCTGAAAAAGAGACAATATCACAACAAATTTGCATGTATCAATACCTCAGACATTCACAATGATCATCTAATAGTTTTAGTGTCACCATCTACACTTATGTTCAAGTCCCGCTTCGTTGAACTTATACCACTTGTCTTTCCACATTCCATATTATTTTGTCCCATGTGTTTACTTAATACTTACTAAAGAGTTCTAAAAAGGAGTGACGTGGATAACACATTGCTAAGGAAAATGAAGTGAGGGCATTTTGGAACACACAATTACTGTGACCTAAAAAATGAAATGCATGGGCTGTGGCCAGTTTAATACAGCAGACGCCTACTCTTTTCAGGGTCAACATATGTCTCATTTTTCTGAAGACTTTGCAGAACTGTAGTCACATGTAAATTATTAGAAAACATCAGAGCAGTAGCAAATTATCAATAACAGATTGATAAAATACAGTAGTTCATAAATGTAAAATGTTTGAAAACCCATTGGTATTACAGATCCAAATGGCATGATATAGTAATCAAAGTGGCTGTAGTAAGTATTAACAGGGTTTTTTTTTTACTAATTTCCTTTTGTGAGTCATATATGTAACATCATAGGTATATCTTAGCTCCAGAAAAGATGGTGGTCCCATGGATAAGATCAACAAGTTTTGAAGTGAACGAAAGAGAGCACCAATTTTATGTGTTGGTTGTGATTTTATACTGCCACTTAGTCAATCAAAGGGGTGGCTGTTGGGTGCTGCTGAAGGACAAGACTTCTAACATTATAGATAACTAATGCAATTTGCTCTCCCAACAGAACACAATTGTGTAACGTTAACTGTTACACATGGAATAAATTCACTAAAAAGAATGATTCCATGCATCACAGTGAAAAACAGATTACCAGCAGCTTTTCCAAGCATACTGTATCTGGAAATGTTATGGTATTTCCCAGCAACCAAAAGCATGCCCAATGAAATTTTCGACAGCTCCCAAATCCAAGAACGTAGAGGTCAATAAAAGTCATCAAAGTGAGACATCTACTGTAGAGCAAGATAATCAGAGTAGAATACTGCTTATTTAAAGTATACTGACAAAGTACTGTAGCTCTAGGTACTAGGTACTACAATGCATATAAAGACAGTCTGTGAGAGGGTTCTTCACTGGAGAGACATCATTGATCTAACTGAAGAGACCCATCTGTAGAAGAAGTAAAATATTACCAGAAGATGGATCTAAGCAAGTAAACAAAGATATAATAATGTGGTCCCTTAAAGTGGCGCTTTAAGAGAGGAGGAGGCCCGTGTTCAGCCTCCTCCGTTCGGGCCCCCTCCTCTCTGCCCAGATGCTGTAGAGTCTGAGCACTATAGGGCTCAGACTCTACTGCGCATGTGCAGATCTCTGGGAAAATGGCGTGGTGGCCATTTTCCCTGAGATTCCTCTACTGCGCATGCGCAGAACTCCGAGAAAATGGCCACTGAGCCATTTTCACAGTGTTCTAATAGTGCTGCGGATGCCGGCGCTGGACTTCGGAGGGGTGAGTATTTTAAAAATGGGTGCGGTGGTGGCCCCCTCTGGACTCAGGAGCCTGTGTGCACCGCACACACTGCACCCATTGTAGAAACGCCAGTGGTCCCTTATATTCTATTCCTGAAAGTTTTCTTAAACATGGTATTACAAAGATTAATGAGGTCATCAGCAGATTATGTCAGAAAATCATAGATTGCCAATTCATCATTGATTAAATCAGGAAGGCCTTGGTAGAAGGCAGCTACCAATGTTTCACAATTCCAGGCATGTTCAGATGCCAGCGTGGTCAACTGACTAGCATATGAAACAAGATTTACAGTATTCTGGTGCTGACAAAGGAAAAATCATTTCTCCCAGAGAGGAGATCCCCCACCTCAAGCAAGAACGTCCTCCAAGAGCAGGTAAATAATGTGACTTCCACATGCTAACAGACAATAGTTCCAGAGTAGAGTATGAAATATAAAGAACATTGTTGAAGAAAACTCACATCCATATGATTGGAAGGACCCATCAGAAATCTGGTCTTGCTTTGTGCAAAGAGATCAAGTTGTTGCACATGTTTAAATATCATAGGGGGTAATTCCAAGTTGATCGCAGCAGGAAATTTTTTAGCAGTTGGGCAAAACCATGTGCACTGCAGGGAAGGCAGATATAACATGTGCAGAGAGAGTTAGATTTGGGTGGGGTGTGTTCAATCTGCAATCTAAATTGTAGTGTAAAAATAAAGCAGCCAGTATTTACCCTGCACAGAAACAAAATAACCCACCAAAATCTAACTCTCTCTGCAAATGTTATATCTGCCACCCCCTGCAGTGCACATGGTTTTGCCCAACTGCTAAAAAATTTCCTGCTGCGATCAACTTGGAATTACCCCCATAATTCATTTTAGCTCCCCCTTGAATTGCAAGTATTCATTAATTGTGTTGCTTGTACTTTGAATTATTTTGTCCTCCGGGGTTTCCACAGATATCAATGTATTCCTAAAATGGGCATGACATGCTTGCTGCACAGTACTGCAAATATAATGTGTGTATGATTTCTGAAGTAGAATGCTACCGCTAATTTATGCAATCTGTTTTGACACAGCATACTAAAGGACATACAGTATGCACAGCATATACTAGTCACGGGAATGGGGCTTTGCTATGTATAATAGGCGGTGGAAATGGAGTATTGCTGTATATGCTACCCAGAGGCGGATTTAGACCTCATGGGGCCCTAAGCAAGATACCGATTTAGGGCCCCCCTCCCTCAAACAATAAATAGCACTATATTTTCATTCCTGATTTGTGCCCCTTACATTATTGGTTGTTTTTCCTCCTTATATTCTATTACAAAGTATTACTTTCCGCTTCACTGATTGTACCATGTCCCCTCACAGGAAGCAGTTAGTTTTCCAATGGTCGGGATCCCGGCAGTCATAATACTGACACCGGAATCCCGCCATCAATGGGAATCCCGATAGTCGAAATCCCGACCCACCAGGCCTGAAGCGTGGCGAGTGCAGCGAGCCCACATGGGGACACGCTGCGCTCACCGTCGGGATCCCGCATGTCGGGATTCTGGCATCGGTATTATGACCGCCGTGATCCCGACCATCAGGATTCCATACCGATCCCCCCTCACCACTAACTTCCATTTTTATACCACTCAGTGACTGCATTTTAGATCTGTGCTCCCCTCACTGAATGTAGCAGGTCTCCATAACCCATTATTACACCCTCACTCACTGACTGCATTGTATATGAGTGATCGAGGCTCGCAACACTGCAGGACTGGAGACACAGGTGTGCACTGGAGCCGACTTCATACAGCTGTGTAATCACTGACAGCCTGCTGGGAATATTCAGCCAGCCCAGTGCTCCAACATTTTTGACGGCAGTCGCAGTCCGCCGAAAATGCCCTCCATACAGACTTTCTGGTGGATCCCCATGGGACCCACAGGGCCCTAACCAGCCGCCTTGGTTGCCTTGTGGTAAATCCTCCTTCAATGCTACCAGTATTGGGTTTACTGCACATACTACTCACCAGTAGAAAGTGACATTTTTCAAACTAAGTATCCTCCTTCTGCTCTTGGCCATAAAATTATGTTTCCCAAGTGACATTTGTCCGTAAGTTTTCCAAGTCCTACTCAAACCAGAACATTACCAATAGTCACAACACGAGCTCTATTCACATAGACTATGAATTCTGTCAAATTCAAATGTACAAAAACAACTTACAATGTCATTCCATGGAACGGCCCGGCAAAAGCAAATTCTAAGGCTGTATTAACTTTGCTTTGCATCTCTCTCTGTGGAATAAGATAAGATAAGATAGATAAGATAATAGTTTATTGTCACTAAAAACATTAGAAAATGCAGAAGTGAAATTGCAATACAGTACCCTTATGCTTCAAGAGACAAATGAGAGTTCAAACCAACAATTATATAAGGAAAACAAACTGTTCCTCATCCTGCTAGTATGCCAACCAAGACACCTATAACAATTCCTAGAGGGCAAAAGGGAAAAGATTGAATAACAAGGATGGCTACTATCTCTAATTATCCTATTAGCCTTAGCCATGCTCCTTTTGTTAAATATCTCCTCCAACTTAGGCAGGGGTTGGCCAATAATCCTCTCAGCAGATTTAAGTACCCTACACAGTGTATTACGATCAGCACATTTAGTATTACCATACCACACCGTGATTGCATATGTCAACAGACTCTCAATCACCCAGCAGTAGAAATGAACTAGAATCGGTTTTTGTAAACCCGCTGCCGGATGTCTTCACAAAAAGAGAAGGGGGTAAATTTACTAAGAATCGTATTTTCCCGTTTGAGGTCAAAGTTCAATCACGAATGACATCGAAAGTGTAAATATGCAACTTTTTGAATTGATTACGACTAATTTACTAAGCTGCCGTATTCTGCATTTTTGGTTTTTCCGATGTCGATGTCATTCGTTTTTTTAGGCAGTGTTTTACGTGAGTGACTTGTAAAACACTGCCGACTTTAATACAATGAATCTCGGCCGGATCTGAGAGATCCGTGCTGGGCTTCATTGTGCACCTTGTAAAAAAAATAAAAAAATGTTTAAACTTAAAAAAAAAATTGCGTGGGGTCCCCCCTCCTAAGCCAAACCAGCCTCGGGCTCTTTGAGCCGGCCCTGGTTGCAAAAATATGGGAAAAAAATTGACAGGGGTTCCCCCATATTTAAGCAACCAGCACCGGGCTCTGCGCCTGGTCCTGGTTCCAAAAATACGGGGGACAAAAAGCGTAGGGGTCCCCCGTATTTTTGAAACCAGCACCGGGCTCCACTAGCTGGACAGATAATGCCACAGCCGGGGGTCACTTTTATACAGCGCCCTGCGGCCGTGGCATTAAATACCCAACTAGTCACCCCTGGCCGGGGTACCCTGGAGGAGTGGGAACCCCTTCAATCAAGGGGTCCCCCCCCCTCCAGCCACCCAAGGGCCAGGGGTGAAGCCCGAGGCTGTCCCCCCCATCCAATGGGCTGCGGATGGGAGGCTGATAGCCTTTGTTGTAAGTTATGAATATTGTTTTTAGTAGCAGTACTACAAGTCCCAGCAAGCCTCCCCCGCAAGCTGGTACTTGGAGAACCACAAGTACCAGCATGCGGCGGAAAACCGGGCCCGCTGGTACCTGTAGTACTACTACTAAAAAAATACCCCAATAAAGACATAACATACACACCTTGAAAGTATAACTTTAATGCATACATACACACCACCATATACACATACTTACCTTATGTTCACACGAGGGTCGGTCCTCTTCTCCATGTAGAATCCATGGTGTACCTGTTGAAAAAATTCTACTCACCAAATCCAGTGTAGAGGGCTCCTCGGGTAATCCATTTGTAATCCACGTACTTGTAAAAATAAAAAAAACGGACACCCGACCACGAACTGAAAGGGGCCCCATGTTTTCACATGGGACCCCTTTCCCTGAATGCCAGAAACCCCCTCTGACTGATGTCTAAGTGGGTTTCTTCAGCCAATCAGGGAGCGCCACGTTGTGGCACCCTCCTGATCGGCTGTGTGCTCCTGTACTGTCTGACAGGCGGCACACGGCAGTGTTACAATGTAGCGCCTATGCGCTCCATTGTAACCAATGGTGGGAACTTTGTGGTCAGCGGTTGAGCGAAAGTGACCTCACCGGGACCCCAACGCTTTTTGTCCCCCGTATTTTTGGAACCAGGACCAGGCGCAGAGCCCGGTGCTGGTTGTTTAAATATGGGGGAACCCCTGTCAATTTTTTCCCCATATTTTGGCAACCAGGGCCGGCTCAAAGAGCCCGAGGCTGGTTTGGTTTAGGAGGGGGGACCCCACGCATTTTTTTTTTGAAAAATTAAAACATTTCCCACCCCTTCCCACTGAAAAACATGCACGGATCTCATGGATCCGTGCATGCCTATACAAACACTAGAGATGAGCGCCTGAAATTTTTCGTGTTTTGTGTTTTGGTTTTGGGTTCGGTTCCGCGGCCGTGTTTTGGGTTCGAACGCGTTTTGGCAAAACCTCACCGAATTATTTTTGTCGGATTCGGGTGTGTTTTGGATTCGGGTGTTTTTTTCCAAAAACACTAAAAAACAGCTTAAATCATAGAATTTGGGGGTCATTTTGATCCCAAAGTATTATTAACCTCAAAAACCATAATTTACACTCATTTTCAGTCTATTCTGAATACCTCACACCTCACAATATTATTTTTAGTCCTAAAATTTGCACCGAGGTCGCTGTGTGAGTAAGATAAGCGACCCTAGTGGCCGACACAAACACCGGGCCCATCTAGGAGTGGCACTGCAGTGTCACGCAGGATGTCCCTTCCAAAAAACCCTCCCCAAACAGCACATGACGCAAAGAAAAAAAGAGGCGCAATGAGGTAGCTGTGTGAGTAAGATTAGCGACCCTAGTGGCCGACACAAACACCGGGCCCATCTAGGAGTGGCACTGCAGTGTCACGCAGGATGTCCCTTCCAAAAAACCCTCCCCAAACAGCACATGACGCAAAGAAAAAAAGAGGCGCAATGAGGTAGCTGACTGTGTGAGTAAGATTAGCGACCCTAGTGGCCGACACAAACACCGGGCCCATTTAGGAGTGGCACTGCAGTGTCACGCAGGATGTCCCTTCCAAAAAACCCTCCCCAATCAGCACATGATGCAAAGAAAAAGAAAAGAAAAAAGAGGTGCAAGATGGAATTATCCTTGGGCCCTCCCACCCACCCTTATGTTGTATAAACAAAACAGGACATGCACACTTTAACCAACCCATCATTTCAGTGACAGGGTCTGCCACACGACTGTGACTGATATGACGGGTTGGTTTGGACCCCCCCAAAAAAGAAGCAATTAATCTCTCCTTGCACAAACTGGCTCTACAGAGGCAAGATGTCCACCTCATCTTCACCCTCCGATATATCACCGTGTACATCCCCCTCCTCACAGATTATCAATTCGTCCCCACTGGAATCCACCATCTCAGCTCCCTGTGTACTTTGTGGAGGCAATTGCTGCTGGTCAATGTCTCCGCGGAGGAATTGATTATAATTCATTTTAATGAACATCATCTTCTCCACATTTTCTGGATGTAACCTCGTACGCCGATTGCTGACAAGGTGAGCGGCGGCACTAAACACTCTTTCGGAGTACACACTTGTGGGAGGGCAACTTAGGTAGAATAAAGCCAGTTTGTGCAAGGGCCTCCAAATTGCCTCTTTTTCCTGCCAGTATAAGTACGGACTGTGTGACGTGCCTACTTGGATGCGGTCACTCATATAATCCTCCACCATTCTATCAATGTTGAGAGAATCATATGCAGTGACAGTAGACGACATGTCCGTAATCGTTGTCAGGTCCTTCAGTCCGGACCAGATGTCAGCATCAGCAGTCGCTCCAGACTGCCCTGCATCACCGCCAGCGGGTGGGCTCGGAATTCTGAGCCTTTTCCTCGCACCCCCAGTTGCGGGAGAATGTGAAGGAGGAGATGTTGACAGGTCGCGTTCCGCTTGACTTGACAATTTTGTCACCAGCAGGTCTTTCAACCCCAGCAGACCTGTGTCTGCCGGAAAGAGAGATCCAAGGTAGGCTTTAAATCTAGGATCGAGCACGGTGGCCAAAATGTAGTGCTCTGATTTCAACAGATTGACCACCCGTGAATCCTTGTTAAGCGAATTAAGGGCTGCATCCACAAGTCCCACATGCCTAGCGGAATCGCTCCCTTTTAGCTCCTTCTTCAATGCCTCCAGCTTCTTCTGCAAAAGCCTGATGAGGGGAATGACCTGACTCAGGCTGGCAGTGTCTGAACTGACTTCACGTGTGGCAAGTTCAAAGGGCATCAGAACCTTGCACAACGTTGAAATCATTCTCCACTGCACTTGAGACAGGTGCATTCCATCTCCTATATCGTGCTCAATTGTATAGGCTTGAATGGCCTTTTGCTGCTCCTCCAACCTCTGAAGCATATAGAGGGTTGAATTCCACCTCGTTACCACTTCTTGCTTCAGATGATGGCAGGGCAGGTTCAGTAGTTTTTGGTGGTGCTCCAGTCTTCTGTACGTGGTGCCTGTACGCCGAAAGTGTCCCGCAATTTTTCTGGCCACCGACAGCATCTCTTGCACGCCCCTGTCGTTTTTTAAAAAATTCTGCACCACCAAATTCAAGGTATGTGCAAAACATGGGACGTGCTGGAATTTGCCCATATTTAATGCACACACAATATTGCTGGCGTTGTCCGATGCCACAAATCCACAGGAGAGTCCAATTGGGGTAAGCCATTCCGCGATGATCTTCCTCAGTTGCCGTAAGAGGTTTTCAGCTGTGTGCGTATTCTGGAAAGCGGTGATACAAAGCGTAGCCTGCCTAGGAAAGAGTTGGCGTTTGCGAGATGCTGCTACTGGTGCCGCCGCTGCTGTTCTTGCGGCGGGAGTCCATACATCTACCCAGTGGGCTGTCACAGTCATATAGTCCTGACCCTGCCCTGCTCCACTTGTCCACATGTCCGTGGTTAAGTGGACATTGGGTACAACTGCATTTTTTAGGAGACTGGTGAGTCTTTTTCTGACGTCCGTGTACATTCTCGGTATCGCCTGCCTAGAGAAGTGGAACCTAGATGGTATTTGGTAACGGGGGCACACTGCCTCAATAAATTGTCTAGTTCCCTGTGAACTAACGGCGGATACCGGACGCACGTCTAACACCAACATAGTTGTCAAGGACTCAGTTATCCGCTTTGCAGTAGGATGACTGCTGTGATATTTCATCTTCCTCGCAAAGGACTGTTGAACAGTCAATTGCTTACTGGAAGTAGTACAAGTGGGCTTACGACTTCCCCTCTGGGATGACCATCGACTCCCAGCGGCAACAACAGCAGCGCCAGCAGCAGTAGGCGTTACACGCAAGGATGCATCGGAGGAATCCCAGGCAGGAGAGGACTCGTCAGACTTGCCAGTGACATGGCCTGCAGGACTATTGGCATTCCTGGGGAAGGAGGAAATTGACACTGAGGGAGTTGGTGGGGTGGTTTGCGTGAGCTTGGTTACAAGAGGAAGGGATTTACTGGTCAGTGGACTGCTTCCGCTGTCACCCAAAGTTTTTGAACTTGTCACTGACTTATTATGAATGCGCTGCAGGTGACGTATAAGGGAGGATGTTCCGAGGTGGTTAACGTCCTTACCCCTACTTATTACAGCTTGACAAAGGGAACACACGGCTTGACACCTGTTGTCCGCATTTCTGGTGAAATACCTCCACACCGAAGAGCTGATTTTTTTGGTATTTTCACCTGGCATGTCAACGGCCATATTCCTCCCACGGACAACAGGTGTCTCCCCGGGTGCCTGACTTAAACAAACCACCTCACCATCAGAATCCTCCTGGTCAATTTCCTCCCCAGCGCCAGCAACACCCATATCCTCCTCATCCTGGTGTACTTCAACACTGACATCTTCAATCTGACTATCAGGAACTGGACTGCGGGTGCTCCTTCCAGCACTTGCAGGGGGCGTGCAAATGGTGGAAGGCGCATGCTCTTCACGTCCAGTGTTGGGAAGGTCAGGCATCGCAACCGACACAATTGGACTCTCCTTGTGGATTTGGGATTTCAAAGAACGCACAGTTCTTTGCGGTGCTTTTGCCAGCTTGAGTCTTTTCAGTTTTCTAGCGAGAGGCTGAGTGCTTCCATCCTCATGTGAAGCTGAACCACTAGCCATGAACATAGGCCAGGGCCTCAGCCGTTCCTTGCCACTCCGTGTGGTAAATGGCATATTGGCAAGTTTACGCTTCTCCTCCGACAATTTTATTTTAGGTTTTGGAGTCCTTTTTTTACTGATATTTGGTGTTTTGGTTTTGACATGCTCTGTACTATGCCATTGGGCATCGGCCTTGGCAGACGACGTTGCTGGCATTTCATCGTCTCGGCCATGACTAGTGGCAGCAGCTTCAGCACGAGGTGGAAGTGGATCTTGATCTTTCCCTAATTTTGGAACCTCAACATTTTTGTTCTCCATATTTTAATAGGCACAACTAAAAGGCACCTCAGGTAAACAATGCAGATGGATGGATTGGATACTAGTATACAATTATGGACGGGCTGCCGAGTGCCGACACAGAGGTAGCCACAGCCGTGAACTACCGCACTGTACTGTGTCTGCTGCTAATATATAGACTGGTTGATAAAGAGATAGTATACTCGTAACTAGTATGTATGTATAAAGAAAGAAAAAAAAACCACGGTTAGGTCACTGGTATATACAATTATGGACGGGCTGCCGAGTGCCGACACAGAGGTAGCCACAGCCGTGAACTACCGCACTGTACTGTGTCTGCTGCTAATATATAGACTGGTTGATAAAGAGATAGTATACTCGTAACTAGTATGTATGTATAAAGAAAGAAAAAAAAACCACGGTTAGGTCACTGGTATATACAATTATGGACGGGCTGCCGAGTGCCGACACAGAGGTAGCCACAGCCGTGAACTACCGCACTGTACTGTGTCTGCTGCTAATATATAGACTGGTTGATAAAGAGATAGTATACTCGTAACTAGTATGTATGTATAAAGAAAAAAAAAAACCACGGTTAGGTCACTGGTATATACAATTATGGACGGGCTGCCGAGTGCCGACACAGAGGTAGCCACAGCCGTGAACTACCGCACTGTACTGTGTCTGCTGCTAATATATAGACTGGTTGATAAAGAGATAGTATACTCGTAACTAGTATGTATGTATAAAGAAAGAAAAAAAAACCACGGTTAGGTGGTATATACAATTATGGACGGGCTGCCGAGTGCCGACACAGAGGTAGCCACAGCCGTGAACTACCGCACTGTACTGTGTCTGCTGCTAATATATAGACTGGTTGATAAAGAGATAGTATACTCGTAACTAGTATGTATGTATAAAGAAAGAAAAAAAAACCACGGTTAGGTCACTGGTATATACAATTATGGACGGGCTGCCGAGTGCCGACACAGAGGTAGCCACAGCCGTGAACTACCGCACTGTACACTGGTTGATAAAGAGATAGTAGTATACTCGTAACAACTAGTATGACGACGGTATAAAGAATGAAAAAAAAACCACGGTTAGGTGGTATATAATACAATTATGGTTGGACGGACTGCCTGCCGAGTACCGACACAGAGGTAGCCACAGCCGTGAACTACCGCACTGTACACTGGTTGATAAAGAGATAGTAGTATACTCGTAACAACTAGTATGACGACGGTATAAAGAATGAAAAAAAAACCACGGTTAGGTGGTATATAATACAATTATGGTTGGACGGACTGCCTGCCGAGTGCCGACACAGAGGTAGCCACAGCCGTGAACTACCGCACTGTACACTGGTTGATAAAGAGATAGTAGTATACTCGTAACAACTAGTATGACGACGGTATAAAGAACGAAAAAAAAAACCACGGTTAGGTGGTATATATTATAATACAATTATGGATGGACGGACTGCCTGCCGAGTTCCGACACAGAGGTAGCCACAGCCGTGAACTACCGCACTGTACACTGGTTGATAAAGAGATAGTAGTATACTCGTAACAACTAGTATGACGACGGTATAAAGAACGAAAAAAAAACCACGGTTAGGTGGTATATATTATAATACAATTATGGATGGACGGACTGCCTGCCGAGTTCCGACACAGAGGTAGCCACAGCCGTGAACTACCGCACTGTACACTGGTTGATAAAGAGATAGTAGTATACTCGTAACAACTAGTATGACTATGACGACGGTATAAAGAAAGAAAAAAAAAACCACGGTTAGGTGGTATATAATACAATTATGGATGGACGGACTGCCTGCCGAGTGCCGACACAGAGGTAGCCACAGCCGTGAACTACCGCACTGTACTGTGTCTGCTGCTAATATAGACTGGTTGATAAAGAGATAGTATACAATACTACTAATATACTGGTGGTCAGGCACTGGTCACCACTAGTCACACTGGCAGTGGCACTCCTGCAGCAAAAGTGTGCACTGTTTAATTTTAATATAATATTATTTATCATGTACTCCTGGCTCCTGCTATAACAACCTGCAGTGCTCCCCAGTCTCCCCCACAATTATAAGCTTTATATACAATACATTGATGTGCAGCACACTGGGCTGAGCAGTGCACACAGACTGAGTCACTGTGTGACTGTGTATCATTTTTTTCAGGCAGAGAACGGATATATTAAATAAAACAAACAACTGCACTGTCTCTGGTGGTCACTGGTCACTGTGGTCGTCAGTCACTAAACTCTGTCTGCACTCTGCACTCTCTTCTAATCTACAGTATCACAGCAATCTCTCTCTCTCTCTCTCTTCTAAATCTAATCTAAATGGAGAGGACGCCAGCCACGTCCTCTCCCTATCAATCTCAATGCACGTGTGAAAATGGCGGCGACGCGCGGCTCCTTATATAGAATCCGAGTCTCGCGAGAATCCGACAGCGTCATGATGACGTTCGGGCGCGCTCGGGTTAACCGAGCAAGGCGGGAAGATCCGAGTCGCTCGGACCCGTGAAAAAAAAAGTGAAGTTCGTGCGGGTTCGGATTCAAAGAAACCGAACCCGCTCATCTCTAACAAACACGGGATAAAAAAGCAGGTCTGTTTTTTTTTAGCACTTTTTCACGATTTGTATTTCATCACGGCAGTGTTTGGCTATTGTTGGCAGTGTTTGTGTTTTGCACTTTTTAGTAAATTCCCGATTTCTACCAAATTGCAGGCGTATTTGACCGATGGTGTATTGATTCGTGATTTTTTCCTAGGACTTCCAAAATATTACGAATGCCCTCATCACTGCCGTGATTTTTGCTTAGTAAATTACCGAGATGACACTTTGAAGAAAAAACGGCATCTCGGTCAAAATCGGGACCTTAGTAAATATACCCCAAGGTGTTACTGAGCCTTTCCCGCTACAGCAGTGATATGCGAAGACGACCAGGACAGATCTTCAGAGAAATTTATTCCTAAAAATGTTATTCCTGAAACCCTTTCTACTTCCTCACCATTGATGAAAAGCGGATGTACAGGGGTTTTCCAAGACTTCCTAAAGTCAATAAATTCCTTTGTTTTCTTGTTGTTCAACAGCAGGTTATTATGCTCTCCCCATTCAACTCGTTGCTTTACTTCCTCCCTGTAACTATCTTTCTCTCTTTAGTAATCAACCCCACAAGTGTAGTGGCATCCGCAAATTTTACCATAAAATTTGAAAATGAATGGGACATACAATCAAAGGTATACAAAGAATATAAAAAAGGACTTAAGACACAGCCCTGTGGGACTCCTACATTTAATATTAATTCTGATGCATAGACACGGCCCATCCTGACTGACTGAGGACAATTCGTCAAGATGTTCATCAACCAATCACCGATATGCGTGTCATAGCCAATCTTTAAAATCTTATTAATCAATATAGTTGGCACAACAGTATTAAAGGCGGAACTGTAGTCCACAAATAATAGTCTGACATAGGAGTCTCTATTCTCCAAATGACAGAGAACCCTATGTAGAACCATAAGGGCCACATCCTCAGTTGACCTATTCTGCCTATAGGCAAACTGATAGGGGTCAAACCCCAATGAAATACCTCCCTTTAAGTGATTCAAAACAACCCTTTCAAAACACTTCATAACCAATGAAGTGTGAACAATCGGTCGAAAATCATTCAGAGCATTTACTACAGAAGACTTAGGAATAGGAACAATAGTGGTTGTTTTGAAACAACAAGGAATGATACACTGTGTCAAGGATAAATGAAAAACTTTTGTAAAAATTCCATTCCAGAAATGGCCTTAGATAACCATGAATTTCACTCATCCCTAGTTACCTCTACTTCTGCCATGCATTCTAGTCACCAGAGTCAGATCATAATAACTTTAGGCCTAATTCAGACTAGATCGCTGCAGCGGCATCGATTGCAGTCTGAAGCCATTGGGAAGTGAGAACACTGTTGGTGGGGCGCGGTCCAGACAATGCAGGCATGTCCGGACCGTTGCGGTGGCGGGCCACGGCTGCTGTGTGATGTCACATGCACCCACTGTGACACAGGATACGGCGGGTAGCCACCTGCCAGCGCATCTGGGTGTCCCCCCCGCATGTCTGAATAAACTGGTCGTAGATATGCTAAATTTAGCACATTTAGAGATCTGAATCACCCCCTTTGTCTTAATGACACATATTGTAAAGTGGTCTGTCTGCAGAAGTGTGCAGGGGCGCCGACAGCTATGCCAGGGGAGGGCGTGTCCAATGCAGGGAGGTGTGGCCAGCTCCCGCCATTAGGAAATATAATAAAAGAGTTATTTTGCGTCATGTGGGAGCTCCGGCTTGAAGGCTAATGGGTGGCGGGTGTCATGTGCAGGTGATTGGTCACTCCCCCTCTGCACATGATGTGCGGCAGGGCGGGCTGCACATCGCATCAAATGATCATACATGCAGGCCATATTATCCGTCATAATCGTATGCACATCGTACCATGTTTGATGTGCATAATCTGCATCGTATGATTTTGAGTGGCATTTCCCTGGATTTAATTTTTTTTTTTATGGTGAGGCACACCCAGGGCCGGTGCTGGGGTTTTCGGCGCCCCCCTGCAAACTATAAATTTACACCCTCTCATATTTTACAAAGGGACAGCGCACGCCTTTGGACTGCACCAAAAAATGGGTCTGGTCTAACAAGGAAGAGGCATGACCACACAATGGTATAATAATTAAATTACGCTTCTGCATATAATGTCCCCAGTAGTAGTGATGCTTATACATAATGCTCCCAGTAGTGGTACCACTTATACACCTAATGCACCCAATAGTGGCGCTACATATACACATAATGCCCCCAGTAGTGGCGCGACTTATACACATAATGCCCCCTGTAGTGGCGCCGCTATAAGTAATGCCCCCAGTAATGGCACCACTTATACATAATGCTCCTAGTAGTGGCACTACTTATACACATAATGCCTCCTGTAGCAGTGACGTTTACACATACAACGCCCTCTGTAGCAGTGATGCTTATACACACAATGCCATCTGTACCAGTGATGCTTACACACACAACGCACCCTGTAGCAGTGACGCTTACACACACAATGAACCCTGCAGCAGTGACGCTTATACACAAAATGGCACCTATAGCAGTGATGCTAAACATATAACGCCCCCTGTAGCAGTGATGCATTCACATATAACGCCCCCTGTAGCAATGATGCTTAAACATATAATGCCCCTCCTGATCTGCATATCAAGTGCTGTATGGTGTGCAGCTTAAACGAGTGGTCCATGGATGACAGGTGCGGGAACAAAGTAGGATTTTAATGGTGGATGGGGTTGAATATTATGAAGAGTGAGAGAGCACCACATGAGTGATAGGAAATAACATAGAGAGACGTCTTAACAGCATTATAGGCCCTGGGCAAAGCAATGCACTGGGGCTCCTACACACCCATTCATGGCAACCATTAAAAAAAATCATAACATGCCCCTCCTGTGGTCCCGCGCCGTCTTTCCACATGCTTCCATACGGTGAATGGTTATCAGCACTCTGATTGGTGGATAGCTCCACTGTCTGGCTGCAGGCTGGGCCACAGGTAGAAACTGCTGCCTCACTGCTCTGATTGTGGGCCTAATTCAGATCTGATCGCAGGGCTGTGTTTTTTGATGCCTTGCGATCAGATAGTCGCCACCTACAGGGGGAGGGGAAAACACTGTGCAAGTGTGCGATCGCTTCGTTAGCAGAGCTGCACAAAAATCAGTTTGTGCAGCCTCTGCGCAGACCAGTACTTACACACTGCGATTGAATCCTCCTGATCGGGGCCGGAGCTGACGTCAGACACCCTACCTCAAAATGCCTGATCCCATCTGCGTTTTTCCGGACACACCCGGAGAACGCTCAGTTGCCACCCACAAATGGCCACTTCCTGTTACTCTTCTTGCGAATGCCCGTACGTTTGGATTTTTCGCACCATCCCGTCGCTAAGCACTGATGCCCGGCACATTGCGGCTCACACGCATGCGCAGTTCAGATCTGATCGCACACTGTGCGAAAACGCACAGCAGCGATCAGATCTGAATTAACACCTGTGTGACCACCATATTTGTTTTTCTAGGGGGGCCTTGGTATGCAATTTAAAGAGATGATTCACATTACAATAAAGCATAGTGAGTTATTACGAGGTTGTGTTAACTCAAAAAAATTATTAATAAAACTGTCCTTGAAATTAAATTGTTCATTATATTTATCACAGTTTACTGATCTAATTTTATTCCTTTGAGCAAAGTTTTAAATAATAAATCTTTCTGATTTCATTGCCCTTCCCCACTACAAAAGGAATTATTTATTGTTTGTTTACGTCCTTAATAAGTTTTGATTATTTTTTCTTGCTCAGCTATATCCTCCTTTAAATTAAATCTATGACACATTCAAAACTTGTTTACTGCAGTAACAAAGGAGAAATTAATCTTAAGAATTAATGATTTAAAGAAGACTTAGAAAGAGCACATCTGGTTACCTGCATTTGTGCATGCTTTTACAGTTCAGTGCATAAATATGGTCACCAGTGCCGGATTTCCAACTAGGCACATGAGGCACGTTCCTAGGGGCGGCACTGGCTGGGGGTGGCACAGCAGTCCCCCCCCCCCACCCCAAACCAGAGGAGCAGCACAGCAGTCCTCCCCCCTGCTTGTGGTGGTTCTAAGTGCGGTGGGGCTAGCAGGGTGGGTAGACATCCTGCCCGAACCCCCCCCCCCCAGGCTTCCACTGCGCACATCTCTCCTCCCGTCTGCCCACTTCCCACTGGCCGCACCCGTCAGCAGCTACTCACTTGTTGTTGGAAGAGCCAGGAGCCGAGGGACATGAGCCGGCGTGGATGGTGGTGAGTGACTCTCTCTCTCTCTCACACACTTTCTCACCTGGTGCAATGTGTATAAGATGCTCTACCTGGCGTAGTGTATATAAGGGGCTCTACCTGGTGTAATGTGTATACAAGGCTCTACCTGATGCAATGTGTATAAGCGGCTCTACCTGCTGTAATAAGTGTAAGGCAGTGGTTCTCAAACTGTGTGCCCTGGAACCCTGTGGTGCTTCGGGACAATTGCAGGGTGCCCCGGGTTGATGACAGAGGACCTTCGGTGCGCACTGTCCCTGTTTTCAGTGGGGAAGGGAGAGCACCAAAGGAAACGTTTGCCCTGGACTAAAAGGTCTACAACCAGCACTGCCCCTTCCCTCACATCAGTGGAGTGGTACAGCAGTTCTCCCACCTCCCCCGTATCAGTGGAGCCACACAGCATTTCCTCCCCCACATTAGAGGAGTGGCTTGACAGTTACCCCCACCCGCATCAGAACAGCGGAACAGCAGTCCCCACCCCCTCATCAGAGCACCGGCGCAGCATGTCATTCCCCCCTCCCGCCACTGCATCATCCTAACTGTCTCGCTTCCAGCAGGACAGTCCCACTTTTTGGGAGGTCCCGCAGTGTCCCATGAAGGGGAAAAGTTGTGGGGGATCAGGAGCACTCATTTTCTCTGAGGCAACAGATGCTGACCACATGCACACGGAAATCTGTTCACAGAGTAGGGAGGGGTAGCAGTTGATTTACCGACGGACACAATACCAACGTAATTGTGTCACAGTAAGTGTGTGTTCCAAAGTGCCCCCACTTCATTTTCACAAGCGATGTGTCATCCATGTCACTCCCTTTTAGAATTCTTCATTAAGTATTAAGTAAACACACGGGACAAAATATTATGGATTGTGGAAAGACAAGTGGGACATGAACATACGTGTAGATGGTGAAATGTTGGTATTCTGATTATGTTGGCATTTTGAACATGTCGGCATAATGAATGTCAGTATTTTGACCATGTCTGTATTTTGACTGTCGGTCAGTGGCTGTCGGGATTATGACCATCGGTATTGTGTCCATCAGTAGATCATACTGAACCCATGGGGAGAGCCAGGGGCAGCCCAGCATCTCCATGAGAATAAAAAGTATGGAATCAGTGGTAGAATTCCCTATGGCAATAGAGGCATTGGCCTCCGGGGGCCAGCTGTGAGGGAAGCACCAAGAAGCAGGCGACAGAAGGGGACAAGGGCCCACAGATAAATCCATCTATAACCCCTGACTGCGCCCTGCTGATCACTGCAGTGGCGCAGGCAGTGGTTATAGATGGATCTATCTGTTGGGTCCAGAGAGTCGCCTGCTTTTGACACTCAGGCGCAGGCAGTGGTTATAGATGGATCTGTTGAGTCCAGGGAGTATCCTGCCTTAGATATTCAGTCACTGCCGGGGCTGGTGCTATAAAATGTTTTTGTTTATTGCGATGTGGTGCATGTGCCATCATAATTGTCACACCGCCCCGCTGCCAGAAGACCAAGAAGAAGATAAGTGTCTGTGGGCTGGAGAGCTGTGAAGGATGGAACTGGAGAGACACTGCAGGGCTGGCTTGCTCTGGAGGGACACTAGGGCTGGAGAGACAGAAGGGGCTGGCTTTTGCTTGAGAAACATGAGTGGGGAGCTGGTGAGACAGAAGAGGTTGGCTGGAGCAGGAGAGAAACTGGGGGGCTGGAGAGACACTGTAGGGTTGGAGCTGCAGAAACACAGAGTAATAAGACTTTAGTGACACAACAGGAGATAAGGCTGAAGGGAACTGGGAGAAAGTGGCAGGAGATTATCCACAACTGGTAAAATTACTGGCACATTACTTTACCAACAAGCTGGAGCCACCGGTGAGAGGGGTATCACCGTCTATTTTGCCTCCAGGTACGTGTTATGAACTTAGGCCCTTGTTTGGAAGTCATGTACAAAAATGAAAAAAATAGCAGCCTTATACTTTCATTAAGCGCAATCAGGGCTGGACTGGCCCACAGGGGCACAGGGGAAACCCCCGGTGTGCCCTCTGCCTGTGTGCCCACCTCCTCCTCTAGGGATCAGGTTCCAGACTGTGCACTTGAATTATACATTATAAATATGTTACCTTATACTGCACAGGACTATGGTGTATTTTCTACAGTGCCTTTCTGGTACAGTATCACGCATGTACTAGTAGTATTTAATGTATATATTTATCAAGGGGCCCAGCCGATCACTCTCTACTGGTTAGGCAAACCAATATGGTACCCTGGTTTGGAGTCAGGGTGTGGACACACCTACTCTGGAGATCAACCACACCTCTAAACATGGACCCTTCCCACAGCATTCTCCCAGTGGGCCCTTCATGCCTCAGTCTGACACTGAGTGAAATGCTCCCATTCATCAGCCTTGCATCTATATAAGTTTTTTTTTATTCCAGCCTATTAGCAAGTTTAACTAATTAATTATATATTTTGTACAATTATCTTGCTCAAGCCTCTTAATGTGGACCTATTATCATCTACAGTATTAAGACATCTATTAGAGATCATGGAAATGTTCAAAATTGTTCCACAAAATATTTTCCCCATAGAGCACTTGGCCACAAAATGTAAGTTTAACTGGTGGATTGGTGGCGCAGCAGTATTGGAAGATGCCTACAAGTTGGTAGGTGTGTAGCGGATGTGAGCAAGGAGGTTAGGAGGTTAGTCCACACCCTGACTACAAACCAGGGTACATTTTATTGAAGATAACAGGATACAGGTGGTGTAAGATAAACAGCAGTCAATATAATAGGTAGAGATGAGTGGGTCCGTTTCTCTTAGAACCAGACCCACCTGAACGTAGGAGATCTGGGGCAATTCAAGAATCTGCTCAGATCTCCCTGTCTGCCACGAATCCCAAATTGAGGCAAAACTTCAGAATCACGCTGGACATTAGATCTTGAGGTTTTGCCTCGGGTGACAGTCGCATTGAATTCAGTCTGTCACAGCTCTCAGCCAATCAGCACGTTCTGATAGACTTCAATGGGGCAAGATGGCTGTCCCTTACCAAATTTGTGCTCTTCAACAGCTCCTGTCCTGCCCTCTCTTAACTGCGCCATGACTGGTGCACTTTAAATAAATCATGATAGGGAGGAGACAAAAGGTCGGTCTTATTTAGATGCACCACTCTCATCCTTTTTAATATTTAATACATTGTTATAAGTGCACCTATATTTTTTACTAAGGATTGGGAAATGTGTGGATGTACAGTAGCTGGGAATGCACTTTTAAAAACAGTCCCACCTGATTTCTCTTTTGGGCAAGCCTTAAATTCATAGAAACATAAAATTTGATGTCAGATAAGAACCACATGACATGGCCCACCAAGTCTGCCCTAAACACATGTACACACTCACACACTTACACACAAGGCACTGGCGTATCTATAATGGGTGCAGTGTGTGCAGTGCACATGGGCCCATGAGTCCAGAGGGGCCCCCACCGCACACGCTGCACCCATTTTTTAATACTTACCCCTCCGGAGTCCCGCGCCGATGTCAGCAGCACTGTGGAATCACTGTGAAAATGGAGTAGCAGCCATTTTCATGTTGTTCGCATGTGAAGTAGAGAAATCTCTGGGAAAATGGCCGCCTCGCCATTTTTCTGGTGATCTGGCAATGCACAGTAGAGTCTGAGCCTTCTAGTGCTAAGACTCTCCAACGCTGCTGGCAGAGAGGAGGTGGCCGGGCCTCCTCCTCTCTTAAAGCGCCTCTGACAGTAGGGTCATTTTTGTCAGGAGCCAATTAACCTACCAGTATATTTTTGGATTATGGGGGGAAACCGGAGTACCTAGGCAAGCACGGGGAGAATAGACAAACTCTACATTGTTAGGCCCATGGTGGGAAGTGAACATGACCATCTGTACTGCCATCTTTTATGTACTAAGGTAAAGTTTTTTGCCGCATCATAAAAATAAGTCTGCATATTACAGCTACAGGACATTGAGGCTACATTTATTTCAGATGTCACATATGAATACATGAACATATTTTTAGCACATTGGTATTTGTGTGATCTTGCTCAAATGAAGAAGTGCGAAATGCGTCCCATATTCAGTATAGGCCAAAACCTGTGTTTCCACCACTTCTGATGAGATGCAACTTTTTTTTTTAAAAGAGCTCAATCACAGAGTAAATGCTCCCGTTCCAGCTCTTTGATAACATTTAAATGTATAATCCCACAATGTGTAAGAAGAGTGAGCTCAGCATGGGATCCCCAGATCATCTACACATTCAGAATGGTTCACACCTGTAGATGTCACCACCTTCGCTTGCAGATACAGTACATGATTCTTCCCATAAAAACGGCTGTACTTGTGGAAATATAGGCTCAAATGGCACATGTACTGGGATTCTCACATCTTGCAGTTTCCCAGACACCCTTCACTGACTGCAAGTAAGTCCATGAAAGTAGCACAGCTCTTGACTGCAGAACATACTGCAAAACAGACAAAGAGTACTGAACACAGTGAAAGTGAGTTCAAGACACAACAGTCAGTGGAGACATTTCACGCGGTGTACGCAGTGTAAATACTGCAGGTCTCCATTTACATTACGAGCATTGTTTATATTCAAGAAAATGTAATTGTTTATTTTTGTCCCTTGCTTGCACATTTGTTCTTGCCTGTTTTGGGCACACAACCGTGCAGTCAGAGATAATATGAAGCACCTCCTTGAGCCGCCTCGAATTGTTTAAATCTTCACATTCCAGTGAATAAATAGTGTTGCTAGAGGTATTCACAAGAAACACAATGAGTATCATTTACAAACCACACTAGGTGCAGACCCACAATCAGGGCCATCTTAACAGCAGTGTAGGCCCCTGGGCAAAGCAATGAAGTGGGGCCCCTACCCATACTCCAGCAGTAGGTGTGTGTGTGTGTGTGTGTGTGTGTGTGTGTGTGTGTATGGGTGCTATCAGCCGCAGCTTTGATGTCCTGCGAGCGGTAGGGGGCGTTCTATCTTCCGCTTAGAATGTAGAACCTGGAGCAGTCATTTTTGCTAGTTACTCCTTTACTGCACAGATGGTGGAAGATGGGGCGGGAGGTAGAACACTAAACTGTAGAAGGGGCATTGGGCTGAATGAAGGGGCCCATGGACATGACTTCCAGGGTGGTAGGGGATGTTAATACACAGGGGAGTGGTGGATAGTGGAGTGGGCTTAATAGTCATAATTTTTCAGAGGGAGGGCAGCTTGCTTGACTGCAGATATCTTCAATTGTTGGAAATAGATTTCTTAGATTTCAATGGGATAAAAAAAAAAAAGCTTTCTGGAGGCCCTGAGGACTTGGGGATTAGAGTTCAGGAGTCAGACCAATGAATCAGCTGATTGGTTGCTATGGGCAACTTCTCCATTCTTTTCACTGCTTGATAAATCATCTGCTTATAATAATAAAATCATCTGAATAAAATAAATAACACCTATGGTACTAGGCTGAGGAAACAATAAACATGAAACTGGCTGTACTGATATTAGGGTACAGTTACCAGAGGTACTGTATGCTGGCATAGTAATTATTTTATCCCGACACAGACTTGATCTGTAAAAGATAAGTACAGAATTGAATAGTCTGGAAACAATTAAAGCAACTAAGTAGTAGTCTGCAGCAAGGGCGTAGCTAGTAGCTACCATAGGTGCAGGGAGTGCAGCTGCTATGGGGCCCTGAGCTGAAAGGGGCCCACCTTCCCTGTCAAAGTTAAGGGGGGTACACACGGAGAGATCCTTGTTTAAAATCTAAGCAATCGACTTAGCTCTTAAGTACGGATCTCTCGTGTGTATGCCCCACAGCGATAGCGATGCGCGGCCCCGCACATCGCTATCGCCGGTACTAGATTTAGCCTGCATGCAGGCACAATCTAGCAGGTCGTTCACTTCAGCGCTGTGTGAAGTGAGCGGCCCCCCGTTCCCCTCCCCCCCTCGCTCAGTACACATCGCGCAGTGCTGAGTGGGGGGAGAGATGTGTGCTGAGCGGTCTGTGTTAAGATTGCTCCGCACACATCTCTCTAGTGTGTACTGCCCTTTACACATGTTATATACATTTTTCACCACTGTGAGGCACATAGAGGCCTTTACAAATGTTTGCTTTGTGCCATAATATATCTTGTAATGCCCTTGTACCTGCTCGTTGTAATGTGGTATATAAATGAACACAAGGACATTATAATGTTACATAATATGAACTGGGGCACTGTAATGTGGCACAATATGAAGTGGAGGCACTATAGTATTACATAATATGCAAAAGAAATACAAGGAAGGTCTCAGTGCGCAAAAGATCAAGCTGCTGGATATTACCCCCCTTCTCCAAAGAAGGTTCCCAAATCCTTCACCACACGTGTCAAACAGAAAAAAAATAAGAAAAAGGGACTTATCCTGCGCTCCACAATTGAGTAACGTCTCAGTAAATTCCAGAGTTATTTGGAAACTCATACAGATGCCATATAAAAGAGAGGAATATTGTACATACTGTATATAGTGAAGTACAGTTTTAATTTTATACATGTAAAACAAATTCATCAAACAGTAAAAACATCATAGACATTCCAATAGGAATATATAGCAGCAATTGAATCACAATATTTTATAGGAATAGCAGCATATCAAACTGGGGTGGGGAGTTACCACCCAGAAACGCCCACTTCATGTCAATCACTCTGCGGCCAGCAGTGCGACTGAAAAGCTTTGCTAGACCTTGTGTGAAACTACTTCGGCTGTTGTGAAAGTACGTAGCGCGTGCACATTGCGGCGCTTACGCATGCGCAGAAATGCCACTTTTTTGACTAAATGCTGTGCTGCGAACGAAAACAGCTAGCGAACAACTCGGAATGACCACCATAGTGCGAACAATATCGCTGCCTCACCTGGTACTCTCTTGTGTAGGATAAACAATACATGGTTCTGAACTCTCCTAATATTTTTATCTCCCCAAATATGTATAATTTCTTCACCTTTTGAAAGGATTTAATAATAAAATAAAGACAACTTCAAGCAAAATATATTTAAAACATAAATGTCTATTTTTATTTTAAGTAAAATGCTGCCTGTTTTTTTCTTTCATCTTCTTCTTCTACTTCTTCTTTGTCATCTTCTTATTACTATTATTATTATTATTATTATTAGTATTATTATATGTAATTATTATTATTATTTACTCTGCATAATAAAATAGGGAATTTCGGACTAAGATTGGTCCAGTAATATTAAAAACTTGTCCTATAAGAGGAACAAGATGGCGGAAGCCTCATGACTCATGAAGAGTCATCCTTCAGCACTCAGGAGAGGAAAAATCCCCTTGTGGAGGAAACCTCTGGGGACCCATGGCTGAAGGACTGACCGTCCCTCTAGGCATTAAGAGACTATGCAGAGTTTGCCCAGACCACCCGCCCACCCACTAACCTTGCCTAACCCAGTCATCCCTTCTGTCACCTCAAACAGAGCCGTCTTAACAGCAGTGTAGGCCCCTGGGCACGGCAATGCACTGGGGCCCCTACCCACCCATCAGTGGTAAGGGTGGGGGTAGGCAACTTTGATGTCCTGCGAGGGGTAGGGGGGTTCTATCTTTCGCTCAGCATGTAGGACCTGGAGAAATAATTTCTGCTAATTACTCCTTTACTGCACAAATGGGGCGGAAAAGAGAACACTAAACTGTAGAAGGGGGCATTGGGCTGAATGAAGGGGCCCTGATACATGACTTCCAGGGTGGTAGGGGGTGTTTAAAACATAGGGGAGGGGTGGATAGTGGAGTGGGCTTAATATTCATCATTTTACGGGGGTCAGGGCAACTTGCTTTACTGTAGATATCTCCAGTTCCTGGAAATAGATTTCTTAGCTTTAATGGGATAAAAAATACTAGAGTGTCTCACCTGTCAGGAGGTACTGGGGACTTGGGGATCAGACTTCAGTAGCCAGAGCAATCCACCAACAAAAATATAAAACTGCATATTAGGCATGTGGAGCTGGAGCAGGGACCAGCTGCTTGAAGGCCGATATCTGTGGTTCTGGGCAAAGTGCAGAAAAGCTGCCAGTGTCATCTGAAAGGGGAGAGTCACAGCTTTTGGATTATACCCTCAGAAAAACTCTACGTCAGACAGAACCCGAGATATCTGGCTGGGAAGAACAATTAACAGGCTTGGATGGGGACCACTGCTTTGAAGTCAGATATCTCCGGTTCCCCAGGGCCGATTTTAAAAAATCTGGTACCCCTGGAAAGAGGAGACCCTCAGCTATCAGCCTAGGGCCCTTTTACTCCTGGGGCCCTTGGGCAAGAGCCCATTGAGCCCATACGCAAAGACGGCCCTGACCTCAAATCTGCTATTTTGACCTTTTACCCGGCCGGAGAAGAACGCACCTACACGTCAATGGTGAAAGAGTGAAAAAAGAGAGCAAAGATGAATGGGAGTGAGGGGGGTGGGAGGGGGACAGTCATAGCCACCATAGCATTCATTTCTGACGCTAACAGGGATTACAACTGTACAAATGTAGCCATTCTCGTCGTGGCTACATCCTATCACGATTGCGCCTTATTAGGCGTGACCGCACCGCGTACGTCTGGACGTCTAAGACGTGTGTGTGCCCCATAAGCATGGATGGGAGCGGCAAATGGCGCAGCTTGGCACAGCTAGTGCATAGCCGCGTTGAGGGTGCACGTTTACCTCAGATGTAGCCATGACCAGCATGGCTATATCTGTATATAGTATTGGATAAAAACAAAAGTAGTGATTAAAGCACAATATAATTCTCTTACACCTCTGCACATTAATAAAAATGGATCAGCCTGCAATACTGGTATACTGGGGTTTAAGGAAGACAGAGAGAGACTAAAGGATTTAATTTGTAACATTATAGGCTCACCAAGCAACTCCAAGGAGATGTCATAGGTGCGGCTGCACATAAAGAATTTACCTGTAATTAGGAACATTACAGGCCCATCTAGACAGCGCGCTTCAAATTTCTCCAGTGGCCCATTTGCAGGCGCTTGTGGTTGTTAAGTAACAGCACTGTCCCAGTAGGTGTGAGATTTTGTTTTTATCCAATACTATGCTATCCCCAAGGTCATAAGTCATATATTATAATAGTAATGCTAAAAGTCTGCCGACGATTCGACCTAAGCTGCCCTAATCTTTGTCCAGTCACTAACCTTCTGCCAGTGTGCTATGCCGTCCCAGGCCTCTGGTGGCATATGTGAGAGACAGCAAAAGCACCGCCCTGATATAGGCAGTTGCCATTATGACATCAGCATGACCTCACACACCCCACCAGACTGGCCAAAACTGGTTATTTCTGGTTTGAGGCCCCTGTTATCTTTTACTTGACTGACCTAAGGGAAATGTGATTCATTGTTCAACAATCCTTGTATCACAATATTGGAATGGTATCATCAGGGGCGGATTGGGATCGAAAACCAGCCTAAGAAATGTATGGAAGCAGCCCTAATAGGGGTGGGGTCTGTTGAAGGGGTGGAGTCTAAGTGGGCAGTATTACTGCTCAGAAGGTCTGACTAAAAGTAGGGATGAAAAGTGAGCGTCCACGGCACGCAGAAATGTTTTAGGGGCATGGCTTTATGTGAAGGGGCGTGGCCACATAATAGTGCCAATTTACATTACACTAGAGATGTGCACCGGAAATTTTTCGGGTTTTGTGTTTTGGTTTTGGGTTCGGTTCCGCGGCCGTGTTTTGGGTTCGAACGCGTTTTGGCAAAACCTCACCGAATTTTTTTTGTCGGATTCGGGTGTGTTTTGGATTCGGGTGTTTTTTTCAAAAAACCCTAAAAAACAGCTTAAATCATAGAATTTGGGGGTCATTTTGATCCCAAAGTATTATTAACCTCAATAACCATAATTTCCACTCATTTTCAGTCTATTCTGAACACCTCACACCTCACAATATTATTTTTAGTCCTAAAATTTGCACCGAGGTCGCTGGATGACTAAGCTCAGCGACCCAAGTGGCCGACACAAACACCTGGCCCATCTAGGAGTGGCACTGCAGTGTCACGCAGGATGGCCCTTCCAAAAAACACTCCCCAAACAGCACATGACGCAAAGAAAAAAAGAGGCGCAATGAGGTAGCTGTGTGACTAAGCTCAGCGACCCAAGTGGCCGACACAAACACCTGGCCCATCTAGGAGTGGCACTGCAGTGTCAGGCAGGATGGCCCTTCCAAAAAATACTCCCCAAACAGCACATGACGCAAAGAAGAAAAAAAAGAGGCGCAATGAGGTAGCTGTGTGAGTAAGCTAAGCGACCCTAGTGGCCGACACAAACACTTGGCCCATCTAGGAGTGGCACTGCAGTGTCACGCAGGATGGCCCTTCCAAAAAACACTCCCCAAACAGCACATGACGCAAAGAAAAAAAGAGGCGCAATGAGGTAGCTGTGTGAGTAAGCTCAGCGACCCTAGTGGCCGACACAAACACCTGGCCCATCTAGGAGTGGCACTGCAGTGTCAGGCAGGATGGCCCTTCCAAAAAATACTCCCCAAACAGCACATGACGCAAAGAAAAAAAGAGGCGCAATGAGGTAGCTGTGTGACTAAGCTCAGCGACCCAAGTGGCCGACACAAACACCTGGCCCATCTAGGAGTGTCACTGCAGTGTCACGCAGGATGGCCCTTCCAAAAAACACTCCCCAAACAGCACATGACGCAAAGAAAAAAAGAGGCGCAATGAGGTAGCTGTGTGACTAAGCTCAGCGACCCTAGTGGCCGACACAAACACCTGGCCCATCTAGGAGTGGCACTGCAGTGTCACGCAGGATGGCCCTTCCAAAAAACACTCCCCAAACAGCACATGACACAAAGAAAAATGAAAGAAAAAAGAGGTGCAAGATGGAATTGTCCTTGGGCCCTCCCACCCACCCTTATGTTGTATAAACAGGACATGCACACTTTAACCAACCCATCATTTCAGTGACAGGGTCTGCCACACGACTGTGACTGAAATGACGGGTTGGTTTGGACCCCCACCAAAAAAGAAGCAATTAATCTCTCCTTGCACAAATTGGCTCTACAGAGGCAAGATGTCCACCTCATCATCATCCTCCGATTCATCACCGTGTACATCCCCCTCCTCACAGATTATCAATTCGTCCCCACTGGAATCCACCATCACAGCTCCCTGTGTACTTTGTGGAGGCAATTGCTGCTGGTGAATGTCTCCATGGAGGAATTGATTATAATTCATTTTAATGAACATCATCTTCTCCACATTTTCTGGAAGTAACCTCGTACGCCGATTGCTGACAAGGTGAGCGGCGGCACTAAACACTCTTTCGGAGTACACACTTGTGGGAGGGCAACTTAGGTAGAATAAAGCCAGTTTGTGCAAGGGCCTCCAAATTGCCTCTTTTTCCTGCCAGTATACGTACGGACTGTCTGACGTGCCTACTTGGATGCGGTCACTCATATAATCCTCCACCATTCTTTCAATGGGGAGAGAATCATATGCAGTGACAGTAGACGACATGTCCGTAATCGTTGGCAGGTCCTTCAGTCCGGACCAGATGTCAGCATCAGCAGTCGCTCCAGACTGCCCTGCATCACCGCCAGCGGGTGGGCTCGGAATTCTGAGCCTTTTCCTCGCACCCCCAGTTGCGGGAGAATGTGAAGGAGGAGATGTTGACAGGTCGCGTTCCGCTTGACTTGACAATTTTCTCACCAGCAGTTCTTTGAACCCCTGCAGACTTGTGTCTGCCGGAAAGAGAGATACAACGTAGGTTTTAAATCTAGGATCGAGCACGGTGGCCAAAATGTAGTGCTCTGATTTCAACAGATTGACCACCCGTGAATCCTTGTTAAGCGAATTAAGGGCTCCATCCACAAGTCCCACATGCCTAGCGGAATCGCTCTGTGTTAGCTCCTCCTTCAATGTCTCCAGCTTCTTCTGCAAAAGCCTGATGAGGGGAATGACCTGACTCAGGCTGGCAGTGTCTGAACTGACTTCACGTGTGGCAAGTTCAAAAGGTTGCAGAACCTTGCACAACGTTGAAATCATTTTCCACTGCGCTTGAGACAGGTGCATTCCACCTCCTATATCGTGCTCAGTTGTATAGGCTTGAATGGCCTTTTGCTGCTCCTCCAACCTCTGAAGCATATAGAGGGTTGAATTCCACCTCGTTACCACTTCTTGCTTCAGATGATGGCAGGGCAGGTTCAGGCGTTTTTGGTGTTGCTCCAGTCTTCTGTACATGGTGCCTGTACGCCGAAAGTGTCCCGCAATTCTTCTGGCCACCGACAGCATCTCTTGCACGCCCCTCTCGTTTTTTAAATAATTCTGCACCACCAAATTCAAGGTATGTGCAAAACATGGGACGTGATGGAATTTGCCCATATTTAATGCACACACAATATTGCTGGCGTTGTCCGATGCCACAAATCCACAGGAGAGTCCAATTGGGGTAAGCCATTCTGCGATGATCTTCCTCAGTTGCCGTAAGAGGTTTTTAGCTGTGTGCGTATTCTGGAAAGCGGTGATACAAAGCGTAGCCTGCCTAGGAAAGAGTTGGCGTTTGCGAGATGCTGCTACTGGTGCCACCGCTGCTGTTCTTGCGGCGGGAGTCCATACATCTACCCAGTGGGCTGTCACAGTCATATAGTCCTGAGTCTGCCCTGCTCCACTTGTCCACATGTCCGTGGTTAAGTGGACATTGGGTACAACTGCATTTTTTAGGACACTGGTGAGTCTTTTTCTGAGGTCTGTGTACATTTTCGGTATCGCCTGCCTAGAGAAATGGAACCTAGATGGTATTTGGTACCGGGGACACAGTACCTCAAACAAGTCTATAGTTGGCTCTGCAGTAATGATGGATACCGGAACCACGGTTCTCACCGCCCAGGATGCCAAGGCCTCAGTTATCCGCTTTGCAGCAGGATGACTGCTGTGATATTTCATCTTCCTCGCAAAGGACTGTTGGACAGTCAATTGCTTGGTGGAAGTAGTAAAAGTGGTCTTACGACTTCCCCTCTGGGATGACCATCGACTCCCAGCAGCAACAACAGCAGCACCAGCAGCAGTAGGCGTTACACGCAAGGATGCATCGGAGGAATCCCAGGCAGGAGAGGACTCGTCAGAATTGCCAGTGACATGGCCTGCAGGACTATTGGCATTCCTGGGGAAGGAGGAAATTGACACTGAGTGAGTTGGTGGGGTGGTTTGCGTGAGCTTGGTTACAAGAGGAAGGGATTTACTGGTCAGTGGACTGCTTCCGCTGTCGCCCAAAGTTTTTGAACTTGTCACTGACTTATGATGAATGCGCTGCAGGTGACGTATAAAGGAGGATGTTCCGAGGTGGTTAACGTCCTTACCCCTACTTATTACAGCTTGACAAAGGCAACACACGGCTTGACAAATGTTGTCCGCATTTCTGTTGAAATACTTCCACACCGAAGAGCTGATTTTTTTGGTATTTTCACCAGGCATGTCAATGGCCCTATTCCTCCCACGGACAACAGGTGTCTCCCCGGGTGCCTGACTTAAACAAACCACCTCACCATCAGAATCCTCCTGGTCAATTTCCTCCCCAGCGCCAGCAACACCCATATCTTCCTCATCCTGGTGTACTTCAACACTGACATCTTCAATCTGACTATCAGGAACTGGACTGCGGGTGCTCCTTCCAGCACTTGCAGGGGGCGTGCAAATGGTGGAAGGCGCATGCTCTTCACGTCCAGTGTTGGGAAGGTCAGGCATCGCAACCGACACAATTGGACTCTCCTTGTGGATTTGTGATTTCGGAGAACGCACAATTCTTTGCTGTGCTTTTGCCAGCTTAAGTCTTTTCATTTTTCTAGCGAGAGGCTGAGTGCTTCCATCCTCATGTGAAGCTGAACCACTAGCCATGAACATAGGCCAGGGCCTCAGCCATTCCTTGCCACTCCGTGTGGTAAATGGCATATTGGCAAGTTTACGCTTCTCCTCCGACGATTTTATTTTAGATTTTTGAGTCCTTTTTTTACTGATATTTGGTGTTTTGGATTTTACATGCTCTGTACTATGACATTGGGCATCGGCCTTGGCAGACGACGTTGATGGCATTTCATTGTCTCGGCCATGACTAGTGGCAGCAGCTTCAGCACGAGGTGGAAGTGGATCTTGATCTTTCCCTATTTTTGGAACCTCAACATTTTTGTTCTCCATATTTTAATAGGCACAACTAAAAGGCACCTCAGGTAAACAATGGAGATGGATGGATACTAGTATACTTATGGATGACGAGCGACTGCCGACACAGAGGTAGCTACAGCCGTGGACTACCGTACTGCGTCTGCTAGTATAGACTGGATGATAATGATATAAAAAATATATATATATCACTACTGCAGGACAGGTATATATTGTATAATGATGGACCTGCTGGACACTGTCAGCACTGCAGACTCCTAAACTACTAGTATGAAGAAGATAGAATAAAAAAAAAACACCACAGGTAGGTATACAATTATGGACGAGCGACTGCCGACACAGAGGTAGCTACAGCCGTGGACTACCGTACTGCGTCTGCTAGTATAGACTGGATGATAATGATATAAAAAATATATATATATCACTACTGCAGGACAGGTATATCTTGTATAATGACAGACCTGCTGGACACTGTCAGCACTGCAGACTCCTAAACTACTAGTATGAAGAAGATAGAAAAAAAAAAACACCACAGGTAGGTATACAATTATGGACGAGCGACTGCCGACACAGAGGTAGCTACAGCCGTGGACTACCGTACTGCGTCTGCTAGTATAGACTGGATGATAATGATATAAAAAATATATATATATATCACTACTGCAGGACAGGTATATATTGTATAATGACGGACCTGCTGGACACTGTCAGCACTGCAGACTACTAAACTACTAGTATGAAGAAGATAGAAAAAAAAAACCCACCACAGGTAGGTATACAATTATGGACGAGCGACTGCCGACACAGAGGTAGCTACAGCCGTGGACTACCGTACTGCGTCTGCTAGTATAGACTGGATGATAATGATATAAAAAATATATATATATCACTACTGCAGGACAGGTATATATTGTATAATGACGGACCTGCTGGACACTGTCAGCACTGCAGACTCCTAAACTACTAGTATGAAGAAGATAGAAAAAAATAAAACCACCACAGGTAGGTATACAATTATGGACGAGCGACTGCCGACACAGATGTAGCTACAGCCGTGGACTACCGTACTGCGTCTGCTAGTATAGACTGGATGATAATGATATAAAAAATATATATATATCACTACTGCAGGACAGGTATATATTGTATAATGACGGACCTGCTGGACACTGTCAGCACTGCAGACTCCTAAACTACTAGTATGAAGAAGATAGAAAAAAATAAAACCACCACAGGTAGGTATACAATTATGGACGAGCGACTGCCGACACAGAGGTAGCTACAGCTGTGGACTACCGTACTGCGTCTGCTAGTATAGACTGGATGATAATGATATAAAAAATATATATATATCACTACTGCAGGACAGGTATATATTGTATAATGACGGACCTGCTGGACACTGTCAGCACTGCAGACTCCTAAACTACTAGTATGAAGAAGATAGAAAAAAAAAAAACCACCACAGGTAGGTATACAATTATGGACGAGCGACTGCCGACACAGAGGTAGCTACAGCCGTGGACTACCGTACTGCGTCTGCTAGTATAGACTGGATGATAATGATATAAAAAATATATATATATATCACTACTGCAGGACAGGTATATATTGTATAATGACGGACCTGCTGGACACTGTCAGCACTGCAGACTCCTAAACTACTAGTATGAAGAAGATAGAAATATAATGAATGACGGACCTGCTGGACACTGTCAGCAGAATGCGTTTATATATAGAATAAAAAAAAAAAACACCACACGAGTGTTTAACTTTTTCAGGCAGACAATATACTGGTGGTCACTGCTGGTCAGTCACACTTGCACTCTGGCAGCAAAAGTGTGCACTGTTAAATATGTACTCCTGCTATAACTGCTCCCCAGTCTCCCCCACAATTAAGCTGTGTGAGCAGTGAGCACTACTCAGCACAGTCAGATATACATAGATGATATTATCATGCAGCACACTGAGGCTGAGCACAGATATGGTATGTGACTGTGTATCGTTTTTTTTCAGGCAGAGAACGGATTATATTAAATAATAAATAAAACTGGTGGTCACCACTAGTATAACTATCAGCAAAACTCTGCACTCTCTGAGTACTCCTAATGCTCCAGTAAATCAAGTGTCTCACTCTCTATCTAAACGGAGAGGACGCCAGCCACGTCCTCTCCCTATCAATCTCAATGCACGTGTGAAAATGGCGGCGACGCGCGGCTCCTTATATAGAATCCGAGTCTCGCGATAGAATACGAGCCTCGCGAGAATCCGACAGCGGGATGATGACGTTCGGGCGCGCTCGGGTTAGCCGAGCAAGGCGGGAAGATCCGAGTCTGCCTCGGACCCGTGTAAAAAGCGTGAAGTTCGGGGGGTTCGGATTCCGAGGAACCGAACCCGCTTATCTCTACATTACACCACACCACACAGTAGTGCCTCTTATACACATTGCACCAGGTAGAACCTCCTATACACACTGTGCCAGGTAGAGCATGTTATACATATTGCGCCAGATAGAGCACGTCTACACTTTGCGCCATGTAGAGCATGGTATACACTTTGCGCCAGGCAGAGCACATTATACACATTACACCAGGTAAAGCACATTATACACTTTGCGCCAGGCAGAGCACATTATACACATTGCACCAGTAAAGCACATTATACATATTGCATCAGGCAGAGCACGTTATACACATTGCCAATCTGCCGCTGCACAGGCAGATAAAATGCCTATCAGACTGACAGGCATTTTATCTGACGTGGCAGGGTGAGGGTGAGGTTTAGGGTTACTCTCCGGGAAGGGTCAGGGTTAGGCTGAGGGGGGGAGGTTAGGGTTAGGCTGCAGGGGGAAGGGGGGAGGTTAGGGTTAGACTGTGGGAGGGGGAGGTTAGCGTTAGGCTGCGTGAGGGGAGGTTAGGGTTAGGCTGCAGGAGGGGAGGTTAGGGTTAGGCTGCGGGAGGGGAGGTTAGGGTTAGGCTGTGGGAGGGGACGTTAGGGTTAGGCTGCTGGGTGGAGGTTAGGGTTAGGCTGGGGGAAAGGTTAGGGTTAGGCTGTGGGTGGGAACGGTTAGGATAAGGGACTAGACTAAATTGCACACACAGTAGTAATAATGCCTTTTAGATACAGTATATTGCACACACAGTAGTAATATCCGATGCACATTTAGCAGCACTGCCACTGTGCCACACAGTAGTGCCCTGTCACTGTCTTCCCCTCCCTCCCTATCAACCCATATGTTGCAGCAGCAGCACTCACCTGCAGAGCCATCAGTAATGTTGCTTGTTGCCCCACCCCCTATGCAGGCCGCCACCAGCCGCAGCCGAGGGGTGACGGCCAGCCAATGAGGGGATGACCGGACTGGCCAAACTGAATCCGGTCCGGCGTCCCGGCATTCCAATCCGCCCCTGGGTATCATTCATTTAGCGCCCTCAGATCTGTATGTTTATATCTCCTCTGCATTTTTTGAGTTTTTGATGCGCTCTGTCTCATTCTGTCTCCATGTATTAAGTAAGCTGGTGGGTGTGAATCATATACTTAAATATATTATATGAATTATCCCTGCCTTGCTTTACAGTTATCATTAAATCAAGGACATAGCTCTCATCCATTAACCGGGAATCTCTCGTTTGGATGACTCTAGATACATCTAAAGTCGACTACTGCTATATACATATGTATATCTTTATAATATCTTCATCTGGTTTACCCCTGATATGGCTTATGAATATGGTGGTCAGCTAAAAGTCTCCCCGTCTGAAATCTCGAGAGGGCACTGAGGCTACTGATCGTAAGAACTATTTTCTCTTAGAAAAAAATGCTGTCTTCTAAAGAGGTTAATACTTTCAGTGCTTGCTCGTTACAAGTATGACGATTTGCACTAGATCAGATACGTGACTATTTCAATGAGGTATCCTTTCCATGCGTTCTAAGTAGTATGTGAATCCAATATAGACACGAGTGTGTGCTGTAAATTTTATGTGTAGTGCTTTAAATCTCGTTTAATTATAACTAATCCATGCGTGTATGGAATCTGCTATTAACATTGTTAGTTATAAATTATGTTTAAGCCCAAAGTGTGGTTACAGTACAAGGGTATTGAATTCTAATGAGGTACCCATATGATTTATGATGTGTTTTTATTCTGCCTTTTGACTAATATAAAAATAGCTAGGGTCGGAGATTTACATATGTGTGTACTGTCTATGAATTTTATATGTATTGTTTGTAAATTTTGTGCAAATATGTTTTGTGTGTATGTATTTAATAGCAACATTTTTAACCCATCTGTCACAAATTACGTGCGAGCCTAAAATTTGTGTATATTGTCGGTGGACTGAGGATTGTTCACTGGCCGCTAATTATCACAAACAGCTGGTGATGATCTGTGGAGTAGTATATTAAGGTCGGAATGACGTCTGCAAGCCAGCCTCCTGACGAAGTGTTTACGAAACGCGTTGGGGCGGAGCTTGCCAGACGTCTCATTCACTCGGTTCTGCATCTCCCTGTGATCACTGCGGGTGGCCGGACGGGCTTCTGAGCGCAGCACGGTGCACGGTCCCGGCGTTTGGACACGGCGGTTGGTGCATTAGCCTTGTGGAATTTCTTATATGCATAAACTGGCCCAAAGTGTGGGTCTGAAGAGGTATTATTATATCTATACCTGTGATTTGGTTTTACTGATATGTTTTTATAAATAAATCAGATTTACACTATGGGCGCATTCTCCTGAATCCTTTTTTCCCAGAAATTCATTCAAGGAGTCCTGAATGCTTTGGAGAAGTGCAGCGGTGGTGGTTCATCAGTGCTAACAGCCAAGGTGTGGAATCACCTGTGGATTGCAAACCTTCATTAAGACTAACCAGCGCACCTGTACACCAATCTTTGCCCAGTATTCGTCTGTTTGGACTCCAAGTACGTGGTTGCGGCAGGTGACACAGAGTTTCTTCTGTTTGAGGATTTTTTGGACTACATATACTAGTGCCATTGAACTTTTTTAGGTTCCGTAAAAATGTTGCTTTTTAAGAAAATGTGGTTATAACTGCTTTTGGATTTTTAGCATTTTTGCATACAATATACATTTTTTCTTTTAGTGATTCCATATTCAGATATTCTGTGATTAGGTATACATTGTGGGTTTTTATAACTCGTGGATTCATTGGTCTGAGTTTTATTCTCCTGGTCAATATGTTTAGGAATAGTGATTTAAAATCAAAACGCTTATTAGACTGTGAAAGACTGTTCTCAGAAATTTCTTCTGAGGGCCCATCTCATGTTGTTCCTGAACAAGAGAATGAGACGGATATTTATCAAAGACTAGAGAAACTGCTAATTAAAGAAACTAAAACCTGGTGGGATATAGTCAGTTTGGAAAATTATATAAAATGTAAACGGGTACCTAGGGGATTGAGACTAAATAAAAACCCCATAGGATATACTGAAAATAAAGATTTTCTAAATGATTGGTATAAAATCCAAGATGAATGTTCAATAGAATTAATGAAACTACTGGTTAGTGAGAAAAAGAAGTGTCTGGAACTAGTGGAAAAGGATCTGAGAGATCTGGATCACGAACTGGCTTCTGTAAAAAGCACAGAAAAATACAATCATATTAAAAAGGGCATTGATTTAAAAGTCACGGCCATTGAAGAGAAAGTCATTGAGACAAAATCTAAAAAGTATACTAGAGATAAATTAGATTATCAAAAGGGTCAGGTTCGCACCTGGAATATATCCAGGAATCAAATAAGACAGTCTGACTATTCCCTTGCTACTGTCACACCGCTGAGGAGAAAGAATAGATGGGACTTAGAGCAAGGGTCCTCCCGAGATCAGCAGGGTTACTCAGGGAGTAAAAGAGCATTTAATCACGAACGGCAATGGGAAGTCCCTAAGAAAACTGCAAACTATAGAAAGTATAATGAAAGGCAACATGACTATTCAGATTTTTCTCATGAAAATAGATTTAATAAACTACATTATACTAGAGAAAGGGAACATTTTTTAGGACCAAGAACATCAACCAATCGTTAAGGTCAAGAAAGAGAGTGGAACAACAGGGAACAGGGTACACCCACAGGGAAAAAGCGAAGACTAGGGGAAAGAGAGGAGGGCAATCTTCCAAAAAGGGAGTCAAAATTGAGAAACCTGTAGTAGGTGAGACAGATAAGGGTATCTTTAATTTGTCAAAGTATACTCTTAATCCGGTTGAGAAGAGGGTTTTGTCCAAAGGACTATCATATGCCCCTTCTTCTAGTTTGAATAAGGTTAATACTTATATTGACCTAAACCTGTATATAAGGAACCTTACTCTAAAAAGGCATTACTTGAGAAAAAGTGACGCACCAATAAAAAATTGGGATCAGACTAAAAATGGGTCGGGTCTAAAATTAAAATCCACCTACTATCCTTTGGAGTCTAAAGGTCCCTATGTGGAGATGTTTAATGAAATGATGAAAAAGGACCTTGAAACATTAGAGATTCCAACTAAGAAAAATACCAATTTGACTAAAAGTGAACATCAGGCCCTTAAAACCCTAGCCGCAAATACTGATGTAGTTATTAAGAATGCTGATAAGGGGGGTGGGATAGTTCTTATGGATCGTGACTATTACATGGAAGAAGCTCATAGATTGCTCAATGATCCTGAATCCTATTTAAAACTATCAGATGATCCAACTAGTAGCTTTCTTATTATACTAGAAGGGATATTAAAGGAAGGTCTACAAAACAATAGCATCACACTTACAGAATATAACTATTTGCTTAATAAACATCCACGGATGGCTACCTTTTATCATATTCCCAAGATCCATAAGAACTTATCCCACCCCCCCGGAAGACCTATTATCAGCGGCATTGGGTCCTTAACATCTAGGGTCTCAGAATTTGTTGACTGCTATATCAAGAAATATGTTCCAAGTCTGGACTCTTACATACAAGATACAACATCAATATTGCATGTATTAAAAGATTTGAAATGGAAGGATTCTTATAGGTGGTGCTCCATAGATGTGCAATCACTTTATACGTCTATCCCGCACGGTAAAGGGGTCTCGGCTGTAGAGACCAGACTTAGGAATGATCCCGAAGTTGGGGATCTGAAATGTAAATTTATATGCAGGTGTTTAGAATTTGTGCTTAAGTACAACTATTTTACATTTCTAGAAGAGTGGTACCAACAGGTGTGCGGATCAGCAATGGGGAGTATCTGTGCCCCTAGCCTAGCTAATATATATATGGGACAATGGGAAATGGAAACTTTGAAGGGTGACATGAGATCAAAAATAATAATGTATAAAAGATATATAGATGACCTGATTATTGTATGGGATGGTAATGAACCTGAATGGGTTGATTTCTTGGAGAGGCTGAACGTGAACACATATAATCTTAAATTCACGGGTACTTTCAGTGTAAATAGGTTGGAATTTCTTGATCTAGTAATTTCCACGGAGAACTTTGAAGTGACAGGGGAGATAAAAACCTATACACACTTTAAGAAAGTAGATAGTAACAGCTATCTGGACTTTAAAAGTTGCCATCTCCCACAATGGAAAGAGAATATACCTTACTCCCAATTTACTAGACTACGGAGAAATTGTACACACCTTTCAAAGTTTGATGAACAAGCTAAAGTGTATAAAGATAGATTTGTAGAGAGAGGGTACCCTGAAGAGCTTACAAAAAATGCAATGCTTAGGGCAAGAGGGAGAGAACGAGATTCACTGTTGGTTTACAAGGAAAAAGAAAAAGATGAGGGAAGGAGTAAAACTTTTTGCCCATTCGTCACACAGTTTAGCTCTGGGACAAAAGAATTGGAAAAAATAGCCCGAAAAAATTGGCATATTTTGCAGCTAGATCCCATACTAGGGCCTGTACTCCCAAAAAAACCCGACATCATTTATAGGAGGGCTAGAACTGTTAAATCATTAATATCTAAGAGTAAACTGCAAAAGATACCGGTTGTAAAAAATGATCATTTTCTAGGTCCTGTAAAAGGCTTTTTCCAATGTGGCTGTTGTAAAGTATGTAGCTTGGCTGATAAGGGGGCTAAAAATATAATGGGGAAAGTGAGTATACGTCCTAACACTATTCAGTCTTTTATTAACTGTAATACCAGTTTCTGTGTCTATGTACTAATGTGTCCTTGTGGACTGGTGTACGTGGGAAAAACTAAACGTGTATTAAAAATAAGAATTTTGGAGCACACGAGGAATATTAAAAATCGTGTGATGAACCATAGTGTTCCTCGACACTTCGCAGAGCGACACAATGCTGATCCTTCCACCTTAAAATTTGCGGGAATTGAACATATAGCAGCGAACAAAGACGGTGGTAATAGAGACGAACAACTACTCAGAAGGGAAACCGTCTGGATTCTAAAACTAAATACGCTGATCCCACATGGTCTAAACGAGAATTATGAGATTACTCCTTTTATTAGGGATCGATAATATGTTTCTGTTATCTCCTCTGGTTTAGCTATGCTTCTATCTCCTCTGCATTTTTTGAGTTTTTGATGCGCTCTGTCTCATTCTGTCTCCATGTATTAAGTAAGCTGGTGGGTGTGAATCATATACTTAAATATATTATATGAATTATCCCTGCCTTGCTTTACAGTTATCATTAAATCAAGGACATAGCTCTCATCCATTAACCGGGAATCTCTCGTTTGGATGACTCTAGATACATCTAAAGTCGACTACTGCTATATACATATGTATATCTTTATAATATCTTCATCTGGTTTACCCCTGATATGGCTTATGAATATGGTGGTCAGCTAAAAGTCTCCCCGTCTGAAATCTCGAGAGGGCACTGAGGCTACTGATCGTAAGAACTATTTTCTCTTAGAAAAAAATGCTCTCTTCTAAAGAGGTTAATACTTTCAGTGCTTGCTCGTTACAAGTATGACGATTTGCACTAGATCAGATACGTGACTATTTCAATGAGGTATCCTTTCCATGCGTTCTAAGTAGTATGTGAATCCAATATAGACACGAGTGTGTGCTGTAAATTTTATGTGTAGTGCTTTAAATCTCGTTTAATTATAACTAATCCATGCGTGTATGGAATCTGCTATTAACATTGTTAGTTATAAATTATGTTTAAGCCCAAAGTGTGGTTACAGTACAAGGGTATTGAATTCTAATGAGGTACCCATATGATTTATGATGTGTTTTTATTCTGCCTTTTGACTAATATAAAAATAGCTAGGGTCGGAGATTTACATATGTGTGTACTGTCTATGAATTTTATATGTATTGTTTGTAAATTTTGTGCAAATATGTTTTGTGTGTATGTATTTAATAGCAACATTTTTAACCCATCTGTCACAAATTACGTGCGAGCCTAAAATTTGTGTATATTGTCGGTGGACTGAGGATTGTTCACTGGCCGCTAATTATCACAAACAGCTGGTGATGATCTGTGGAGTAGTATATTAAGGTCGGAATGACGTCTGCAAGCCAGCCTCCTGACGAAGTGTTTATGAAACGCGTTGGGGCGGAGCTTGCCAGACGTCTCATTCACTCGGTTCTGCATCTCCCTGTGATCACTGCGGGTGGCCGGACGGGCTTCTGAGCGCAGCACGGTGCACGGTCCCGGCGTTTGGACACGGCGGTTGGTGCATTAGCCTTGTGGAATTTCTTATATGCATAAACTGGCCCAAAGTGTGGGTCTGAAGAGGTATTATTATATCTATACCTGTGATTTGGTTTTACTGATATGTTTTTATAAATAAATCAGATTTACACTATGGGCGCATTCTCCTGAATCCTTTTTTCCCAGAAATTCATTCAAGGAGTCCTGAATGCTTTGGAGAAGTGCAGCGGTGGTGGTTCATCAGTGCTAACAGCCAAGGTGTGGAATCACCTGTGGACTGCAAACCTTCATTAAGACTAACCAGCGCACCTGTACACCAATCTTTGCCCAATATATATATATATATCTATCTATCTATCTATAAAATAAAAAAGGAGGGGACCCAATAGCGCTAAGAGAATGAAAGAGCAGCACCTCTAGAAGAACCTCCTGTTAGCAAAGGTTCGGGAGAAAACAGCAAACAAACAGATCTGAGGACGCTTACATGTATTGTACTGTTTCGATAATATTAGTACATCAGTTTAAAACAAAACAATTTCAATTACATAAAATAAAATTTATTCATAAAATTACAGAATAAAACATAGTACGTCTTTGTGATTTTACAGAGGACGTCTTCGGATGTATCCGGTTTTACATTCAGTTTTTAGTGTATTTCTTTGTTGAAACATACAATACAGAAGTAGAACAATAGATCGACCCCATATATATATGTGTGTGTATATATACAGCAGAAATATCGGGCGGCACTCAAGGGACTTCACTCCTCAGACCAATAATAGATCAACGTTTCGATTTTTTTAATTAAATCGTCATCAGGATCAAATCTTAACAGCAAATACACACAAACAACATTTATAGCTCACCTAATGCATATTCACCACCGAGTTCCGGGTGCCGGTCACCATCCAGTGACGTCACCATCGGTAACCCATACTCTACATCCCTGGTTCGCAGATATATTTATACTATGCATGGATTATGTGAACAGATGGAATGTTTTTGCACGTTACAATATTCCTGCTCCTGCTGTTCTTAGATTGGTGGAGGTGGTCACATGAGCGGCCCGTCTCCCGGCGTTGCCAGGCAACGGGACGCCGGGCGGACCAGGAGATGCTGAACTGCATTTGTCGCCGATGGTGACGTCACTGGATGGCGACCGGCACCTGGAACTTGGTTGGCGGCGGGAAGAGGAGGTGGTGAATATGCACTGGGTGAGCTATACATTTTTGTGTGTATTTGCTGTTAAAATTTGATCCTGATGACGATTTAATAAAAAAAATCAAAACGTTGATCTAATATTGGTCTGAGGAGTGAAGTCCCTTGAGTGCCGCCCGATTTTTCTGCTGTATTCATGGTTTGTTACCTGGGAGAGCACCTGGGCAGTATGGCCCTGAATGGGAGTGCCGGCCACTAAGCAGTTATGTATTTTTTTCATATTATTTGGTCAGATAATTATTTTTATTTCAAAATGTAACTGGACCCTTTTTTGTTATTTTGCCTTACCTCACTTAATTTTTTTTTTAAAGGAGAACATTTTCTAAAAGCAATTACAGTGTAAGACCATACACCTAGTTCTGCAGCTTACTGTGTAAGCTGCAGAACTAGGTGTCCTGTTAGTCAAGGGCGTAGCTACCATAGGTACAGGGAGTGCAACTGCTATGGATCCCAGAGCTGAGAGGGGCCCACCTTCCCTGTCAAAGTTAAGGGGGGGTACACGCGGAGAGATCAGTGCTTAAAATCTAAGCAATCCGACTAGATTGCTTAGATCTTAAGCTTGGATCTCTCGTGTATGCCCCCCAGCGATAGCGATGCACGGCCCCGCACATTGCTATCGCCGATGCTAGATTGAGCCTGCATGCAGGCTCAATCTAGCAGGTCGCTCACTTCAGCACTGTGTGAAGTGAGCGGCTCCCCCCCCTCCCCCGTTCACCCCCTCACTCAATACACATCGCGCTATGCTGAGTGGGGGGAGAGATGTGTGCTGAGCGAGATGTGCGGCAGGTACTTTTTCGTGTTTTGTGTTTTGGTTTTGGTTCTGGTTCCATGCTCGTGTTTTGGATCTGGATTGGTTTTACCAAAACCACCCTTTTGTATTTTGGTTTTGGATCTTGATGATTTTTGAACCCCCCCCCCCCCCATAAAAACAGCTAAAATCCCATAATTTGGGGGTAATTTTGATTCTACAGTATTATTAACCTCAATAACATTAATTTCCACTCATTTCCAGTTTATTCTGAACACCTCACAATATTGTTTTTAGGCCAACAGGTTGCACCGAGATGTCTGGATGACTAAGTTAAGCGACACAAGTGTGCGGCACAAACACCTGGCCCATCTAGGAGTGGCATTGCAGTGGCAGACAGGATGGCACTTAAAAAAACTAGGCCCCAAACAGCACATCATGCAAAGAAGAAAAAGAGGTGTAATGAGGTAGCTGTATCACTAAGCTAAGCGACACAAGTGTGCGGCACAAACACCTGGCCTATCTAGGAGTGGCACTGCAGTTGTAGACAGGATGGCACTTAAAAAAACTAGGCTCCAATCAGCACATCATGCAAAGAAGAAAAAGAGGTGCAATGAGGTAGCTGTATGACTAAGCTAAGCGACACAAGTGTGCGGCACAAACAACATGGGACGTGCTGGAATTTGCCCAGATGTAATACACGCACAATATTGGTGGCACAGGAGAGCATACCCCTAAACCACACATATGCACGCGCACACACACACACACACACACACACACACACACACACACACACACACACAACACACACACACACAGCAAAGCCTGTAAAATTAATTTGGATAATAATAACCTTTTATTTGGAGCTATTATAATAATATGCAGCACAGGCGAGCGTACCCCTACACCACACAGGGCAAACCCTGTAGTAATTATTTGGATAATAATATAAGTAATGTATATAACCCGTTTATTTGGAGTAAATAATATACAGCACATGACACCACCACTGGACTTATGGCAGCACAAGACACCACCACTGGACGGATGTAGCACAAGACAGCACCACTGGACTGGACTTATACGGCAGTACCCCTGGACTTATATGGCAGTACCCCTGGAGTTGTACGGCAGTGTCAGACAGGATGGCACTTTAAAAAACTAGTTCTCAAACAGCACATGATGCAAAGAAGAAAAAGAGGTGCAAGATGGAATTGTCCTTGGGCCTTCCCACCCACCCTTATGTTGTATAAACAGGATATGTTTAACATACCACTTTAACAAACCAATCACTTCAGCGACAGGGTCTGCCACACGACTGTGGGGTATATTTGCTAAAAATCGTATTTTCCCGTTTGAGGTCAAAGTTCAATCACGAATGACATCGAAAGTGTAAATATGCAACTTTTTGAATTTAGTACGACTAATTTACTAAGCTGCCGTATTCTGCATTTTCGGTTTTACCGATGTCGATGTCATTCGTTTTTTTAGGCAGTGTTTTATGTGAGTGACTTGTAAAACACTGCCGCCTTTAATACAATGAATCTCGGCCGGATCTGAGAGATCCGTGCTGAGCTTCATTGTGCACCTTTATTAAAAAAAAAACCAGTGTTAAAATAAAAAAAAAAATTGCGTGGGGTCCCCCCTCCTAAGCCAAACCAGCCTCGGGCTCTTTGAGCCGATCCTGGTTGCAAAAATATGGAAAAAAAATGATAGAGGTTCCCCCATATTTAAACAACCAGCACCAGGCTCTGCGCCTGGTCCTGGTTCCAAAAATACGGGGGACAAAAAGCGTAGGGGTCCCCCGTATTTCTGAAACCAGCACCGGGCTCCACTAGCCAGATACATAATGCCACAGCCGGGGGACACTTTTATATAGCTCCCGGCGGCCCTGGCATTACATAACCAACTAGTCACCCCTGGCCGGGGTACCCTGGAGGAGTGGGGACCCCTTCAATCAAGGGGTCCCCCCCCTCCAGCCACCCAAGGACCAGGGGTGAAGCCCGAGGCTGTCCCCCCCATCCAAGGGCTGCGGATGGGAGGCTGATAGCCGTTTGGAAAAAAAATGAATATTGATTTTAGTAGCAGTACTACAAGTCCCAGCAAGCCTCCCCCGCAAGCTGGTACTTGGAGAACCACAAGTACCAGCATGCGGAGGAAAACCGGGCCCGCTGGTACCTGTAGTACTACTACTAAAAAAATACCCCAATAAAAACATAAGACACACACCTTGAAAGTATAACTTTAATGCATACATACACACCTCCATATACACATACTTACCTTATGTTCACACGAGGGTCGGTCCTCTTCTCCATGTAGAATCCATGGTGTACCTGTGGAAAAAATTATACTCACAAAATCCAGTGTAGAAGCCTCTTCTTCTTTTAATCCATTTGTAATCCAGGTACTTGTCAAAATAAAAAAAACGGACACCCGATTTCGCACTGAAAGGGGCCCCATGTTTTCACATGGGACCCCTTTCCCCGAATGCCAGAAACCCCCTCTGACTTAAGTCTAAGAAGGTTCCATCAGCCAATCAGGGAGCGCCACATTGTGGCACCCTCCTGATTGGCTGTGTGCTCCTGTACTGTATGACAGGCGGCACACGGCAGTGTTACAATGTAGCGCCTATGCGCTCCATTGTAACCAATGGTGGGAACTTTGTGGTCAGCGGTTGACCGAAAGTAACCTCACCGCTGACCACAAAGTTCCCACCATTGGTTACCAAAAGTTACTAAAAAGTGCAGGTCACCATATGTGATTTGCACTTTTTAGTAAATTACCGATTTCTACCAAATTGCAGGCGTATTTGACCGATGGTGTATTGATTCGTGATTTTTTCATAGGACTTCCAAAATATTACGAATGCCCTCAACACTGCCGAGATTTTTGCTTAGTAAATTACCGAAATGACACTTTGAAGAAAAAACGGCATCTCGGTCAAAATCGGGACCTTAGTAAATATACCCCTGTGACTGAAATGACTGGTTTGTTTGGGCCCCCACCAAAAAAGAAGCAATTAATCTCTCCTTGCACAAACTGGCTCTACAGAGGCAAGATGTCAACCTCATCATCATCCTCCAATTCCTCACCCCTTTCAGTGTGTACATCCTCCTCCTCACAGAGTATTAATTCGTCCTCACTGGAATCCACCATCACAGGTCCCTGTGTACTTTCTGGAGGCAATTTCTGGTCCAGGTCTTTCCGGAGGAATTTATAATTCATTTTGATGACCATCATCTTCTCCACATTTTGTGGAAGTAATCTCCTACGCCGATCGCTGACAAGGTTACCGGCTGCACTAAACACTCTTTCGGAGTACACACTGGAGGGGGATGGGGGGGGGGGGGGGGGGGCAACTTAGGTAAAATAAAGCCAGTTTGTGCAAGGGCATCCAAATTGCCTCTTTTTCCTGCCAGTATACATACGGACTGTCTGACATACTTGGATGCTGTCACTCGTATAATCCTCCACCATAATTTCAATGGTGACAGAATCATATGCAGTGACAGTAGACATGTCAGTAATCGTTGGCAGGTCCTTCAGTCCGGACCAGATGTCAGCACTTGCTCCTGACTGCCCTGCATCACCGCCAGCGGATGGGCCAGGAAATCTTATCCTTTTCCTCGCAGCCCCAGTTGCCTTTCCGTTTGACTTGACCATTTTCTCACCAGCAGGTCTTTGAACCTCTGCAGACTTGTGTGTGCTGGAAAGAGAGATACAATGTAGGCTTTAAACCTAGGATCGAGCACGGTGGCCAAAATGTAGTGCTCTGATTTCAACAGATTGACCACCCTTGAATCCTGGTTAAGCGAATGAAGGGCTCCATCCACAGGTCCCACATACTTTGCGGAATCACTTCGTCTTAGCTCCTCCTTCTGCAAAAGCCTGATGAGGGGAATGACCTGACTCAAGCTGGTAGTGTCTTAATTGACTTCACGTGTGGCAAGTTCGAAGGGTTGGAGAACCTTGCAAAAGACGGAAATCATTCTCCACTGCTCTTGAGTCAGGTGCATTCCCCCTCCTTTGCCTATATCATAGGTGGATGTATAGGCTTGAATGGCCTTTTGCTGCTCCTCCATCCTCTGAAGCATATAGAGTGTTGAATTCTACCTCGTTACCACCTCTTGCTTCAGGTTGCAGCAGGGCAGATTTAGGAGTGTTTGCCAGCGCTCTAGTCTTCGGCACGCAGTGGCTGAATGTCAAAAGTGGCCCGCAATTTTTCAGGCCACCGACAGCATCTCCTTCACGCCCCTGTCATTTTTCAAAATATTCTGCACCACCAAATTAATTGTATGTGCAAAGCATGGGACGTGCTGGAATTTACCCAGATGTAATGCACGCACAATATTGGTAGCATTGTCCGATATCACAAATCCACAGGAGAGTCTAATTGGGGAAAGCCATTGTGCGATGATGTCCTTCAGTTTCCGTAAGAGGTTGTCAGCTGTGTGCCTCTTATGGAAAGTGGTGATACATAGCGTAGCCTGCCTAGGAACATGTTGCCGTTTGCGAGATGCTGCTACTGGTGCCACTGCTGTTGTTGCTGCGGGAGACAATACATCTACCCAGTGGGCTGTCACAGTCATATAGTCCTTAGTCTGCCCTGTTCCACTTGTCCACATGTCCGTGGTTAAGTGGACAGTGGGTACAACTGCATTTTTAAGGACACTGAGGACACTTTTTCTGACATCTCTGTACATTCTCGGTATCGCCTGGCTAGTGAAGTGGAACCTAGATGGGATTTGGTATTGGTTACACACTAACTCAAACAAGTCCCACTGAACCAATGGCGGATACCGGACGCACGTCTAACGCCACATAGCTGTCAAGGCCTCAACAGGATGACTGCTTTGCAACAGGATGACTGCTGTCATGTTTCATCTTCTTCACAACAGATTGTTGGATAGTCAATTGCTCAGTTGAAGTAGTACAAGTTGTCTTACGACTTCCCCTCTTACGATCGACTCCCAGCAGCAACAACAGTAGCAGCTGCAGCAACAGCAGCAGCAGCAGCAGTAGGCGTACCACTCAAGGATCCCCTGGAGGAATCCCGGTTAGGAGAGGACTCCTCAGTCTTGCCAGTGACAAAGCCTGCAGGACTACTGACGTTTCTGACTGAGGAGAAAGTTGACGTTGAGGAAGTTGGTGGTGTGGCTTGCAGGGTACAAGAGGAAGAAGGGATTTAGGTGTCAGTGGACTGCTTACGCTTTTACCCAAAGTTTCACAACTTGACACTGACTTATGAACGTGCTCTACTTGGTGCAATGTGTATAATGTGCTTTACCTGGTGCAATGTGTATAATGTGCTCTGCCTGGCGCAAAGTGTATACCATGCTCTACCTGGCGCAAAGTGTAGACGTGCTCTATCTGGCGCAACATGTATAACATGCTCTACCTGGCACAGTGTGTATAGGAGGTTCTACCTGGTGCAATGTGTATAAGTGGCACTACTGTGTGATGTAATGTGAATTGGCACTATTATGCGGCCATGCCCACAGCAAGTGACATATAAGGGAGGATGTACCTAGGTGGTTAACGTCCTTACCCCTACTTATTACAGATTGACAGAGGCAACACACGGCTTGACACCTGTTGTCTGGATTTGTGGAGAAATGATTCCACACCAAAAAGATGGCTTTTTTGGTATTTTGCCCAAGCATCACAGTGGGCTCATTCATCCTACGGACAACAGGTGTCTCCCCCGGTGCCTGATTTAAACAAACCACATCACCGTCATCGTCAGCTTCCTCTTCAGCGCCAGCAACAGCCATATCCTCATCCTGGTGTACTTCAACAGTGACATCTTCAATTTGAATATCAGAAACTGGACTGTGGGTGCTACTTCCAGCACTTGCAGAGGGCATGCAAATGGCGGGAGGAGCCACCTCTTCCCATCCAGTATTGGGAAGGTCAGGCATCCGTGTCGTAAATGGCATATTGGCAAGTTTTCGTTTCTCCTCAGACCATTTAAATTTCTTTTTTTTTTGTATTTTTACTGAACTTTTGCTTTTTGGATTTGACATGCCCTCTACTATTACATTGGGCATCGGCCTTGGCAGATGACGTTGATGGCATTTCATTGTCTATGTCATGACTAGTGGCAGCAGCTTCAGCACTAGGAGGAAGTGGTTCTTGATCTTTCCCTATTTTATCCTCCAAATTTTTGTTCTCCATTATTTTTCTGGAGTTATATAACACAACATGCGGCACAGGAGACTGTACCCCTACATCACACAGGGCAAACCCTGTAAAAATTGTATTTGGATTACATGTTAATAACCCCTTTATTTGGAGTAAATAATATACAGCACAGGACACTACCACTGGTCTGATGCAGGACAACACAGCGACACTGTAAGGGGCTTATTATACAGCAGCACTGGACATATTGCAGCAGAGGACACCACCACTGTGACTGGTCACTGGACTGACTGATGCACAGGACACTACCACTGGTCTGATGCAGGACAACACAGCAACACTGTAAGGGGCTTATTATACAGCAGCACTGGACATATGGCAGCAGAGGACACCACCACTGTGACTGATCACTGGACTGACTGATGCACAGGACACTATCACTGGTCTGATGCAGGACAACACAGCAATACTGTAAGGGACCTATTATACAGCAGCACTGGACATATGGCAGCAGAGAACACCACCACTGTGACTAGTCACTGGACTGACTGATGCACCGGACACTACCACTGGTCTGGTGCAGGACAACACAGCAAAACTGTAAGGTGCAGGACAACACAGCAAAACTGTAAGGGACTGGTCTATTTACTAAGCCTTGGATGGAGATAAAGTCGCTGGGGATAAAGTACCATCCAATCGGCTCCTAACTGCTATGCCACAGGCTGTGTTTGAAAAATGACAGTTAGGAGCCAATTGGCTGGTACTTTATCTCCAGCGACTTTATCTCCATCCAAGGCTTAGTAAATAGACCCCTTATACAGCAGCACTGGACATATGGCAGCAGAGGACACCACCACTGTGACTGGTCACTGGACTGACTGATGCACAGGACACTACCACTGGTCTGATGCAGGACAACTAGAGATGAGCGCCTGAAATTTTTCGGGTTTTGTGTTTTGGTTTTGGGTTCGGTTCCGCGGCCGTGTTTTGGGTTCGAACGCGTTTTGGCAAAACCTCACCGAATTATTTTTGTCGGATTCGGGTGTGTTTTGGATTCGGGTGTTTTTTTCAAAAAACCCTAAAAAACAGCTTAAATCATAGAATTTGGGGGTAATTTTGATCCCAAAGTATTATTAACCTCAAAAAACATAATTTACACTCATTTTCAGCCTATTCTGAACACATCACACCTCACAATATTATTTTTAGTCCTAAAATTTGCACCGAGGTCGCTGTGTGAGTAAGATAAGCGACCCTAGTGGCCGACACAAACACCGGGCCCATCTAGGAGTGGCACTGCAGTGTCACGCAGGATGTCCCTTCCAAAAAACCCTCCCCAAACAGCACATGACGCAAAGAAAAAAAGAGGCGCAATGAGGTAGCTGTGTGAGTAAGATTAGCGACCCTAGTGGCCGACACAAACACCGGGCCCATCTAGGAGTGGCACTGCAGTGTCACGCAGGATGTCCCTTCCAAAAAACCCTCCCCAAACAGCACATGACGCAAAGAAAAAAAGAGGCGCAATGAGGTAGCTGACTGTGTGAGTAAGATAAGCGACCCTAGTGGCCGACACAAACACCGGGCCCATCTAGGAGTGGCACTGCAGTGTCACGCAGGATGGCCCTTCCAAAAAACCCTCCCCAAACAGCACATGACGCAAAGAAAAAAAGAGGCGCAATGAGGTAGCTGACTGTGTGAGTAAGATTAGCGACCCTAGTGGCCGACACAAACACCGGGCACATCTAGGAGTGGCACTGCAGTGTCACGCAGGATGTCCCTTCCAAAAAACCCTCCCCAAACAGCACATGACGCAAAGAAAAAAAGAGGCGCAATGAGGTAGCTGTGTGAGTAAGATTAGCGACCCTAGTGGCCGACACAAACACCGGGCCCATCTAGGAGTGGCACTGCAGTGTCACGCAGGATGTCCCTTCCAAAAAACCCTCCCCAATCAGCACATGATGCAAAGAAAAAGAAAAGAAAAAAGAGGTGCAAGATGGAATTATCCTTGGGCCCTCCCACCCACCCTTATGTTGTATAAACAAAACAGGACATGCACACTTTAACCAACCCATCATTTCAGTGACAGTGTCTGCCACACGACTGTGACTGATATGACGGGTTGGTTTGGACCCCCCCCAAAAAAGAAGCAATTAATCTCTCCTTGCACAAACTGGCTCTACAGAGGCAAGATGTCCACCTCATCTTCACCCTCCGATATATCACCGTGTACATCCCCCTCCTCACAGATTATCAATTCGTCCCCACTGGAATCCACCATCTCAGCTCCCTGTGTACTTTGTGGAGGCAATTGCTGCTGGTCAATGTCTCCGCGGAGGAATTGATTATAATTCATTTTAATGAACATCATCTTCTCCACATTTTCTGGATGTAACCTCGTACGCCGATTGCTGACAAGGTGAGCGGCGGCACTAAACACTCTTTCGGAGTACACACTTGTGGGAGGGCAACTTAGGTAGAATAAAGCCAGTTTGTGCAAGGGCCTCCAAATTGCCTCTTTTTCCTGCCAGTATAAGTACGGACTGTGTGACGTGCCTACTTGGATGCGGTCACTCATATAATCCTCCACCATTCTATCAATGTTGAGAGAATCATATGCAGTGACAGTAGACGACATGTCCGTAATCGTTGTCAGGTCCTTCAGTCCGGACCAGATGTCAGCATCAGCAGTCGCTCCAGACTGCCCTGCATCACCGCCAGCGGGTGGGCTCGGAATTCTGAGCCTTTTCCTCGCACCCCCAGTTGCGGGAGAATGTGAAGGAGGAGATGTTGACAGGTCGCGTTCCGCTTGACTTGACAATTTTGTCACCAGCAGGTCTTTCAACCCCAGCAGACCTGTGTCTGCCGGAAAGAGAGATCCAAGGTAGGCTTTAAATCTAGGATCGAGCACGGTGGCCAAAATGTAGTGCTCTGATTTCAACAGATTGACCACCCGTGAATCCTTGTTAAGCGAATTAAGGGCTGCATCCACAAGTCCCACATGCCTAGCGGAATCGCTCCGTGTTAGCTCCTTCTTCAATGCCTCCAGCTTCTTCTGCAAAAGCCTGATGAGGGGAATGACCTGACTCAGGCTGGCAGTGTCTGAACTGACTTCACGTGTGGCAAGTTCAAAGGGCATCAGAACCTTGCACAACGTTGAAATCATTCTCCACTGCACCTGAGACAGGTGCATTCCACCTACTATATCGTGCTCAATTGTATAGGCTTGAATGGCCTTTTGCTGCTCCTCCAACCTCTGAAGCATATAGAGGGTTGAATTCCACCTCGTTACCACTTCTTGCTTCAGATGATGGCAGGGCAGGTTCAGTAGTTTTTGGTGGTGCTCCAGTTTTCTGTACGTGGTGCCTGTACGCCGAAAGTGTCCCGCAATTCTTCTGGCCACCGACAGCATCTCTTGCACGCCCCTGTCGTTTTTAAAAAAATTCTGCACCACCAAATTCAAGGTATGTGCAAAACATGGGACGTGCTGGAATTGGCCCAGATTTAATGCACACACAATATTGCTGGCGTTGTCCGATGCCACAAATCCACAGGAGAGTCCAATTGGGGTAAGCCATTCCGCGATGATCTTCCTCAGTTGCCGTAAGAGGTTTTCAGCTGTGTGCGTATTCTGGAAAGCGGTGATACAAAGCGTAGCCTGCCTAGGAAAGAGTTGGCGTTTGCGAGATGCTGCTACTGGTGCCGCCGCTGCTGTTCTTGCGGCGGGAGTCCATACATCTACCCAGTGGGCTGTCACAGTCATATAGTCCTGACCCTGCCCTGCTCCACTTGTCCACATGTCCGTGGTTAAGTGGACATTGGGTACAGCTGCATTTTTTAGGACACTGGTGACTCTTTTTCTGAGGTCTGTGTACATTTTCGGTATCGCCTGCCTAGAGAAATGGAACCTAGATGGTATTTGGTACCGGGGACACAGTACCTCCAACAAGTCTCTAGTTGGCTCTGCAGTAATGATGGATACCGGAACCACGTTTCTCACCACCCAGGATGCCAAGGCCTCAGTTATCCGCTTTGCAGTAGGATGACTGCTGTGATATTTCATCTTCCTCGCAAAGGACTGTTGAACAGTCAATTGCTTACTGGAAGTAGTACAAGTGGGCTTACGACTTCCCCTCTGGGATGACCATCGACTCCCAGCGGCAACAACAGCAGCGCCAGCAGCAGTAGGCGTTACACGCAAGGATGCATCGGAGGAATCCCAGGCAGGAGAGGACTCGTCAGACTTGCCAGTGACATGGCCTGCAGGACTATTGGCATTCCTGGGGAAGGAGGAAATTGACACTGAGGGAGTTGGTGGGGTGGTTTGCGTGAGCTTGGTTACAAGAGGAAGGGATTTACTGGTCAGTGGACTGCTTCCGCTGTCACCCAAAGTTTTTGAACTTGTCACTGACTTATTATGAATGCGCTGCAGGTGACGTATAAGGGAGGATGTTCCGAGGTGGTTAACGTCCTTACCCCTACTTATTACAGCTTGACAAAGGGAACACACGGCTTGACACCTGTTGTCCGCATTTCTGGTGAAATACCTCCACACCGAAGAGCTGATTTTTTTGGTATTTTCACCTGGCATGTCAACGGCCATATTCCTCCCACGGACAACAGGTGTCTCCCCGGGTGCCTGACTTAAACAAACCACCTCACCATCAGAATCCTCCTGGTCAATTTCCTCCCCAGCGCCAGCAACACCCATATCCTCCTCATCCTGGTGTACTTCAACACTGACATCTTCAATCTGACTATCAGGAACTGGACTGCGGGTGCTCCTTCCAGCACTTGCAGGGGGCGTGCAAATGGTGGAAGGCGCATGCTCTTCACCTCCAGTGTTGGGAAGGTCAGGCATCGCAACCGACACAATTGGACTCTCCTTGTGGATTTGGGATTTCGAAGAACGCACAGTTCTTTGCGGTGCTTTTGCCAGCTTGAGTCTTTTCATTTTTCTAGCGAGAGGCTGAGTGCTTCCATCCTCATGTGAAGCTGAACCACTAGCCATGAACATAGGCCAGGGCCTCAGCCGTTCCTTGCCACTCCGTGTGGTAAATGGCATATTGGCAAGTTTACGCTTCTCCTCCGACAATTTTATTTTAGGTTTTGGAGTCCTTTTTTTTCTGATATTTGGTGTTTTGGATTTGACATGCTCTGTACTATGACATTGGGCATCGGCCTTGGCAGACGACGTTGCTGGCATTTCATCGTCTCGGCCATGACTAGTGGCAGCAGCTTCAGCACGAGGTGGAAGTGGATCTTGATCTTTCCCTAATTTTGGAACCTCAACTTTTTTGTTCTCCATATTTTATAGGCAGAACTAAAAGGCACCTCAGGTAAACAATGGAGATGGATGGATTGGATACTAGTATTGGATACCTGCCGACTGCCGACACAGAGGTAGCCACAGCCGTGAACTACCGCACTGTACACTGGTTGATAAAGAGATAGTAGTATACTCGTAACAACTAGTATGACACTATGACGACGGTATAAAGAATGAAAAAAAAACCACGGTTAGGTGGTATATATTATAATAATAATACAATTATGGATGGACGGACTGCCTGCCGACTGCCGACACAGAGGTAGCCACAGCCGTGAACTACCGCACTGTACACTGGTTGATAAAGAGATAGTAGTATACTCGTAACAACTAGTATGACACTATGACGACGGTATAAAGAATGAAAAAAAAACCACGGTTAGGTGGTATATATTATAATAATAATACAATTATGGATGGACGGACTGCCTGCCGACTGCCGACACAGAGGTAGCCACAGCCGTGAACTACCGCACTGTACACTGGTTGATAAAGAGATAGTAGTATACTCGTAACAACTAGTATGACACTATGACGACGGTATAAAGAATGAAAAAAAAACCACGGTTAGGTGGTATATATTATAATAATAATACAATTATGGATGGACGGACTGCCTGCCGACTGCCGACACAGAGGTAGCCACAGCCGTGAACTACCGCACTGTACACTGGTTGATAAAGAGATAGTAGTATACTCGTAACAACTAGTATGACACTATGACGACGGTATAAAGAATGAAAAAAAAACCACGGTTAGGTGGTATATATTATAATAATAATACAATTATGGATGGACGGACTGCCTGCCGACTGCCGACACAGAGGTAGCCACAGCCGTGAACTACCGCACTGTACACTGGTTGATAAAGAGATAGTAGTATACTCGTAACAACTAGTATGACACTATGACGACGGTATAAAGAATGAAAAAAAAACCACGGTTAGGTGGTATATATTATAATAATAATACAATTATGGATGGACGGACTGCCTGCCGACTGCCGACACAGAGGTAGCCACAGCCGTGAACTACCGCACTGTACACTGGTTGATAAAGAGATAGTAGTATACTCGTAACAACTAGTATGACACTATGACGACGGTATAAAGAATGAAAAAAAAACCACGGTTAGGTGGTATATATTATAATAATAATACAATTATGGATGGACGGACTGCCTGCCGACTGCCGACACAGAGGTAGCCACAGCCGTGAACTACCGCACTGTACACTGGTTGATAAAGAGATAGTAGTATACTCGTAACAACTAGTATGACACTATGACGACGGTATAAAGAATGAAAAAAAAACCACGGTTAGGTGGTATATATTATAATAATAATACAATTATGGATGGACGGACTGCCTGCCGACTGCCGACACAGAGGTAGCCACAGCCGTGAACTACCGCACTGTACACTGGTTGATAAAGAGATAGTAGTATACTCGTAACAACTAGTATGACACTATGACGACGGTATAAAGAATGAAAAAAAAACCACGGTTAGGTGGTATATATTATAATAATAATACAATTATGGATGGACGGACTGCCTGCCGACTGCCGACACAGAGGTAGCCACAGCCGTGAACTACCGCACTGTACACTGGTTGATAAAGAGATAGTAGTATACTCGTAACAACTAGTATGACACTATGACGACGGTATAAAGAAAGAAAAAAAAATACCACGGTTAGGTGGTATATATTGTAATACAATTATGGATGGACGGACTGCCTGCCGAGTTCCGACTGCCGACACAGAGGTAGCCACAGCCGTGAACTACCGCACTGTACTGTGTCTGCTGCTAATATAGACTGGTTGATAAAGAGATAGTATACAATACATACAACAATATACTACTATACTGGTGGTCAGGCACTGGTCACCACTAGTCACACTGGCAGTGGCACTCCTGCAGCAAAAGTGTGCACTGTTTAATTTTAAATTAATATAATATTATGTACTCCTGGGGGCTCCTGCTATAACAACCTGCAGTGCTCCCCAGTCTCCCCCACAATTATTATAAGCTTTGCCTTTTATACATTGATGTGCAGCACACTGGGCTGAGCTGAGTGCACACAGACTGAGTCACACTGTGTGACTGGCTGCTGCTGTGTATCGTTTTTTTTCAGGCAGAGAACGGATATAGCAGAGAACGGATATATTAAAATAAATAAAAGTTAACTAACAACAACTGCACTGGTCACTGTGGTAAACTCTGTCTGACTCTGCACAATCTCTCTCTCTCTTCTAATCTAATTTCTAATGGAGAGGACGCCAGCCACGTCCTCTCCCTATCAATCTCAATGCACGTGTGAAAATGGCGGCGACGCGCGGCTCCTTATATAGAATCCGAGTCTCGCGAGAATCCGACAGCGTCATGATGACGTTCGGGCGCGCTCGGGTTAACCGAGCAAGGCGGGAGGATCCGAGTCTGCTCGGACCCGTGAAAAAAACATGAAGTTCGTGCGGGTTCGGTTTCAGAGAAACCGAACCCGCTCATCTCTAAGGACAACACAGCAACACTGTAAGGGGCTTATACAGCAGCACTGGATATATGTGACTGGTCACTGGACTGACTGATGCAGCTAACTACACTGGACTGAGCAGCACAAGACAGCACTATAATCACCACCCCATTTTCCCACCCACACAGACAGTGAGGACGGAGACACGTCCTCTCACTACACTCTTCAGGACTGGAGTAAAAATGGCGGTGACGCGCGGCTCCTTACATGAAATCCAAACCCCTCAAGAATCCGACAGCGGGATGATGACGTCTTGCCTCGTTCTGGTTTCCGAGTCAGGTGGGAAAACCCGAGCCGGCTAGTGAAGTTTGGTAGGGTTCGGTTCTCTGAGAACCGAACCCGCTCATCTCTAATTATAATGTTACATAATATTAACTGGGGCACTGTAATGTGGCCCAATATGAAGTGGAGGCACTATAGTATGACATAATATGAACTGGGGGCACTGTAATATTACATAATATAAACCGAGGACACTGTCACAATGTAAATTGGGATACTCTGTTGCATAATGTGTACTGGCAGCCCTACAATGTGACATAACTAGAGATGAGCGCCGGAAATTTTTCTGGTTTTGTGTTTTGGTTTTGGGTTCGGTTCCGCGGCCGTGTTTTGGGTTCGACCGCGTTTTGGCAAAACCTCACCGAATTTTTTTTGTCGGATTCGGGTGTGTTTTGGATTCGGGTGTTTTTTTCAAAAAACACTAAAAAACAGCTTAAATCATAGAATTTGGGGGTCACTTTGATTCCAAAGTATTATTAACCTCAAAAACCATAATTTACACTCATTTTCAGTCTATTCTGAATACCACACACCTCACAATATTATTTTTAGTCCTAAAATTTGCACCTAGGTCGCTGGATGAAGCTAAGCGACCCTAGTGGCCGACACAAACACCGGGCCCATCTAGGAGTGTCACTGCAGTGTCACGCAGGATGTCCCTTCCAAAAAACCCTCCCCAAACAGCACATGACGCAAAGAAAAAAAGAGGCGCAATGAGGTAGCTGTGTGAGTAAGATAAGCGACCCTAGTGGCCGACACAAACACCGGGCCCATCTAGGAGTGTCACTGCAGTGTCACGCAGGATGTCCCTTCCAAAAAACCCTCCCCAAACAGCACATGACGCAAAGAAAAAAAGAGGCGCAATGAGGTAGCTGTGTGAGTAAGATAAGCGACCCTAGTGGCCGACACAAACACCGGGCCCATCTAGGAGTGGCACTGCAGTGTCACGCAGGATGTCCCTTCCAAAAAACCCTCCCCAAACAGCACATGACGCAAAGAAAAATTAAAGAAAAAAGAGGTGCAAGATGGAATTGTCCTTGGGCCCTCCCACCCACCCTTATGTTGTATAAACAGGACATGCACACTTTAACCAACCCATCATTTCAGTGACAGGGTCTGCCACACGACTGTGACTGAAATGACGGGTTGGTTTGGACCCCCACCAAAAAAGAAGCAATTAATCTCTCCTTGCACAAACTGGCTCTACAGAGGCAAGATGTCCACCTCATCATCATCCTCCGATATTTCACCGTGTACATCCCCCTCCTCACAGATTATCAATTCGTCCCCACTGGAATCCACCATCTCAGCTCCCTGTGTACTTTGTGGAGGCAATTGCTGCTGGTCAATGTCTCCACGGAGGAATTGATTATAATTCATTTTAATGAACATCATCTTCTCCACATTTTCTGGATGTAACCTCGTACGTCGATTGCTGACAAGGTGAGCGGCGGCACTAAACACTCTTTCGGAGTACACACTTGTGGGAGGGCAACTTAGGTAGAATAAAGCCAGTTTGTGCAAGGGCCTCCAAATTGCCTCTTTTTCCTGCCAGTATAAGTACGGACTGTGTGACGTGCCTACTTGGATGCGGTCACTCATATAATCCTCCACCATTCTTTCAATGGTGAGAGAATCATATGCAGTGACAGTAGACGACATGTCCGTAATCGTTGTCAGGTCCTTCAGTCCGGACCAGATGTCAGCATCAGCAGTCGCTCTAGACTGCCCTGCATCACCGCCAGCGGGTGGGCTCGGAATTCTGAGCCTTTTCCTCGCACCCCCAGTTGCGGGAGAATGTGAAGGAGGAGATGTTGACAGGTCGCGTTCCGCTTGACTTGACAATTTTCTCACCAGCAGGTCTTTCAACCCCAGCAGACTTGTGTCTGCCGGAAAGAGAGATCCAAGGTAGGCTTTAAATCTAGGATCGAGCACGGTGGCCAAAATGTAGTGCTCTGATTTCAACAGATTGACCACCCGTGAATCCTTGTTAAGCGAATTAAGGGCTCCATCCACAAGTCCCACATGCCTAGCGGAATCGCTCCGTGTTAGCTCCTCCTTCAATGTCTCCAGCTTCTTCTGCAAAAGCCTGATGAGGGGAATGACCTGACTCAGGCTGGCAGTGTCTGAACTGACTTCACGTGTGGCAAGTTCAAAGGGCATCAGAACCTTGCACAACGTTGAAATCATTCTCCACTGCGCTTGAGACAGGTGCATTCCACCTCCTATATCGTGCTCAATTGTATAGGCTTGAATGGCCTTTTGCTGCTCCTCCAACCTCTGAAGCATATAGAGGGTTGAATTCCACCTCGTTACCACTTCTTGCTTCAGATGATGGCAGGGCAGGTTCAGTAGTTTTTGGTGCTGCTCCAGTCTTCTGTACGTGGTACCTGTACGCCGAAAGTGTCCCGCAATTCTTCTGGCCACCGACAGCATCTCTTGCACGCCCCTGTCGTTTTTAAAAAAATTCTGCACCACCAAATTCAAGGTATGTGCAAAACATGGGACGTGCTGGAATTTGCCCATATTTAATGCACACACAATATTGCTGGCGTTGTCCGATGCCACAAATCCACAGGAGAGTCCAATTGGGGTAAGCCATTCCGCGATGATCTTCCTCAGTTGCCGTAAGAGGTTTTCAGCTGTGTGCGTATTCTGGAATGCGGTGATACAAAGCGTAGCCTGCCTAGGAAAGAGTTGGCGTTTGCGAGATGCTGCTACTGGTGCCGCCGCTGCTGTTCTTGCGGCGGGAGTCCATACATCTACCCAGTGGGCTGTCACAGTCATATAGTCCTGACCCTGCCCTGCTCCACTTGTCCACATGTCCGTGGTTAAGTGGACATTGGGTACAACTGCATTTTTAAGGACACTGGTGAGTCTTTTTCTGACGTCCGTGTACATTCTCGGTATCGCCTGCCTAGAGAAGTGGAACCTAGATGGTATTTGGTAACGAGGGCACACTGCCTCAATAAATTGTCTAGTTCCCTGTGAACTAACGGCGGATACCGGACGCACGTCTAACACCAACATAGTTGTCAAGGCCTCAGTTATCCGCTTTGCAGCAGGATGACTGCTGTGATATTTCATCTTCCTCGCAAAGGACTGTTGGACAGTCAATTGCTTACTGGAAGTAGTACAAGTGGGCTTACGACTTCCCCTCTGGGATGACCATCGACTCCCAGCAGCAACAACAGCAGCGCCAGCAGCAGTAGGCGTTACACGCAAGGATGCATCGGAGGAATCCCAGGCAGGAGAGGACTCGTCAGAATTGCCAGTGACATGGCCTGCAGGACTATTGGCATTCCTGGGGAAGGAGGAAATTGACACTGAGGGAGTTGGTGGGGTGGTTTGCGTGAGCTTGGTTACAAGAGGAAGGGATTTACTGGTCAGTGGACTGCTTCCGCTGTCGCCCAAAGTTTTTGAACTTGTCACTGACTTATTATGAATGCGCTGCAGGTGACGTATAAGGGAGGATGTTCCGAGGTGGTTAACGTCCTTACCCCTACTTATTACAGCTTGACAAAGGCAACACACGGCTTGACACCTGTTGTCCGCTTTTCTGTTGAAATACCTCCACACTGAAGAGCTGATTTTTTTGGTATTTTCACCAGGCATGTCAACGGCCATATTCCTCCCACGGACAACAGGTGTCTCCCCGGGTGCCTGACTTAAACAAACCACCTCACCATCAGAATCCTCCTGGTCAATTTCCTCCCCAGCGCCAGCAACACCCATATCCTCCTCATCCTGGTGTACTTCAACACTGACATCTTCAATCTGACTATCAGGAACTGGACTGCGGGTGCTCCTTCCAGCACTTGCAGGGGCGTGCAAATGGTGGAAGGCGCATGCTCTTCACGTCCAGTGTTGGGAAGGTCAGGCATCGCAACCGACACAATTGGACTCTCCTTGTGGATTTGGGATTTCGAAGAACGCACAGTTCTTTGCGGTGCTTTTGCCAGCTTGAGTCTTTTCAGTTTTCTAGCGAGAGGCTGAGTGCTTCCATCCTCATGTGAAGCTGAACCACTAGCCATGAACATAGGCCAGGGCCTCAGCCGTTCCTTGCCACTCCGTGTGGTAAATGGCATATTGGCAAGTTTACGTTTCTCCTCCGACAATTTTATTTTAGGTTTTGGAGTCCTTTTTTTACTGATATTTGGTGTTTTGGATTTGACATGCTCTGTACTATGACATTGGGCATCGGCCTTGGCAGACGACGTTGCTGGCATTTCATCGTCTCGGCCATGACTAGTGGCAGCAGCTTCAGCACGAGGTGGAAGTGGATCTTGATCTTTCCCTAATTTTGGAACCTCAACATTTTTGTTCTCCATATTTTAATAGGCACAACTAAAAGGCACCTCAGGTAAACAATGGAGATGGATGGATACTAGTATACTTATGGATGGACTGCCGAGTGCCGACACAGAGGTAGCTACAGCCGTGGACTAACGTACTGTGTCTGCTGCTAATATAGACTGGATGATTGATAATGAGATGAAATCAATATATATATGTATGTATATATAATATCACTAGTACTGCAGCCGGACAGGTAGATAATATATTTATTAGGTAATGATGACTGATGACGGACCTGCTGGACACTGTCAGCTCAGCAGCACCGCAGACTGCTACAGTAAGCTACTATACTATAGTAGTATGTACAAAGAAGAAAAAAAAAAAAAAAAACACGGGTAGGTGGTATACAATTATGGATGGACTGCCGAGTGCCGACACAGAGGTAGCTACAGCCGTGGACTAACGTACTGTGTCTGCTGCTAATATAGACTGGATGATTGATAATGAGATGAAATCAATATATATATGTATGTATATATAATATCACTAGTACTGCAGCCGGACAGGTAGATAATATATTTATTAGGTAATGATGACTGATGACGGACCTGCTGGACACTGTCAGCTCAGCAGCACCGCAGACTGCTACAGTAAGCTACTATACTATAGTAGTATGTACAAAGAAGAAAGAAAAAAAAAAAAACCACGGGTAGGTGGTATACAATTATGGATGGACTGCCGAGTGCCGACACAGAGGTAGCTACAGCCGTGGACTAACGTACTGTGTCTGCTGCTAATATAGACTGGATGATTGATAATGAGATGAAATCAATATATATATGTATGTATATATAATATCACTAGTACTGCAGCCGGACAGGTAGATAATATATTTATTAGGTAATGATGACTGATGACGGACCTGCTGGACACTGTCTGCTCAGCAGCACCGCAGACTGCTACAGTAAGCTACTATACTATAGTAGTATGTACAAAGAAGAAAGAAAAAAAAAAAAAACCACGGGTAGGTGGTATACAATTATGGATGGACTGCCGAGTGCCGACACAGAGGTAGCTACAGCCGTGGACTAACGTACTGTGTCTGCTGCTAATATAGACTGGATGATTGATAATGAGATGAAATCAATATATATATGTATGTATATATAATATCACTAGTACTGCAGCCGGACAGGTAGATAATATATTTATTAGGTAATGATGACTGATGACGGACCTGCTGGACACTGTCTGCTCAGCAGCACCGCAGACTGCTACAGTAAGCTACTATACTATAGTAGTATGTACAAAGAAGAAAGAAAAAAAAAAAACCACGGGTAGGTGGTATACAATTATGGATGGACTGCCGAGTGCCGACACAGAGGTAGCTACAGCCGTGGACTAACGTACTGTGTCTGCTGCTAATATAGACTGGATGATTGATAATGAGATGAAATCAATATATATATGTATGTATATATAATATCACTAGTACTGCAGCCGGACAGGTAGATAATATATTTATTAGGTAATGATGACTGATGACGGACCTGCTGGACACTGTCAGCTCAGCAGCACCGCAGACTGCTACAGTAAGCTACTATACTCTATAGTAGTATGTACAAAGAAGAAAGAAAAAAAACAAACCACGGGTAGGTGGTATACAATTATGGATGGACTGCCGAGTGCCGACACAGAGGTAGCTACAGCCGTGGACTAACGTACTGTGTCTGCTGCTAATATAGACTGGATGATTGATAATGAGATGAAATCAATATATATATGTATGTATATATAATATCACTAGTACTGCAGCCGGACAGGTAGATAATATATTTATTAGGTAATGATGACTGATGACGGACCTGCTGGACACTGTCAGCTCAGCAGCACCGCAGACTGCTACAGTAAGCTACTATACTATAGTAGTATGTACAAAGAAGAAAGAAAAAAAAAAAACCACGGGTAGGTGGTATACAATTATGGATGGACTGCTGAGTGCCGACACAGAGGTAGCTACAGCCGTGGACTAACGTACTGTGTCTGCTGCTAATATAGACTGGATGATTGATAATGAGATGAAATCAATATATATATGTATGTATATATAAAATCACTAGTACTGCAGCCGGACAGGTAGATAATATATTTATTAGGTAATGATGACTGATGACGGACCTGCTGGACACTGTCAGCTCAGCAGCACCGCAGACTGCTACAGTAAGCTACTATACTCTATAGTAGTATGTACAAAGAAGAAAGAAAAAAAAAAAACCACGGGTAGGTGGTATACAATTATGGATGGACTGCCGAGTGCCGACACAGAGGTAGCTACAGCCGTGGACTAACGTACTGTGTCTGCTGCTAATATAGAGTCTAGACTGGATGATAAATTATTGATAATGAGATGAAATCAATATAATATCACTAGTACTGCAGCCGGACAGGTACTATATATATTTATTATGTAATGACTGATGACGGACCTGCTGGACACTGTCAGGTCAGCACAGCACCGCAGACTGCTACAGTAAGCTACTATAGTAGTATGTATAAAGAAGAATGAAAAAAAAAAAAAACCACGGGTAGGTGGTATACAATATTATATATATATATATATATATTATATACAATTATATATATATATATATATATATATTAAACTGGTGGTGATTGATTATTAAACTGGTGGTCACTTCAGGACAGGTCACGTTGCAACTTGCAACTAGTACTCCGAGGCCTAAGCAGACAATCACAAAATATATTATTATACTGGTGGTCAGTGTGGTCACAACAATGGCAGTGTGGCACTGACTCTGGCAGCAAAAGTGTGCACTGTACGTTATATGTACTCCTGAGTCCTGCTCTCAGACTCTAACTGCTCCCCACTGTCAGTGTCTCCCCCACAAGTCAGATAATACACTTACAGTCACACTATCTAATCTATAAATATCACTTCAGCAAGTAGTATAGTAGTATACAGTAGTACTCCTCCTAATAATGCTCCCCGAAAATACTGTGTCTCTCTCTTCTCTAAACGGAGAGGACGCCAGCCACGTCCTCTCCCTATGACTCTCAATGCACGTGTGAAAATGGCGGCGACGCGCGGCTCCTTATATAGAATCCGAGTCTCGCGATAGAATCCGAGCCTCGCGAGAATCCGACAGCGTGATGATGACGTTCGGGCGCGCTCGGGTTAGCCGAGCAAGGCGGGAAGATCCGAGCCTGCTCGGACCTGTGTAAAAAACCTGAAGTTCGGGCGGGTTCGGATTCAGAGGAACCGAACCCGCTCATCTCTAGACATAACGTGAACTAGGGCACTATTATGGTTCATAAAATAAACTAGGAAACTATTATGGGGCATAAAATTAACAACTGCTGTGGAAAGGTGTCTCTAGAAGCATTGGAACAGGAGCCCCTTCAAATGTTGCTATGGTGCCCTCAAAGTTCTGGCTATGCCCTTGGTCTGCAGATTATATATTTGGTACCAGAAGACTCCTGTCATATTCCAGATCCTTTAGCAAATTAATTTGCAGTTAAATGAATGATTTTAAATGGTCTTCATTAGGTTAATACAGTTTCTGGACATTTACTGTTAGCCAACTACAGCCCTCCTTGCACAAAGGATGCATCAATTCTAGTGTATACCTTTGATTATTTCATAATTGATCAGTCCATCTAGTGCCAAAACTCATACATATTCATGTGCCGTCATATATTCACAGTGGTTGATAATAAACTGTCAGTTTCATCAGAGGAAGAAATGTGTATATAACATTGATTAATCTACAATCTTAGTCTTTAGAAGAGGGCCACATAGACAATATTGCCCTGGGTAGGAGAACTGTTTGTGACTCCCATGAGGGCCAATTATTTCCCTCCATTGCCATATAGAAAGTACTGGAGACTATATAGTCAAATCCAACTCTGTATCCTCAGCTCTCCATACAACCATTTCAGTGGCCACTACAAGCAGTATAAAAGGCAGAATGGAGCTGCTGCACGTGCCCAGAGGCAGCAGATATTCCTACCAACTCTGCTGTGTGTCTGCGGATCTGAGTGCTCAATTATCGCACCAAAGAGAGAATCTGGTAAATGGCTTACCGTGAACATTGGGTCTGCATATGTCTGATGTACTGTATTATATAATCTGCACTTTGTTTGGGGCAGACAATAGCTTGTTACATGTTAATTATTCATCCTTCATGGGCTGGCGACAATCACTCTAAAATCAAACATTTGGAAAACCACCCTCCAGAAATCATGTGTTTGTCCCTGGAGTGGGATACAGGAGTGCACCTTGCCTTTACCGCTGCCAACAGAGAGCTGGGTGCCGCTGATGCACTGCCTAACTTATAACAGATATATTGTTCATCATTTGCTCTGGGGAAAAAGGAGATTTATGGTAGACTTACAGTACCATGGTTAAATCTCTTTCTGCGAGGTACACTGGATTCCACAGGTAATACATTGGGGTGTAGAGTTGGATCTTGATCCGAGGCACCAACAGGCTAAAGCTTTGACTGTAACCAGGATGCACTGCACCGCCTCCTCTATAACCCCGCCTCCAGGCACTGGACCTCAGTTTTGTTAACCAGTCCAATGCAGTAGCAGGTAAAAGAGACGGTAGATGTTAGTAACATAGAACCACATTCTCGCGACAGGAGAAGGGACTAGCGGCTAATGCCCAAAGAAGCTAAGTGTTTTAGGGTAGGCGCCTTGTGGAATCCAGTGTACCTCGCAGAAAGAGATTTAACCATGGTAAGTCTACCATAACTCTCCTTTTCTGCAGCGGGGTACACTGGGATTCCACAGGGAATACATCGGGGATGTTATAAAGCAGTTCCTTATGGGAGGGGATGCACCGTAGCGGGCACAAGAACTCGTCGTCCAAAGGAAGCATCCTGGGAGGCGGAAGTATCAAAGGTATAGAACCTGATGAACGTTCACTGAGGACCACGTAGCGGCCTTGCACAATGGTTCAGCGGACGCACCTTAGCAGGCTGCCCAAGAAGGTCCAATAGACCGAGTAGAATGGGCTTTAATAGCAACAGGAGCTGGAAGACCAGCCTGTGCATAGGCTTGTGCAATCACCTTTCTAATCCATCTGGACAACCTTTGCTTATTTGCAGGCAAGCCACGTTTGTGAAAACCAAAAGTACAAAAAGGGTATCTGACCTCCTGAGGGAGGCCGTTCTCTTTACATAAATATGGAGAGCCTGTACCACATCCAAAGACCACTCTTTGGAGGACAAACCAGAAGAGATAAAGGCCGGAACCACAATACCTTGGTTAAGATGAAAAGATGATAGCACCTTAGGTAGATAACCAGGGAGAGTTCGAAGAACTGCCCGGTCACGGTGAAAAATCAGAAAGGGTGGACGACAGGACAAAGTGCCTAAGTCCGGCACCCTCCTAGCAGAGGCAATAGCCAGTACAAACATGATCCACAGATTCAAGAGGTTCAAATGGAGACTCTTGTAGGGTCTGTCAACAGACAGAACCCATGGAGCCACAGGAGGGACATAGGGAGGCTGAATCCGCAAAACACCCTGAGTGAAAGTATGAACGTCAGGAAGAGACGTAATTTTTCTCTGAAACCACAGCGACAAGGCAGATATATGAACCTTGAGGGAGGCCAGACGAAGGCCTAAATCTTGGCCTTGTTGCAAAAAAGCCAAAAGCCTGGAAGTTCTGAACGAATAGGCATCATAGTTCTTAGCAGCACACCAAGTGAAGTAAGAGTTCCAGACCCTGTAATAAATCCGTGCAGAAGCCGGTTTGCGGGCCTTCAACATAGTTTGAATAAGGAGTGAAGCTTCAAGAGCCACGCCGTCAGAGCCAGTCTGGCCAGGTCAAGATAGAAACAAGTAGGGATGTGCACTTGAAATTTTTCGGGTTTTGGCCCTCATTCCGAGTTGTTCGCTCGGAAAAAATCTTCGCATCGCAGCGATTTTCCGCTTAATGCGCATGCGCAATGTCCGCACTGCGACTGCGCCAAGTAAATTTGCTATGCACTTAGTAATTTTACTCACGGCTTTTTCATCGTTCTGGCGATCGTAATGTGATTGACAGGAAATGGGTGTTACTGGGCGGAAACAGGCCGTTTTATGGGCGTGTGGGAAAAAACGCTACCGTTTCCGGAAAAAACGCAGGAGTGGCCGGAGAAACGGGGGAGTGAACTGGGCGAACGCTGGGTGTGTTTGTGACGTCAAACCAGGAACGACAAGCACTGAACTGATCGCAGATGCCGAGTAAGTCTGAAGCTACTCAGAAACTGCTACGAGGTGTGTAATCGCAATATTGCGATTACTTCGTTCGCAATTTTAAGATGCTAAGATTCACTCCCAGTAGGCGGCGGCTTAGCGTGAGCAACTCTGCTAAAATCGCCTTGCGAGCGAACAACTCGGAATGAGGGCCTTTGTGTTTTGGTTTTGGGTTCGGTTCCGCGGCCGTGTTTTGGGTTCGACCGCGTTTTGGCAAAACCTCACCGAATTTTTTTTGTCGGATTCGGGTGTGTTTTGGATTCGGGTGTTTTTTTTCAAAAAACCCTAAAAAACAGCTTAAATCATAGAATTTGGGGGTCATTTTGATCCCAAAGTATTATTAACCTCAAAAACCATAATTTCCACTCATTTTCAGTCTATTCTGAATACCTCACACCTCACAATATTATTTTTAGTCCTAAAATTTGCACCGAGGTCGCTGGATGACTAAGCTAAGCGACCCTAGTGGCCGACACAAACACCTGGCCCATCTAGGAGTGGCACTGCAGTGTCACGCAGGATGGCCCTTCCAAAAAACCCTCCCCAAACAGCACATGACGCAAAGAAGAAAAAAAGAGGCGCAATGAGGTAGCTGTGTGAGTAAGCTAAGCGACCCTAGTGGCCGACACAAACACCTGGCCCATCTAGGAGTGGCACTGCAGTGTCACGCAGGATGGCCCTTCCAAAAAACACTCCCCAAACAGCACATGACGCAAAGAAGAAAAAAAGAGGCGCAATGAGGTAGCTGTGTGAGTAAGATAAGCGACCCTAGTGGCCGACACAAACACCTGGCCCATCTAGGAGTGGCACTGCAGTGTCACGCAGGATGGCCCTTCCAAAAAACACTCCCCAAACAGCACATGACGCAAAGAAGAAAAAAAGAGGCGCAATGAGGTAGCTGTGTGACTAAGCTAAGCGACCCTAGTGGCCGACACAAACACCTGGCCCATCTAGGAGTGGCACTGCAGTGTCACGCAGGATGGCCCTTCCAAAAAACACTCCCCAAACAGCACATGACGCAAATAAAAATGAAAGAAAAAAGAGGTGCAAGATGGAATTGTCCTTGGGCCCTCCCACCCACCCTTATGTTGTATAAACAGGACATGCACACTTTAACCAACCCATCATTTCAGTGACAGGGTCTGCCACACGACTGTGACTGAAATGACGGGTTGGTTTGGACCCCCACCGAAAAAGAAGCAATTAATCTCTCCTTGCACAAACTGGCTCTACAGAGGCAAGATGTCCACCTCATCATCATCCTCCGATATATCACCGTGTACATCCCGCTCCTCACAGATTATCAATTCGTCCCCACTGGAATCCACCATCTCAGCTCCCTGTGTACTTTGTGGAGGCAATTGCTGCTGGTCAATGTCTCCACGGAGGAATTGATTATAATTCATTTTAATGAACATGATCTTCTCCACATTTTCTGGAAGTAACCTCGTACGCAGATTGCTGACAAGGTGTTAGGCGCCGAGGGTCCGCCCGTCAGTGCGGCCCGGCGCCTAGCAACTAGGGACGCCGCATGCGGACAGCCGCCGGCTCCCTAGCAATGTTAGACGCCGGGCGCACGGAGCCGCTCAGACCCTAGCAACGGGGACGCCACTGTCGGACCGCGTTCCCCGTTGCTGGGTCTAGATTAATCACCTCATTGGTATCCTGGCCGTGCAGCATGCAGCTGCACGGCATGATTGTTAATTACCCTGTCTGGCTCCTGATTGGAGAGCTCCCAGTTAAAAGCACTCTCTGGACTTCTCACAGACGCCGGTAATAGCTTCCTGTTTGCTGTGTCTGTTGCAGAGAGTTTTCCAGTCCTGTCTATCCGGTCGTTCTTGTCCTCAGTGGTCCAATACTCGGAAGTTGTCATCTTTTCCTGGAGTCCTGACCGAGCACCTTTAACATCCTGTGGTGTTCGTGAGTCGCGGCGTAGCCGTGTGTTGCGGCTTGACCGCTTACTATTTATTATTTGGTTATATTGTGTTTCGGAGCTTTTGCGGAGGATTCCGCTCCCACAAATCCACTCTGGTATCCAGCGGTGCTGGATAGGAGTAACGGATTCGTGGATTTTTGGTTGTCCTTTTCCCTGGCGGTTTGTCCGCACATACTTCTGGTTTAAGTTAGTTAGCTTGTAGCCCCTGGCCTGGTTGCTTAGTCAGAGGGCCCCTTGTTATCACCCTGTCTCGGATTTCCCTTTGTCTCTCATTAAGACCTGAGGGGGCATCGGAGTTGGGCAGACATAATCCGCCCTTCAAACGCGGCTGCCATGGGCTCAAGCAACCATAGTCTCGCAGGGGATTTCTGATAACACGGGCGAGACAACGGAGTTAGGGCGCCAGGGGTTACTAGGCTATCCTGCTCCCGTAACCAGCATTCCATTCCAGTACTCTGACCTCCGTCATAAGATCACCTCTGGTCAGACGTACTGGTATCATAACATTATTACCGGCCAGACTAAAATTTAAAATTAAACAGGGTTTGATTTTTTCCCTTATTTCAGTTTGGAAGATTTGTCGGCCTCATGAATCCCACTGGTGTAGGGCCAAATCCTGGCCAGCTTCTAGTTAGTCAGATTCAAGAACTTACTCAGATGGTTCAGGATCTATCCCTTCGGGTGAGGTCACAGGAAGATCTGTTACGGACTTCCCCGAGGGTCGTTCCTGAACCAAAAATGCATTTGCCTGACCGTTTTTCTGGGGATAGAAAGCAGTTTTTTAATTTTAAAGAGTCTTGTAAACTTTATTTTCGTTTAAGACCAGTCTCCTCAGGTACGGAATCTCAGCGGGTCGGAATTATTATTTCTTTACTTCAGGGGGATCCCCAGACCTGGGCTTTTGGTTTAAGAACAGACGATCCGGCATTGTTGTCTGTAGACGCCTTTCTGGGGTCTTTAGGGCTATTGTATGATGACCCTGATAGAGAGGCATCCGCCGAGAGTCATTTGCGTGCTCTCAGACAGGGTAAGAATCCCGCAGAGATTTATTGTACGGAGTTTCGCCGTTGGTCGAACGATTGTGGATGGAATGACCCAGCCCTGCGCAGTCAGTTTCGCCTCGGCTTATCTGAGTCTATAAAAGACAGTCTCCTTCAGTATCCCGCTCCTGAGACTCTTGATAAACTCATGGAGCTTTCTATTAAGATTGATCGTCGTCTCAGAGAGCGGAGGGCTGAAAAAGGAGCATCTGTCGGGTCTACTCCTGGTGTTTTTTCCATTCCTGTGGACATAGAGGAGCCCATGCAGATAGGTCTCTCCAAGCTGTCTCCTGAAGAAAGAACCAGAAGGCAAAATTCTGGTCTTTGTTTGTACTGTGGGAGTAAGGGACATTTTGCCCGTAATTGTCCGAACAAGTCGAGAAACGCCTCGACCAAGTGAATTGTGAGGGGGTTCACTTTGGTCTGCAGCTTATCTCCTCAAATAATTCACTGTTAGTCCCAGCTAAAGTTTCCTTTGGCAGCCTCTGTTCCTCGGTGTCGGCTTTTGTTGACAGTGGAGCTGCAGGGAACTTTATGGACTTAACGTGGGCCAAGGCCTTAGGTATTCCTCAGTTAGCCTTGGGTAGGTGTATCACCATGCATGGTTTAGATGGGAGTCCCTTGTCCAATGGGGTTATTTCTCTCTGTACACCTCCTGTACTATTTTTCGGTAGGAGCTCTTCATTCCGAAAAAATTGAATTTTTCCTTACCCATTGCCCAACAGTTCCAGTGGTTCTGGGTCACCCTTGGCTGGCCTTTCATAATCCCATCATTGATTGGCAGTCGGGGGAGATCTCACAGTGGGGTACCATCTGTAATAAGGAATGTATTACGCTTCCCATCAGAATAGCTGCTGTCATTCCCGCACCCATTCCTGTGGAATACCAGGATTTTGTTGATGTATTTTCCAAGGGCAATGTGGACATTCTGCCTCCCCATCGGCCTTATGATTGTGCTATTGAGCTAATTCCTGGTGCCACTTTGCCTAAGGGAAGGTTATATGCATTGTCCGGACCAGAAACTGTGGCCATGAATGAATATGTTAAAGAAAGCCTAGGGAAAGGATTTATCAGGCCGTCTAAATCCCCTTTAAGTGCAGGCTTCTTCTTTGTGGAGAAGAAGGATGGATCACACAGACCTTGCATTGACTTTAGAGCCTTGAATAAAATCTCAGTAAAAAATACTTACCCTTTGCCGCTGATTTCTGTCCTCTTTGATCAGCTACGCTCGGCTGTGATTTTTTCTAAGATTGACCTGAGAGGAGCATATAACCTCATCCGAATCAAGTCAGGGGATGAGTGGAAAACGGCATTCAGTACTCAGTCGGGTCACTATGAGTATCTGGTTATTCCATTCGGCCTGTCTAACGCTCCAGCAGTTTTCCAGGATCTCATTAACGATGTGCTCCGTGATTTTCTTGGAAGATTCGTAGTTGTCTATTTAGACGATATCTTGATATATTCTGACTCTATTGAACAACACGTTACCCAGGTGCGTCAGGTTCTAAAAAAAATTACGTGAAAATCACCTATATGCCAAGCTGGAGAAGTGTGAATTTCATGTCACGGAGGTATCCTTTTTAGGGTACATTATTTCCTCTCGGGGATTCTGTATGGAACCGAAGAAGCTCCAAGCCATCCTTAGTTGGGCGCAACCCACCAACTTAAAAGCAATTCAGCGCTTTTTAGGGTTTGCGAATTATTATAGAAGATTTATTCACTCTTTCTCCGACCTAGTTGCTCCCATTGTGGCACTGACTAAGAAGGGAGCGGATCCAACCAACTGGTCACGTGAAGCTGAGTTATCTTTTCAGGCCTTGAAACAAGCCTTTGTCTCAGCCCCGGTCCTCAGACATCCCAACCCAGAATTGCCTTTCATTGTTGAGGTTGATGCCTCGGAGGTTGGAGTAGGGGCTATCCTATCTCAGAAGGATCCGGATTCTCTAGAATTACATCCTTGTGCCTTTATGTCCAGGAAATTCTCATCTGCTGAATCCAACTACGATGTTGGTAACCGGGAATTACTGGCTATTAAATGGGCTTTCGAGGAGTGGAGGCATTGGCTTGAGGGAGCAACACATACCATTTCAGTTTTGACTGATCACAAAAATCTTCAGTACATTGAATCAGCTAGACGGCTGAATGCCCGGCAAGCTCGTTGGGCTTTATTTTTTACTCGTTTCAAGTTTATTATCACCTTCAGGCCAGGTTCCAAGAATACCAAGGCGGATGCCCTGTCACGCAGTTTTCTTCCAGTTCATGATAACAGTCCTGTTACTCCCATACTTCCGTCTTCAGTCATTCGGGCAGGCCTCACACAAGATTTATTTACCCAGTTAAAGCAGCTTCAACATCAAGCTCCTGGATATACTCCTGCTGGTCGTCTTTATGTCCCTGAGTTTTTGAGAGCAACTGTTTTGACGGAGTTTTATGATAGCAAAGTTGCCGGGCATCCGGGGATCGCTAAGACTTTGGAATTAGTCTCCCGCTCAGTATGGTGGCCTGGTCTTTCCAAAGACATTAAGGAGTTTGTTTTTTCGTGTCAGGTCTGTGCACAGCATAAAGTTCCCCGTTCCTTGCCTATCGGTCAACTTATGCCCTTGAATGTTCCTCTCAGGCCATGGTCTCATATTTCCATGGATTTTGTGGTGGACCTCCCTCTGTCAGCCGGATGCCGAGTCATATGGGTGGTAGTTGACCGTTTTAGCAAGATGGCCCATTTCATTGCTCTTCCCCGATTGCCATCTGCCCAGGGATTGGCAGTTTTGTTCCTCCGCCATGTTTTCAGACTCCATGGGTTACCCACTGATATTGTTTCTGATCGGGGTCCACAATTCATTGCACAATTTTGGAAGTCTTTTTGTGCCTCTTTAAAGATGAAATTGTCTTTAACGTCTGGCTACCATCCCCAATCCAACGGGCAGACTGAGCGAGTTAATCAATCATTAAAACAATATTTGCGTTTGTACTCGGCCAAACTCCAAAATGACTGGTCCGAGTTTCTTCCGTTGGCGGAGTTTGCTTACAACAATGCCTGTCATTCCTCCACCAATGTGTCTCCATTTTTTACAGTTTTTGGTTTTCACCCCAGAGCTAATTCCTTTTTTCAACATTCCTCTGTCTCCTCACTGACCTTGACCGCTCATCTCAGACTCATTTGGAGAAAAGTGCACCTTGCTCTCAGAAAAGCGGCATTTCGGGAGAAAAAATTTTCTGACAGGCTCCGGCGGCCGTGCACTTTTAAAGTTGGAGATAGGGTGTGGTTGTCGACTCGCAACATTAGACTTCGACAAACCTCAGCCAGATTGGGCCCTAAATTTATTGGACCATTTCATATTATAAAAAAAATCAATCCAGTTGCTTTCCGGTTACGTTTACCAAGAACTCTCCGGATCGGAAATACTTTCCATTGCTCCTTGTTGAAACCATACGTTTCTTCCAGTAGATTTCCTCGGAAGATCTCTCAGGGGAAATCACCAATAGATGTACAGGGTCAGCAGGAGTTCTTGGTGGAGAAGGTTCTCGATTCCAAGTTGTCCCGGGGTCGGCTTTATTTTTTGGTACATTGGAGAGGTTATGGTCCAGAAGAAAGGTCTTGGGTCCTGGATGAGGATCTCCATGCCCCGAGGCTCAAAAAGGCATTTTTTCGAGAATTTCCTCAGAAACCTGGCCTTAGGGGTTCCTTGACCCCTCCTCAAGGGGGGGGTACTGTTAGGCGCAGAGGGTCCGCCCGTCAGTGCGGCCCGGCGCCTAGCAACTAGGGACGCCGCATGCGGACAGCCGCCGGCTCCCTAGCAACGTTAGACGCCGGGCGCACGGAGCCGCTCAGACCCTAGCAACGGGGACGCCACTGTCGGACCGCGTTCCCCGTTGCTGGGTCTAGATTAATCACCTCATTGGTATCCTGGCCGTGCAGCATGCAGCTGCACGGCATGATTGTTAATTACCCTGTCTGGCTCCTGATTGGAGAGCTCCCAGTTAAAAGCACTCTCTGGACTTCTCACAGACGCCGGTAATAGCTTCCTGTTTGCTGTGTCTGTTGCAGAGAGTTTTCCAGTCCTGTCTATCCGGTCGTTCTTGTCCTCAGTGGTCCAATACTCGGAAGTTGTCATCTTTTCCTGGAGTCCTGACCGAGCACCTTTAACATCCTGTGGTGTTCGTGAGTCGCGGCGTAGCCGTGTGTTGCGGCTTGACCGCTTACTATTTATTATTTGGTTATATTGTGTTTCGGAGCTTTTGCGGAGGATTCCGCTCCCACAAATCCACTCTGGTATCCAGCGGTGCTGGATAGGAGTAACGGATTCGTGGATTTTTGGTTGTCCTTTTCCCTGGCGGTTTGTCCGCACATACTTCTGGTTTAAGTTAGTTAGCTTGTAGCCCCTGGCCTGGTTGCTTAGTCAGAGGGCCCCTTGTTATCACCCTGTCTCGGATTTCCCTTTGTCTCCCATTAAGACCTGAGGGGGCATCGGAGTTGGGCAGACATAATCCGCCCTTCAAACGCGGCTGCCATGGGCTCAAGCAACCATAGTCTCGCAGGGGATTTCTGATAACACGGGCGAGACAACGGAGTTAGGGCGCCAGGGGTTACTAGGCTATCCTGCTCCCGTAACCAGCATTCCATTCCAGTACTCTGACCTCCGTCATAAGATCACCTCTGGTCAGACGTACTGGTATCATAACACAAGGTGAGCGGCGGCACTAAACACTCTTTCGGAGTACACACTTGTGGGAGGGCAACTAGGTAGAATAAAGCCAGTTTGTGCAAGGGCCTCCAAATTGCCTCTTTTTCCTGCCAGTATAAGTACGGACTGTCTGACGTGCCTACTTGGATGCGGTCACTCATATAATCCTCCACCATTCTTTCAATGGTGAGAGAATCATATGCAGTGACAGTAGACGACATGTCCGTAATCGTTGTCAGGTCCTTCAGTCCGGACCAGATGTCAGCATCAGCAGTCGCTCCAGACTGCCCTGCATCACCGCCAGCGGGTGGGCTCGGAATTCTGAGCCTTTTCCTCGCACCCCCAGTTGCGGGAGAATGTGAAGGAGGAGATGTTGACAGGTCGCGTTCCGCTTGACTTGACAATTTTGTCACCAGCAGGTCTTTGAACCCCAGCAGACTTGTGTCTGCCGGAAAGAGAGATCCAAGGTAGGTTTTAAATCTAGGATCGAGCACGGTGGCCAAAATGTAGTGCTCTGATTTCAACAGATTGACCACCCGTGAAGCGAATTAAGGGCTCCATCCACAAGTCCCACATGCCTAGCGGAATCGCTCCCTTTTAGCTCCTCCTTCAATGCCTCCAGCTTCTTCTGCAAAAGCCTGATGAGGGGAATGACCTGACTCAGGCTGGCAGTGTCTGAACTGACTTCACGTGTGGCAAGTTCAAAAGGTTGCAGAACCTTGCACAACGTTGAAATCATTCTCCACTGCGCTTGAGACAGGTACATTCCACCTCCTATATCGTGCTCAATTGTATAGGCTTGAATGGCCTTTTGCTGCTCCTCCAACCTCTGAAGCATATAGAGGGTTGAATTCCACCTCGTTACCACTTCTTGCTTCAGATGATGGCAGGGCAGGTTCAGGCGTTTTTGGTGGTGCTCCAGTCTTCTGTACGTGGTGCCTGTACGCCGAAAGTGTCCCGCAATTCTTCTGGCCACCGACAGCATCTCTTGCACGCCCCTGTCGTTTTTTAAAAAATTCTGCACCACCAAATTCAAGGTATGTGCAAAACATGGGACGTGCTGGAATTTGCCCATATTTAATGCACACACAATATTGCTGGCGTTGTCCGATGCCACAAATCCACAGGAGAGTCCAATTGGGGTAAGCCATTCCGCGATGATCTTCCTCAGTTGCCGTAAGAGGTTTTCAGCTGTGTGCGTATTCTGGAAACCGATGATACAAAGCGTAGCCTGCCTAGGAAAGAGTTGGCGTTTGCGAGATGCTGCTACTGGTGCCGCCGCTGCTGTTCTTGCGTCGGGAGTCCATACATCTACCCAGTGGGCTGTCACAGTCATATAGTCCTGACCCTGCCCTGCTCCACTTGTCCACATGTCCGTGGTTAAGTGGACATTGGGTACAACTGCATTTTTTAGGACACTGGTGAGTCTTTTTCTGACGTCCGTGTACATTCTCGGTATCGCCTGCCTAGAGAAGTGGAACCTAGATGGTATTTGGTAACGGGGGCACACTGCCTCACGAAATTGTCTAGTTCCCTGTGAACTAACGGCGGATACCGGACGCACGTCTAACACCAACATAGTTGTCAAGGCCTCAGTTATCCGCTTTGCAACAGGATGACTGCTGTGATATTTCATCTTCCTCGCAAAGGACTGTTGGACAGTCAATTGCTTGGTGGAAGTAGTAAAAGTGGGCTTACGACTTCCCCTCTGGGATGACCATCGACTCCCAGCAGCAACAACAGCAGCGCCAGCAGCAGTAGGCGTTACACGCAAGGATGCATCGGAGGAATCCCAGGCAGGAGAGGACTCGTCAGAATTGCCAGTGACATGGCATGCAGGACTATTGGCATTCCTGGGGAAGGAGGAAATTGACACTGAGGGAGTTGGTGGGGTGGTTTGCGTGAGCTTGGTTACAAGAGGAAGGGATTTACTGGTCAGTGGACTGCTTCCGCTGTCGCCCAAAGTTTTTGAACTTGTCACTGACTTATTATGAATGCGCTGCAGGTGACGTATAAGGGAGGATGTTCCGAGGTGGTTAACGTCCTTACCCCTACTTATTACAGCTTGACAAAGGCAACACACGGCTTGACAAATGTTGTCCGCATTTCTGGTGAAATACTTCCACACCGAAGAGCTGATTTTTTTGGTATTTTCACCAGGCATGTCAACGGCCCTATTCCTCCCACGGACAACAGGTGTCTCCCCGGGTGCCTGACTTAAACAAACCACCTCACCATCAGAATCCTCCTTGTCAATTTCCTCCCCAGCGCCAGCAACACCCATATCCTCCTCATCCTGGTGTACTTCAACACTGACATCTTCAATCTGACTATCAGGAACTGGACTGCGGGTGCTCCTTCCAGCACTTGCAGGGGGCGTGCAAATGGTGGAAGGCGCATGCTCTTCACGTCCAGTGTTGGGAAGGTCAGGCATCGCAACCGACACAATTGGACTCTCCTTGTGGATTTGGGATTTCGAAGAACGCACAGTTCTTTGCGGTGCTTTTGCCAGCTTGAGTCTTTTCAGTTTTCTAGCGAGAGGCTGAGTGCTTCCATCCTCATGTGAAGCTGAACCACTAGCCATGAACATAGGCCAGGGCCTCAGCCGTTCCTTGCCACTCCGTGTGGTAAATGGCATATTGGCAAGTTTACGCTTCTCCTCCGACAATTTTATTTTAGATTTTGGAGTCCTTTTTTTACTGATATTTGGTGTTTTGGATTTTACATGCTCTGTACTATGACATTGGGCATCGGCCTTGGCAGACGACGTTGCTGGCATTTCATCGTCTCGGCCATGACTAGTGGCAGCAGCTTCAGCACGAGGTGGAAGTGGATCTTGATCTTTCCCTAATTTTGGAACCTCAACATTTTTGTTCTCCATATTTTAATAGGCACAACTAAAAGGCACCTCAGGTAAACAATGGAGATGGATGGATACTAGTATACTTATGGATGGACGAGCGACTGCCGACACAGAGGTAGCTACAGCCGTGGACTACCGTACTGTGTCTGCTGCTAATATAGACTGGATGATAATGAGATGAAATCAATATATATATATAATATCACTAGTACTGCAGCCGGACAGGTATATATATTTATTATGTAATGACTGATGACGGACCTGCTGGACACTGTCAGCTCAGCAGCACCGCAGACTGCTACAGTAAGCTACTATAGTAGTATGTATAAAGAAGAAAGAAAAATAAAAAAAACACGGGTAGGTGGTATACAATTATGGATGGACGAGCGACTGCCGACACAGAGGTAGCTACAGCCGTGGACTACCGTACTGTGTCTGCTGCTAATATAGACTGGATGATAATGAGATGAAATCAATATATATTATATCACACTAGTACTGCAGCCGGACAGGTAGATATATTTATTATGTAATGACTGATGACGGACCTGCTGGACACTGTCAGCTCAGCAGCACCGCAGACTGCTATAGTAAGCTACTATAGTAGTATGTATAAAGAAGAAAGAAAAAAAAAAAACCACGGGTAGGTGGTATACAATTATGGATGGACGAGCGACTGCCGACACAGAGGTAGCTACAGCCGTGGACTACCGTACTGTGTCTGCTGCTAATATAGACTGGATGATAATGAGATGAAATCAATATATATATATATATAATATCACTAGTACTGCAGCCGGACAGGTATATATATTTATTATGTAATGACTGATGACGGACCTGCTGGACACTGTCAGCTCAGCAGCACCGCAGACTGCTACAGTAAGCTACTATAGTAGTATGTATAAAGAAGAAAGAAAAAAAAAAAACCACGGGTAGGTGGTATACAATTATGGATGGACGAGCGACTGCCGACACAGAGGTAGCTACAGCCGTGGACTACCGTACTGTGTCTGCTGCTAATATAGACTGGATGATAATGAGATGAAATCAATATATATATATATATATATATATATAATATCACTAGTACTGCAGCCGGACAGGTATATATATTTATTATGTAATGACTGATGACGGACCTGCTGGACACAGTCAGCTCAGCAGCACCGCAGACTGCTACAGTAAGCTACTATAGTAGTATGTATAAAGAAGAAAGAAAAAAAAAAAACCACGGGTAGGTGGTATACAATATTATATATATATTATATACAATTATATATATATATATATATATATATATATATATATATATATTAAACTGGTGGTGACTGGTGGTCAGGTCACTGGTCACACTATCAGCAACTTGCAAGTAGTACTCCTAAGCAGACAATCACAATATATATTATACTGGTGGTCAGTGTGGTCACAATGGCAGTGTGGCACTCTGGCAGCAAAAGTGTGCACTGTACGTTATATGTACTCCTGAGTCCTGCTCTCAGACTCTAACTGCTCCCCACTGTCAGTGTCTCCCCCACAAGTCAGATAATATACAGTCACACTATCTATCACTTCAGCAAGTAACTAGTACTCCTCCTAATGCTCCCCAAAATTACTACTGTGTCTCTCTCTACTGTCTCACTCTCTTCTCTATAAACGGAGAGGACGCCAGCCACGTCCTCTCCCTATGAATCTCAATGCACGTGTGAAAATGGCGGCGACGCGCGGCTCCTTATATAGAATCCGAGTCTCGCGATAGAATCCGAGCCTCGCGAGAATCCGACAGCGGGATGATGACGTTCGGGCGCGCTCGGGTTAACCGAGCAAGGCGGGAAGATCCGAGTCGCTCGGCCCCGTGTAAAAAAACATGAAGTTCGGGCGGGTTCGGATTCCGAGGAACCGAACCCGCTCATCCCTAGAAACAAGGGCCCTGATCGAGGAGGTCGCAGGGGTAAATGCAGGATTTCTGGAGGGGGGGTTTCCAAATGTTTGATGTTAGAGCGATTGTCGCCAGCCCATGAGGAAACATAATTAGTATGTAACAAGCTATAGTCTGCCCCAAACACGGTGTAGTGTATGTAATACAGTACGTCAGACATATGCAGGCCCAATGATCATGGTAAGCCATTTACGAGATTCTCAGTTGGTAGGAAAATCTTCTGCCACTGGGCATGTATAGCAGCTTCACTCGCCCCTTACAGTGCATGTAGTAGCCACTGGCCGGGTTGTGGGGAAGGCGGATTCCGGACAACTGGACCTCCCATTACCTGTGAAGTGTTTTCCGTGAACTTGAGAAAGTAATCATCTTTGCAATCAGCGCACACTTTCACCTGCCCTATTCCTTATAACATGAGAGCCATCTTTGATCAGGCAAATCTTTGCTGATGCAGGACTCTGCATGGCCCGCATAATGTGCTTAAACACCCATGACATGTTCCCAGAACACTTTGCTTATGTGTGAATGTACAGTTGCCACCCAGCTAAACCCACTTGGCCAAAATAAGAGACGCAGCTGTGATGCGTACGACCCTGGACCATCTGAAGATGCTGGAAGTTGCTTATGCTCGGCTACAGAGCGTGTGCAGTGCGAAAAATAGATTAATTTGCAAAACTGCGTATGACCCTGTGTATGAAAAACAGAACTTTCTCCACACATGTTTATTTTTGTATATTTATTCCTCTTCTTCAAATCTGTGGCCTGGGACATCAGTGGTGGGATGTAATGGAGTGCAGGATCACCAGAGGTGTGGGTTGCCGGCCGATCTCAGACGTTTGTTTAAAGGGACAGTCACTTACAAGGCATGGTTTTGCCTTGTAAGGGATTGTCCCTTTAAAAAAAACGTCTGAGATCGGCCGGCAACCTGCACATCCGGCAATCTCACACTGTATTACATTCCGCCGCATATGTTAATAATAGGTAAGAGACATATTTTACAGCACTCTGCTAGCTTAAAACTAAAGACTTCCCCTGCTAATAACCCTAGATGGTGCTAAGAAAGGGTAATTTTAACAATGTATTTTTTGATATGTAGATATAGCTGGTTAATTATGGTGGTTGTAACTGGGTCTTACCATCTCTAATAATACCCAAATCATTCCTAATGATTTACTCTTTTGCCTGTCCCTGTCCATCTCTTGGCCCTCATTCCGAGTTGTTCGCTCGTTCTTTTTCATCGCATCACAGCGATTTTCCGCAAACTGCGCATGCGCAATGTTCGCACTGCGACTGCGCCAAGTAAATTTGCTAAGAAGTTTGGTATTTTACTCACGGCATTACGAGGTTTTTTCTTCGTTCTGGTGATCGTTGTGTGATTGACAGGAAGTGGGTGTTTCTGGGCGGAAACTGGCCGTTTTATGGGAGTGTGTGAAAAAACGCTGCCGTTTCTGGGAAAAACGCGGGAGTGGCTGGAGAAACGGGGGAGTGTCTGGGCGAACGCTGGGTGTGTTTGTGACGTCAAACCAGGTACGAAACTGACTGAACTGATCGCAGTGGCAGAGTAAGTCCCGAGCTACTCAGAAACTGCTTAGAAATTTCTATTCGCAATTTTGAGAATCTTTCGTTCGCAATTTTGCTAAGCTAAGATTCACTCCCAGTAGGCGGCGGCTTAGCGTGTGCAAAGCTGCTAAAAGCAGCTTGCGAGCGAACAACTCGGAATGAGGGCCCTTGGGCCTAATTCTGAGTTGTTCGCAGCAGCAAATTTGTTAGCAGTTGGGCAAAACCATGTGCACTGCAGGGGGGACAGATATAACATGTGCAGAGAGTTAGATTTGGGTGGGGTGTGTTCAAACTGAAATCTAAATTGCAGTGTAAAAATAAAGCACTCAGTATTTACCCTGCACAGAAACAAAATAACCCACCCAAATCTAACTCTCTCTGCAAATGTTATATCTGCCACACCTGCAGTGCACATGGTTTTGCCCAATTGCTAACAAACTTGCTGCTGCGATCAACTCAGAATTACCCCATTTATCTGCACTCCCCACATGATCTGGTTGTCCCTCTCTCATATCTACATTCCCCTTTGACCTTTCCCGTTCTTGTGTGCTCCCCCACAAGACATGTCCCTCTTGTCTGCAGCCCCAGCATGATGTCTCCCTCTCCTCTGCACCACCTTATGGCTTGTTTGCAGCCCAAATGAAATCCCCCCCCTCCCATCCCACCGCTGCTCTCATTGTGAACTGCTGCAGCTGCCCGCACACTGTGCCTCACTATTCCTCACCTTGCCAGCATAATTTATGACTATTGGCCCCCGGCTCTCCCCAGCATGTGGCATACTTCAGAACTTCCGGGAGAGGAGCTACGCGGCAGCTTCCCCTACATGCTGCCAGCTTCCCAGTTTTTGTGTAAGGTAAGGAGGCAGCTGTTGCAGACTGCCGGAGCTCCTCTTTATTAAAAAAATCAAACAAAAAAATTGTTCAGCTGAATGATAGATCGGTGACCAGGGGGGGTGGGTTTCTAGGTACTCAGACACCCCCCTGTGTGTACGTATGGGTCTGTCAGAAGAGGACGCTCTATCGATAGACCCTGCAGGTCTGAGAACCAGTGCCGTCTGGGCCACGCTGGAGCGACTAGCAGTAGCATTCCTCTTTCTTGCTTGAACTTTCGTAGTACCCTGGGCAGGAATGACACTGGAGGGAACACATGTGGCAGCCGAAAGTTCCATGGAATTGCCAGAGCGCCCACGAACGCTGCTTGAGGATCCCTTGTCCGTGATCCGAAGACCGGAACCTTGTGATTGTTTCGAGACGCCATCAGTTCTACATCTGGTAGTCCCCACTTGTCCACTAGGAGTTGAAAGACTTACAGATGAAGACTCCACTCTCCGGCGTGAATGTCCTGACGACTGAGGAAGTACGCTTCCCAGTTGAGGGCTCCGGGAATGAACACTGCCGATATTGCTGGCAGATGGCGTTCGGCCCAACGTAGGATTTTTGATACTTCCATCATTGCCATGTGGCTTCGAGTGCCGCTTTTATGATTTATGTACGCCACCATGGTGGTGTTGTCTGACTGTACTTGAACGGGCCTGTTCTGCAGTAGAGGCAGGGCCAGTGTCAATGCATTGAACACTGCCCGCAATTCCAGAATGTTTATTGGGAGGAGAGATTCCTCCCTGGTCCATCGACCCTGGAGAGAGTGTTGCTCCAACACCGCGCCCCAACCCCGCAGGCTGGCATCCGTTGTCAGGAAGACCCAGTTGGAGATCCAGAAAGGACGGCCCCTGCTCAACTGTTGGTCCTGTAGCCACTAGCTCAGTGACAGACAAACCTCCGGAGTCAAGGAGATCATTTGAGACCTGATCCGATGAGGCAGGCCGTCCCACTTGGAAAGGATTAACCTCTGCAGAAGGTGGGAATTAAATTGAGCGTACTCTACCATGTCAAAAGCCGACACCATGAGGCCTAGTACTTGCAAATATCTGATCCTGTCCTGAAGTTTCAGGACTTTCTCTGGAGACAAAAAAACAATCATTGGCTGTGTGTGTCCAGCAGTGCCCCCAGGTGCACCATGCTCCGAGAACGGACCAGCGAGGACTTTTTCCACTTGATGAGCCACCCGTGGGCTTGTAGAAATTGGACCGTCAGTTCCAGATGACTGCGTCGAACCTCTTGGGAGTTCGCCAGGATCAGCAAGTCGTCCAGATACGGCAGGATTATGATTCCCTGATGGCGGAGAAGGGCCGTCATCACCGGCATGACCTTGGTGAATATCTGAGGGGCCATGGTCAATCCAATAGGCAAGGCCCGGAATTGATAATGTAGGTTGCCAATAGCAACCGCAGATATTGCTGATGTGACATGGCAATAGGTATGTGCAGGTAAGCATCCTGTATGTCCAGTGATACCATATAGTCTTCGGGTTCCATGGCCAGCACAATGGAGCGCAGAGTTTCCATACGGAATCTGGATACTCTTACAAATTTGTTCAATGATTTGAGGTTGAGTATAGACCGGAAGGACCCATTTGGCTTAGGAACTAGAAACAGGGTCGAATAGTATCCCCTGCCTGTCTGAGACAGAGGTACCAGAACTACCACTCCTGTGTCCAGGAGGGATTGTACAACCAAGTGTAGAGCTTGCACTTTTAACGGATCTGAAGGGATAACCGTAGTGCAGAACTGGCGAGGGGGACGTTTCCTGAAAGAGATTGCGTACCTGTGAGAGACAACTTTCCACACCCAGGCGTCCAAAGCAGTCGTTAACTAAGGCCTGGGCGAACTGCAGAAGTCGGCCTCCCACCCTGGGGTCCCCCAGGGGAGGCCCGCCCCGTCATGCAGCAGGCTTGTCTTGTTTGGAAGCAGGCTGACGGGTGTCCAGGATTGTTTAGATTTGGGCTTAGTGGTTTTGGAAGCACGAGCCTGTCTCGGGGTACGCCTGACCTTTAGCTTTTCCTGGAGGTCTAAAGGAATGAAAAGTAGTACTCTTAGCCTTTGGAGCAGATGGATTAGTACTTGGGAGAAACGCAGTCTTGGCAGTCGCCAAGTCAGTCACAATCTTGTTCAGATTCTCCCCAAATAGGATGTCTCCCTTAAAAGGGAGCACCTCCAAGGTCTTTTTGGAGTCAAGGTCCACCTTCCAGGACCACAACCACAGAATTCGGCGAGCCAGGATAGACATAGTAGACGCCTTGGCCGCCATTACACCTGCATCAGAGGCCGCCTCCTGAATATAGTGGGAGGCTGTGGTAATATAAGACAGATATTATTTGGCAGAGTCAGAAAAATCCTGAGGTAGCTCATCCTCTAATGCCTGATCCCATGCTTCAATTCCTTTCACAGCCCAAGAGGCTGCCATAATGGATCTAGACTTCAGGCAACCCTCCACACGCTTGTCCGTCGGTTCCTTCAGTGAGGTGACAGTGGTGACAAGCAGAGTAGATGACACCACAAGACGTGCGACATGAGAGTCCACCGGCGGTGGAGTTTCCCACTTGTTACTCAACTCTGCAGGGATAGGATAACGAGCTAGCATCTTTTTAGACAGGGAAAACTTCTGTCCTGGAGACGACCAGGATTCCTGCTCTATGTCAATTAAATGGTCAGAATGTGGTAAGACTACTTTAGCAACCTTCTGACATTTAAATTTATCAGGTTTCTTAGATGTAGTAGTAGACTCGATCTCATCATCTATTTGTAGACTCAGCTTAATAGGTCAGGAACATCAACCTGAGTTATAGATTCCTCATCAGAAGCAACTGTATCAGTGTCTGATGGATCAGTATATTCCCCATCCTCATCGGAAGAATTATCTGAAATATTAGTGGATTGTGAGGAAGAAATGCCCTGCTTAGTTGACCCCTTGGCCCCAGAGGGGCGTGGGGTAGACTTGTGTCTAACCAAAGATTGATTTAATTGTTGTAATTGGGTAGACAAAGTGTCCTCCCAGGGCAGATTAACTACAGGGACAATATGTGGCTGTAATGGCACAGGAGGTCCCACAGGGGGCGTAAGACGTGTTACAAGCGTATTCAGCATATTTGAGAACGCTGCCCAAGGTGGGTCCTGATTGGCCACAGATGCTGCGGGTTATCTGGGAGGTGTATGGCACCCAGCGCCTGAACCACACAGCTAACACTTCCCCCTCAGGTAAATCCATGGTGCAAGCACTGCAAGATGCAGAAGCGTCCGTGGATTTCCCGCCCTGTGTGGCAGACATTATAGGGAATGTAGCCTTAGAGCGTGACAGTACAATATAGCCAGACAAACACAATACTTGCAAATAACCCCCTGTGTTATGTGACAGTAAACACAGGACACAAACAGAGGATTTAAGCGGTATTAGGTGACCGAAACACACAGTAAAAATACCCAATCGTATATTCTGTGTAGCAATATATATATATATATATATATATATATAGCAATCCAATTCAGCCGGCACTCCACGCTTCACTGCAACCGATCCCGGTGCTCGCATAAAGAAATCAATACTCCTCCAGCAATAACGCGGCACTCCAAGGGACTCTTCTTATATAAAGTTTAATTGCGGTTAAAACATCAACATGTTTCGAAGCCGCAGCTTCTTCTTCAGGACTCACCGACAAACAAGTAACACATATACAAACACACATTTAAATACCTGCTGGTCACCATGTCCTTCCCCGCCCGTATCGCTCACAGCTGCAGCCGCCGAGTGTCCTCACGTACCTCACTTCCGGGTAAACGCCAGCTGATGTTGCCAAGCAACACCTTGCTTGCGCTCCAGCGTCAGAGATCCTTCCGGCATCGAACGGCGCTGACAGTGAACGGGGCTGAAAGGACACACACCGATGACACAGTATAACATATCATATTAAAAAACAGCACTTGTTAATCATCACATCAAATGATTAAACCTATCCTTCTCTAGAAAGCCTCTACCCACACAAGATTTAGTGAATACCCTCACCATTATTACTTGAGTACCCTTCCTACATTTCTACCACTACTGAGGTGTACCACTGTTTATTCCACACTTCTTCTCAGTTATCCACCTTGGGCCTAATTATAGGAGAGTATTCCAATTAATTTTATCATTTAACCCTTTTGGAATAATTGTATCAAGGCGAACAATCCACCTTGCCTCTGTAACAATTAAGGATTTTATACGATCTCCTCCCCTTGGAGAATCCGGTACATGATCAATTAGAAAGTATTTCAAATCAGTTAAAGAGTGGCCCATCATTTTGAAATGGCGGGCCACCGGTTGATCATTAGTTTTTCCCCCCAAAGATAAATGGATCGCCGACCTATGTAAGGCCATCCTCTCACGGAATTTGCGTGAGGTCTGACCAACATAATACAAGCCGCAAGGGCATGTGATCACATACACCACAAACGATGACGTACAGGTAAGTACATGTCGGATGTCGTAACTTTTTTGGGAATGTGGATGATTGAAGGTTTTGCATGTTATCATAAATGATAAATAATAAGGAATAAACAGTGGTACACCTCAGTAGTGGTAGAAATGTAGGAAGGGTACTCAAGTAATAATGGTGAGGGTATTCACTAAATCTTGTGTGGGTAGAGGCTTTCTAGAGAAGGATAGGTTTAATCGTTTGATGTGATGATTAACAAGTGCTGTTTTTTAATATGATATGTTATACTGTGTCATCGGTGTGTGTCCTTTCAGCCCCGTTCACTGTCAGCGCCGTTCAATGCCGGAAGGATCTCTGACGCTGGAGCGCAAGCAAGGTGTTGCTTGGCAACATCAGCTGGCGTTTACCCGGAAGTGAGGTACGTGAGGACACTCGGCGGCTGCAGCTGTGAGCGATACGGGCGGGGAAGGACATGGTGACCAGCAGGTATTTAAATGTGTGTTTGTATATGTGTTACTTGTTTGTCGGTGAGTCCTGAAGAAGAAGCTGCGGCTTCGAAACATGTTGATGTTTTAACCGCAATTAAACTTTATATAAGAAGAGTCCCTTGGAGTGCCGCGTTATTGCTGGAGGAGTATTGATTTCTTTATGCGAGCACCGGGATCGGTTGCAGTGAAGCGTGGAGTGCCGGCTGAATTGGATTGCTGTATGGTGGGTCTGGTCAGTTTGACTGGAAACAACGTTGCATGGCACCACTGCTGTTGTTCATTATTTTTCAACATATGTACATTGGACTTTAGTACCTGCATTAGAGTGGGACTGTGTGTGTACTGAAAAGTACTATTGCTAGAAATAGCGGTTTTAAAATAACAGTGTCTTGAATTTTCATTACTTATTACCACTGGGAAGTACTGTTTGCGTGCAGTGGTATCATGGAGCCTACTATAGAGGGACCTGAGGTACAAGAAATACCTGGCTGTAAAGACTTTAGAGTACCACCGTGCGAGACTTTTAGCTTCACTGCGGATGAAATACAAGGAATATTATTTAAAGAGCCAGTAATAACACCAGACCCAACCCTTACCCTCGAGGATGTACAGCACCAGCTTTTTAAATTAAAGCGTCGTGAAATTGACTATTTAATGCACGGAACGTCCTTATCTGATTATGTTCGTGAGAGAAAAATCCCTCGTGGCTTCAGGGTTAACAATATACCCACAATAGGGAGACAAAACCCAGAAGTGGTCCGAAAATGGATCGGAATCCTGAACAAGTGTGCACTGGACCTGATGGTCCTAGTGATCGAGGAAGCGGGTCGGGAATTACAGGCCACCCGCATAAAGATCCAGCGGTATGAGAGCGAACATCAAAGTATACTGGAGGATGTGGCCAACGCAAGCTGGCTGGTTAAACTGCAACAGCAATGCGACCAGTATAAAAAGAATTTAATTAAATTCAAGAAAAATAAAAAATATACTGTGGACGCAGACTACGAGGAAAATAGGGTATACAGATGGCTGACGGGTGGGGGCCCCGGAGCAGGTGGTAATGCCATAGAGAGACGTCGCAGACCGTGGCATCAGCGACGCCCACAAAATCAGCATCGGAACACAGTGCCCCAGAATAACAGCGACAGCAAATTTGCAGTATCTGATATTGAGGAGGCGTCTTCATCTGAGATGGCCCCTTTAGAGGGGGGATCGGCCACCCAAAGGGGTGGAGGAAGACCACCCGCAGGGGTGGGCAAAACCAAAGAGGCAAGGGAAGTCCGAAGGAACCCCTCCCGGAAAAAAGTTTAATCTTCAATTTGTCCAAAAGAGAACTTAATGTAACGGAATTACAAGTACTTCAAAAAGGTCTTTCCTTTGTACCCACTAACTCCCACGATGATTTTAGGTGGAAACTTGATCACCATAGATTTTCAAGAAACCTGAGGCTGAAAGAGTATTTCCAGCATCAGCCCCCGTTGGTAGAACCCTCAGTATTTGATGCATTCCTTAAAGGCAAATCAAGATCTAAATTTGATCCTGTGTCCATGAATCCATCATTAAAAACGTTTGACCGTTTACTACAGGAATCAGTCACAAAATTTACGGCGGCACCAGGTAAAATCAGGAAGAATCTTTCAAGAGAGGAATCTATGGCATTGAAAAATCTCAGCACATATGATGATATTATCATTAGGCCCGCCGATAAAGGCGGGGCCATTGTGGTGCAGGACATTCACGAATATCGTTTAGAAATTAATCGTCAACTGAATGAGGAGGGAGTGTATAGTCAATTACCGGGGAATCCGACAGCGAAATTCCAGATAGAACTTCGGAACATTTTGAGGTTGGCAGTTCAAGATAGTATGATCACTGCTAAAATCAGTAAAGTGCTGGAGGTAGATCATCCGAGAGTCCCGGTACTGTACACTCTACCTAAACTCCACAAAGATAGTATGACCCCGCCAGGTCGTCCAATTATATCAGCTCGTGGATCCCTGTATCACCCGACGTCGCAGTTGTTGGACCATCTCCTGCAACCTCTACTGCTACTAAAGGAAACTTTCTTGAAGGATACGACTGAATTCCTGAAATTGCTACGGAACATTACTGTGGTCCCCAAAGGCACGCTGATGTGTTGCCTGGATGTATGCAGCTTGTATACATCAATACCCCATGAAGGCGGGTTGGCTGCTATGAGTAATTTCTTAACTGAGTTCCTTGACTCAAATGTATTTGATCATGGTTTATTTTTGAAGCTGCTAGAATTGACCTTGCAGAGAAACTACTTTCTATATGATGGGCATTATTACTTGGAGCGACGGGGGTGTGCGATGGGGTCACCCGTGGCCCCATCGTACACCAACGTATACATGTTTGAGCAAGAGGATAAGTTGCTTTTGAAGCATTCGATGGCATCTGGATGTATTCAACTATATACCAGATACATCGACGATATTTTCTTATTATGGTCAGGTGGCAGAGATAAGTTTGTGGCTATCATGGATGAGATAAATGGGAGTACTTCGGACATTAAATTTACATATGTGTGTAGCGAAGAACAGACACAATTTCTAGATGTACAGGTGACAATCCAGGAGGGGATTATTGAAACGGAAATATTCAGTAAAGATGTAGATAGGAATACTTTCCTTCTGGCTTCCAGCCACCACCCGCTACCATTGAAGCAGGGTTTACCGCTGTCTCAAATGATGCGGGTGGCTAGAATCACTAGTGATAAAGCAAAAGATTCTGTCACTATTGATAAATTGATTACTAAATTTATCGCCAGAGGTTATGACCCTAAAACACTGCTCGATAACAAATTACAAGTATTGAGCATGTCCCAGTCAAGATTAATGCAATCCCGTAGTAGTAAGCCAGGTAAATTTTTACCCTGGGCCAGTAGTTTCTCCACAGCTAGTCCAGTAATTAAACATGCCACCAAGGCTTTGTGGCCAATTGTAGCTACGGATAGGGATTTGCCATGTTTTAGTGATGTACGTCCGTTGGCAGCATTTAGGAGAGGTCGGAATCTCAAAGATAGACTGATGATCACAGATATTACAGGGAGAGGCATCCCTCGGATGAGCGATACGGGCGGGGAAGGACATGGTGACCAGCAGGTATTTAAATGCGTGTTTGTATATGTGTTACTTGTTTGTCGGTGAGTCCTGAAGAAGAAGCTGCGGCTTCGAAACATGTTGATGTTTTAACCGCAATTAAACTTTATATAAGAAGAGTCCCTTGGAGTGCCGCGTTATTGCTGGAGGAGTATATATATATATACATATACACAGTATATATATATATATAGAGGACCCTGACGCACCTAGCCCCTCAGGGTACAGAATATAGGGGATCATTCCGAGTTGATCGCTAGCTGCCATTGTTCGCAGCGCAGCAATCAGCCTATAAATCGTAATTTCTGCGCATGCGTATGGGCCACAATGCGCACGTGCATCGTACGGGTACAAAGCCCGTTGTAGTTGTGCACAGGTTGTAGCGAAGTTTTCAGTTGCACTGGCGGCTGCAAGAAGATTGACAGGAAGGGGGCGTTACTTGGTGTCAACTGACCGTTTTCAGGGAGTGTCTGAAAAAACGCAGGCGTGGCTGGGCGTTTGCTGGGTGGGTATATGACGTCAAATCCAGACACTAATAGGCTGAAGTGATCGCAAGCGCTGAGTAGGTTCAGAGCTACTCTGAAACTGCACAAACTTTATTTGCAGAGCTCGGCTGCACATGCGTTCGCACTTCTGCTAAGCTAAAATACACTCACCAGTGGGCGGCGGCATAGCGTTTGCACGGCTGCTAAAACTATCAACTCGGAATGACCCCCATAGTGATAGCAATATGTGTGATACAGGAGAATGAAACCCACACAACAGCTACATGCACTGGACTAGTAAAACTACATCAGGGCCGTTTCTTGGGGCAGGCGAGCAGTGCACTGGGCGCCCGCCGCGGCACTAACTGTGGCTCCCTACTTCCCCTCCTATTTCTCCCCGGGTAACCCGCTCGGGGGGCGGAGTTTCACGGAATGACGCGGTTGCGTCGTTACATCACGACGCAACCCCGTCACTCCGCGAAACTCCCCCCCCCCCCGAGCGGAGTACAGAGGGGGATCCAAGTTAGGAAGAGGGAAATGCCAGCGCGAGGAGCGACTGGTGAGGCGGGCCGAAGAGCGGTAATCGCCTCTGTAAGTATTCTCTCTCTCTCTCAATGTGTAAAATGGGGACACCTGCCGTAATGTGTGAAATGGGGACTCTTGCCTGCCGTAGTGTGGGGATTTAATGTATCAAGGGCATTGCGGTGTGTGGCATAATATGGTGCAGGGGGCATTACTGTGTGGGGCTTAATATGGTAGAATTTTTTTTTCCTGTGGTGGTCGTGATCTGTTGGAGCAGGGTCAAAAACTGGATTGTGAGGTAGTATTTTCAGACGAGGTCATGCCCATTTAAATGAGGCCACACCCATTTAGATGAGGCCACGCCCCTTGCCGGGTGCGCGTGCACGTTTTTTTTATCTAGGTGTGTGTGTGTGTGTGTGGGGGGGGGGGGCACATTTTTTAATGTCATGGGGGGGGCGCATTTTTAAATCTCGCACTGGGAGCCAAATTGGCTAGAAACAGCCCTGAACTACATACAAATATGTGTGGATATAGATATAACAATGCACAGTAGATACTGGATGTATATAACAGAATACTTGTACTAAATATTCAGATAGCAGCACACTTGTTCTTAACTAACACTGTCTAAAATGACATTTAGAATACTTAAGTGCCTGTAAATGCACAGCGCCCATCTAGTAGTGAAGATGGCACCAGCACTAGATGGCGCCCGGAGCTGGGGGAGGGGCTACAGGTCAGCGCCTTAGCCCCTATGCCTGTCCTCACCACCAGGTACTGTGGAGCCTATATCAAACGGATTTCAGTAAATCCGACCTGTGCGCCCTTGCCCTGGTGGATATAGTGGGGTCCCTGTACAGTAAAGTGTCCACGCACAAATAATTGTACTTGCCCATATGTTTGTACAAGAGCATTAATCATTTGGGGGGTCATTTCGAGTTGATCGCACGTAGCAACTTTTTGCTGCTCGTGCGATCAACTAGATACTGCCTATAGGGAGTGTATTTTAGCATAACAAGGCTGCGATCGCTTGTGCAGACCTGCTATGCTAAAAAAGTTTTGTGTAAAACAAGACTAGCCCTGCAGTTACTCACCCTGTGCAATGATTTCAGCGATGCAGGTCCCGGAATTGACGTCAGACATCCGCCCTCCAAACGCCTGGACACGCCTGTGTTCACCAAACCACTCCCGGAAAACAGTCAGTTCACGCCCGGGAACGCCTTCCTCCTGTCAATATCCTTGCGGTCGCCGCTGCGACCGCTTTCTTCGTACATGGCGTCGCTGCCTGGCGACTGGCAACGACGCGCCTGCGCATGCGCAGTTCCGACCTGATCGCACCACTGCGCACAAATGCAGCGTGCAATCAGGTCAGAATGAACCCTTTTGTGTAGAGTTCAACGAGCTAAGATTAAACCTCCTACTTAAAGTACCATTGATATGTCAAGGTCCCCAGTGGCTGCAGTGGTCCATTGCCACCCTCCTCGGTCCTCGGATTACTTGGCTTGTTTGTTAACTGCCCAGGAGTGGTAAATCACACCAGCTTGCCAGACGTGGCGGTAAGGACAGACTGTTACAGCCTTCAGAGATCCGTGCACTCCCCATCCCTGGGACGGGTGTAGTACGGTATGCCGGCGCTCGGGCTCCCGGCGACCAGCATACCAGCGCCGGGAGCCCGACCGCCGGCATACCGACAGCGTGGCGAGCGCCGCTGCGGGCACGGTGGCGCGCTACGTGCGCCACACTATTTTATTCTCCCTCCAGGGGGGTCGTGGACCCCCACGAGGGAGAATAGTTGTCGGTATGCCGGGTGTCGGGATTCCGGCGACGGTATACTGTGCGCCGGTATCCCGACATTGGGCATACAGAAGACCACCCCCTGGGAAATCCACTACATGTTTTAGCTTTGGGTGGAGTTTGTATTAAAAACCAGTTGCTGTGGACTATTTCACATATTGCTGATATTTTGAGACTTGTTTGGCATGAGCAAGGAGCTACTACTACAGTTTCTATTAATTGTAGCCAAAGTATTGGAGAACTCCCAGGAGAAACTATGTTTTGCTCTGTTCAACAACCGTCAACATCCTTACACTGCACTGCTGACCTGAAAAAGTCTACAGCTATAGAGATCATGCAGGCAGTAGTAGGGCCAGTAACTCCATTATGTGCTCACCAAGCAGCGGTGCAAGTGGGCGGGTACGGGGGGGTATGGCGTACCCTTAAGAATTTAATGCCGACTGGCCACCGCTACTCGCCGCCGCTCCTCTCTCTCCGCTCACCGGCACTGCTGCTTGAGGGGAGGAGAGCGCAGCTTTCGCTCTCCTGCCCCTCAGTGTCTTCCTTCAATTCAGCGCCGGCCCCTGAGCCAATCAGAGCTCGCGGACCGGCAGCCAAGGCTGCCAGACCGAGAGCTTTGATTGGCTCACGGGTGGCGCTGAATTAAAGGAAGACAGTGACACACTGGGGGCATATCTGACACTGAGAGCATATCTGGCACTGGGGGGACATGTGTATCTGGCACTGGGGGCATATCTGGCACTGGGGGGGACATGTGTATCTGGCACTGGGGACATATCTGGCACTGGGGAGGACATGTGTATCTGGCACTGGGGGCATATCTGGCACTGGGGGGACATGTGTACCTGGCACTGGGGGCATATCTGACACTGAGGGCATATCTGGCACTGGGGGCATATCTGGCACTGGGGAGACATGTGTATCTGGCACTGGGGGCATATCTGGCACTGGGGGGACATGTGTATCTGGCACTGTGGCTATATCTGGCACTGCGGGGACATGTGAATCTGGCACTGGGGACATATCTGACACTGAGGGCATATCTGGCACTGGGGGCATTTCTGTATCTGGCACTGAGGGCATATCTGGCACTGGGGGGGCATTTCTGTATCTGGCACTGGGGGGGGGGGCATTTCTGTATCTGGCACTGCGGGGCAATGTATATCTGACAGTGGGGGCATTTGTGTATCTGGCACTGTGAGGCAATTTATATCTAGCACTCTGGGGGCATTTGTGTATCTGGCACTGTGGGGCAATGTGTATCTGGCACTCTGGGGGCATTTGTGTATCTGGCACTGTGGGGCAATGTGTACCTGGCACTGTGAGGCAATGTATTTCTGGCACTCTGGGGGCATTTGTGTATCTGGCACTGTGGGGCAATGTGTATCTGGCACTCTGGGGTCATTTGTGTATCTGGCACTGTGAGGCAATGTATATCTGGCACTCTGGGGGCATTTGTGTATCTGGCACAGTGAGGCAATGTGTATCTGGCACTGTGGGGCAATGTATATCTGGCACTGTGGGGCAACGTGTATCTGGCACTATTGGGGTCATATGTGTATCTGCCCCTCCCCCATATGTGTCATGCCTCAGTTTCATTGACCATGCCCCATTTTCATTGACCACGCCCATGTGGCATTTGGCCACACCCATTTTTGGGCGCACAGTACCTATAAGACATTTTTTCTACTTGCACCACTGTACCAACGGACACATCCTCTTGTTGGTAAACTAGTTGGTAAAATATATTATTAAATAAATAAATAAATAAAGATAAATACAGACAGGACAGAAATTGGCAGAGAGGTGAGCTACAGTACATCTAGTATTGCTGCAAAAAAGGTGCAATGCAGAATGTTTCTAGGCACAGTGATAAGGGGCATGTTAATACATTGACTTACATTAATTTCAAGTAGTCATAACTTAGGTGTAGGTTGGCAGAATTTGATACTAGCTAAGATAACTGTCTTACCCAGTAGTTCCCAAACTTTTTTGCATTATGGCGCCCTAGAGTATTAGAATTTTTTCACGGCACCCCTAGGCCAAAAGTTTTTTTTTTAAATTAACTAAAATGATGTTTATATGTAATTCTTAGGTTCAGTTATGTGGTGAGGGACAAGATTTGCTTGTTTGTCCACATATTTTATGATTGGCAGCCACAAGCACTAGTTTTGCCTATTACAGTGACAATAAATACTTTGAATTGGTCCTGGACCACCAACCTGAGGCACCCCTGCAAGTGTCCCGGCACACAGTTTGAGGACCACTGGTAACCTGGGAGTATTACTATCATGTACTACAACAGCAGCTAAAGTTTATGCACGAATTGTGCACTGCTATAGCAGCTATGTATGATATTGCAGGATTACTTGCATAACTACAGACCCTGCAACCACTGAGCATTACACCCCTGGCAACGAGCATGGCTTCCAGATCATTCACCCCTGCAAATGAATATTATACCCCTGACAATGAGCATGACACCAAGAGCATTCACCCCTGGCAATGAACATTACACCCTTGGCAACGAGCATGATACACAGAGCATTCACCCCTGACAATGAGCATTACACCCTTGCCAATGAGTATGACACCCAGAGCATTAAACTCCTGGCAATGAGCATAACACCCACAGCATTACACCCCTGGCAATGAGCATTACACCCCTGGCAACAAGCATGACACCCAGAGAATGAAACCCCTGGCAACGAGCCTTGCACCCGGAGCATGAAACCCTTGGCAACAAGCATGGAACCCAGAGCATGAAACCCCTGGCAATGAGCCTTGCACCCAGAGCATGAGACCCATTGCAACAAGCATGGAACACAGAGCATGAAACCCCTGGCAAGGAGCATGTACTTTAAAAGTAATTAGAAGCCTTACTGTGGGGCATAATGTGTAATGGGCATTGTGGTGTGTGGCATAGTGTATCACGGGCATTGCGGTGTGTGGCATAATATATCACGGTCATTGCGGTGTGTGCAATAATGTATCATAGGCATTGTGGTGTTTGGCATAATGTGTCACAGGCATTACGGTGTGTGGCATACTGTATAATGGGCATTGTGGTGTGTCTAGAGTCAGGTGACTTGTTGCTCCTCTATTCAACTTCTTGGCTTCCCGGGTTTCGGCACCATGAAAATGTTGGAGGTAAACCTCCTTTAGCCTCAGCCTTCTCTGAGAGGACTCCAACAACAGCCTGTCTTTTGCATTCAGAACTACCTGTGAATAAAATATGTGCCGTGCAGCCAGCTGGAGAAATCAAATATTCACACACTCAGCCTGGTGTATTCAATCTGAGTTCTGGTTTAATGTTCTTACATATACATATATATATATACTTGAAAAAAAAACTCAGAGGAGTTTACAGTTTAACCTCAGGGTTGTGTCCTCTTCCTGATAACGGTCTTGTTCTTGTTCTTTTCCTTATCTCTATCAGACATGGCTTACCCACAAGTTCCTTTCTTTATCTCTATCAGATATGGCTTACCCACAAGCTCCTCTTTTTGGTAACTGAATATTTCATCATTCTATACTTTTCTGTTTTCCCCAACATATTTAAGCATATCATATATTAATGCTAAAGTAAGTTTATAATCTATTGTATATAACAAAATGGAGTGACATTGGCTTTATTGCAGAATCATACTAATGCTTGCCCATCTACCTTCCTCAGTGGCATACTGTATAATGGGCATTGTGGTGTGTGGCATAATGTATCATGGGAATTGCGGTGTGTGGTATAATGTGTCAGGGGCATTGTGGTATGTGGCATCATGTATAATAGGCATTACGTTGTGTGGCATACTGTATCACGGACATTGCGGTGTGTAGTATAATGTATCATGGGCATTGCAGTGTGTGGCATAATGTGTCACAGGCATTAAGGTGTATGGCATACTGTATCATAGGTATTGCGGTGTGTGGTATAATGTGTCAGGGGCATTGTGGTGTTTGGCATAATGTATCATGGGCATTGCGGTATGTGGCTTAATGTGTCACAGGTATTACGGTGTGTGGCATACTGTATCATGGGCATTGCAGTGTGTGGTATAATGTGTCAGGGGCATTGTGGTGTGTGGCATAATGTGTCGCAGGCATTACAGTGTGTGGCATAATGTGTCAGGCATTACGATGTGTAGCATAATGTGTCACAAGCATTACTATAAGGAGGAAAAATTACAAATAGTGGGGGTAATTCCAAGTTGATCGCAGCAGGAAATTTTTTAGCAGTTGGGCAAAACCATGTGCAGAGAGAGATAGATTTGGGTGTGGTGAGTTCAATCTGCAATCTAATTTGCAGTGTAAAAATAAAGCAGCCAGTATTTACCCTGCACAGAAACAATATAACCCACCCAAATCTAACTCTCTCTGCTCATGTTATATCTGCCCCCCCCTGCAGTGCACATGGTTTTGCCCAACTGCTAAAAAATTTCCTGCTGCGATCAACTTGGAATTACCCCCAATGAAAGGAGCTTGAATCAGGATTTTTTTCCCCTGTGGTGGCCAAAGTCGGGGCGTGCAGGTTGCAAAACTGGGGTACAAGGTAGTCTCTTCCTGCAATACTATGCCCCTTGTAGTGAGGCCACACCCCTTTTTTGGAACATGCAAGTTCTTTAATTTTCAAATAGCAGGGTTAATAAAAGAAATCGGATAGTAAGTGCCGATAAAGATTGGCGCATGTGTGAGTGGGCAGCAGAGGGGAGGGCTCCTACGGATTGCTGTCCCAATAAGTTCTGGGAAAATAGCCCATATCTAAAGATGACGTATATGCCTGGCCAAGCTCCATAATTCTTCACATTCCTGCAGCATGGTAAATTCGGCAGCCTTGGAGCCCCCATGGAAACCTATGAGGGCTGTTTCTGCCATTGGAATTGGAGGGACCATCCAGGAGATCCTTAAAATTGGCGGGTACCCCACTAAGGCAAATAGTATTTGATATTATTTGATAAATAGACCCCTAAGTCTGATATTGCTTCTTCTGTGGAGTAGGATCCCTCATAGATTGCTTAAGAGATGCTCCCACTGGGGTATTTATGTCTCTGATGGAACAGATCTGACCTAAAACACCCAAGGTGCTGACAATCCCTCATAGTCATGACCTATGGGGGTAATTCCAAGTTGATCGCAGCAGGAAATTTTTTAGCAGTTGGGCAAAACCATGTGCACTGCAGGGGGGGGGGGGGAGGGGGGGCAGATATAACATGTGCAGAAAGAGTTAGATTTGGGTGGGTTATTTTATTTCTGTGCAGGGTAAATACTGGCTGCTTTATTTTTACACTGCAAATTAGATTGCATATTGAACACACCACACCCAAATCTAACTCTCTCTGCACATGTTATATCTGCCACACCTGCAGTGCACATGGTTTTGCCCAACTGCTAAAAAATTTCCTGCTGCGATCAACTTGGAATAACCCCCTATGAGCATTATATAGTGTTACATTTTTAATTGAACTCAGGAATTACACATTTTTATATGTATAGGATATGAAATTCTGTGTTTGTACAAAAGATTATTTGTTAGCAGATCATGCAATATAAACATTCTTGTGGTTGATACAAAAACCTTTTAAGGATCCAAAAATAGAGTAACAATGTGTTGAATTGCCTGGTGTACCATTAGCCTAACCAAAGAAATCAATGAATTCATAGCAAGTGGAGAAATACAGACAGAGGATTCAGCAGAAATTAACATAAAATAGGACAAAAGTTGAAGCAAATGTCCTTGTTCTTTGTCCACAGTCAAATAGATTTGGCCTATCAAGTTCTAAGTGGTAAAATGTGTATTTAGGACATTTACTACATATAGGGCTTCTTCTGAGTCAGACGGATGCAAATGGAGCAGGAGAGCATTAAGAGGGTCATTCCGACCTGATCACACGCTGTGGATTTTCGCAGCGCAGCGATCAGGTCAGAAATGCGCATGCATATGCGCCGCGATGTCCAGGAGCATCATATGAGTGCAACGTGGATCCGTGCCCGGCGATGGATTCTATGATGAATCCGTTTGTACGGGCGTTCGCAAGGTGATTGACAGGGAGGAGGCGTTTGTGGGTGTCAACTGACCGTTATCCGGGAGTGGTTGGAGAAACGCAGGCATTTGCAGGGCGGGTGTCTGACGTCAATTCCGGGACTGAACAGGCAGAAGTGATCGCAGCGACTGAGTAAGTTATGGGCTACTCAGAAACTGCACAAATTGTGTTTGCATCTCTCGGCTGCAAAAGTGATCGCACCCTTGCACAGCAACTATACACTCCACAGTGGGTGGCGACTGTGCGTTCGCACGACTGCTAAAAACAGCTAGCAAGTGATCAACTCGGAATGACCCCCTAAGAGAGGAGAGGGGAAGTGCAGGTTCCGTAGGGGCCCCCTTCCTCACTGCCAGTGGCCGCAGGGCTGTAGAGTCTGGCTTTGTGCCAGAGTTTACAGCACATGCGCAAATCTCTGGGAAAATGGCGCCCATGCCTTGCTCCCTGGGACATAACTACTGCACATGTGCAAATTACTGGGAAGATGGCCACAGCACCATTCACCGTTGATTTATGTCTGCAGCGCCAGCTACCACAGCACTCCGGAGGGGTAAAAGTATAATTATGTGGGTTCAAGATTTGTGGTGTGGGCACCCCTGTACCCAGGGGCCCATGTGCACTGCAAACCCTGCACCCATTATAGATACGCCAATTAAATGTGCAGATGCTTTACGCTGTTTTACATATGTCCATCCTAATATGGAACTTGTTCAGATCTGTCTTTCTGTGAAATTGGTTGTTTTGGAACAGCAACAATGTGAATGCACGTAATCATCCTGTACCGTGGGAGCACCAAGGGAGTCTGAAGTGAATGCCGGGGTAGTGTATCTAATGCTTTGTGTGATTCTGAGTCATGTGTACGGCGAAGGGAAGCCTGTTTCGGTATCCGGACTCCAGGTCGACAACAAAAAGGTTGACACACCTTAGGTCGACACCAATTGGTCGACACACCTTAGGTCGACATGGACAAAAGGTCGACAGGAACAAGGTCGACATGGAAAAAGGTCGACATGAGTTTTTTATGTTTTTTTTCTTTTTTGGAACCTTTTCATACTTAACGATCCACGTGGACTACGACTGTAACGGTAATCTGTGCCGAGCGAAGCGGAGCGGAGCAAAGGCACCATGCCCGAAGTATGGCGAGCGAAGCGAGCCATGCGAGGGGACGCGGTGCACTAACTGGGGTTCCTGGTCACTCTCCGAAGAAAACGACACCAAAAAAACATAAAAAACTCATGTTGACCTTTTTCCATGTCGACCTTGTTTCTGCCAACCTTTTGTCCATGTCGACCTTTTGTCCATGTCGACCCAAGGTGTGTCGACCAATTGGTGTCAACCTAAGGTGTGTCGACCTTTTTGTTGTCGACCCTGAGTCCCAGACCCGCCTGTTTCTGACACCTAGAAAATACTAATGATGACAGTTAAGGCGGCTGGCATAAAATCAATGGGCAGCATCAGTTTCCACTTGCAGTCCACCTGCATTAACACTACAGAGTTTGACATTAGCATAAGGTAGACTCCTGCGGCTGCCAACAAATACAAATACTTTACTTGTGACTCCCCCATAGTGTTCCGTCTAAGAGAATTCATAACCATGATAATTTCAGTAGATGCTTCTTGTCACAACTGAGGGCTGGCACTGGTGGTGGGAAGCCTCAGTTGCAGGGGCTGACGGATAGCTGAACTTAGGAGGTGAGAAGAAACTCCTAGACATGCAGAGCAGCTGCAGCACCAAATCTCAAAGGCGTGACCACGACAACTGGAAATGATTTTTAAGAATTTATTAAACTTATACCACAGTAGATATTTGCAAAAAGGTATAAGACAGTTCTTGAGAGCCTCTGAGTTTTGCTGGATGAGACCGGTGACCAAAGAACTTAGCTGGAAGTGCTTGTGGATGCTGGGGATCGCAGATGTAGCACTGAGATGGTATATGATGTTGTGAATGGAATTAGTAGCAAAGTCCTGACAGGAAATATAAACCAGGCACCACTGGAAGCTGCTGCTGGAAGCTTATAATAACACAGAGTGTAAAGGCAGGAAAGTCAGGCTGCACCGCAAGGTGTTGAACTGGTGCTGGTCTCTGGAGAACTGAAGACTGGAACATTCACAGCATAGGAGAGACTGGAATCACCGGAATGACAAACGAAGCACTGACAACTTCCTGGTTGCTGGGACAGGATATTTATACCTGCTGGGAAGCAGGCATTGGTTGACAATTATCCCAGGCACCAGCAGCACTGCAGATTGGTGGAAAGAGTAACATGTGGTTACATCCAACATGGCTGCGCCCATGACAGAGTTTGAAGGGGAAAAGAACCATGTGCCCAACCACAATGGCGGCGAAGGCTGCGGCAACAGAAGGCTCCACACTCTTTTATACACACACAGCGGCACAGGGATGGCAGCGGCAGCCGCAGTGCAGAGAGAACGTCACCTTCAGCTCCAATGCCGCAAGATCGTGTGCGCGGCGGCAACGGCCGCAGCGGGATTAAGAACACCATACAGATAGCAAGTGATATCACTGAGAAGGCCGCTGAACCAGCACTGTGGAACAACAAACAAGGTAATGTAAACAATACACTTACCTAGCAAGCTGAACCCCCGGCCCTGGACCGCTGAGCCAATCTCAGGAGGCACGTAACTGGCAGAAAATGGTGTCTAGTTACCTGGATTGTGATAGCACCCCCCCCCCCCCTTTAGGAGTGGCCCCAGGACACTTCTTAGGCTTTTGAGGAAATCTGACATGGAAATTCCGGACTAATTTAGGAGCATGGATATCCGAAGCATTGGTCCAGGAACGTTCTTCAGGCCCATAGCCCTTCCAATCAATCAGATATTGAAGATGACCATATCGGATGCGTGAATCCAGGATCTTGGCAACCTCATACTCAACACCACATTGAGTCTGGACTTTAGCAGCAGAAGGAAGGGCTGCATGGAAGCGGTTAAAAATGACTGGTTTAAGTAGTGGAATATGAAATGTCCTGGGTATTTTCAGAAATGGAGGTAGCTGAAGCTTGTAAGCCACTGGATTGATAACTTGTTACGTCAAAAAGGGTCCAATATAACGGGGAGCAAACTTCATGCTTGGTACCCTCAGTCTCAGATTCTTTGTGGACAGCCAAACACGATCACCCACTTTAAGGGCAGGAATTGCCCAACGCTTCTTATCCGCAATTTGTTTTCACCTAGAGGATGCTTTCAGAAGAGCTGCACGAACATTCTTCCAGTTATTTGAAAACTGATGAAGAGTACTATCAACTGCAGGCACTAATGTTGCTGGAAGCGGCTGGAATACTGGAGTTTTCGGATGAAACCCATAGTTGGTGAAGAATGGCGTGGAGGAAGTTGAAGAGTGATACTGGTTATTTTGGCAGAATTCAGCCCATGGGAGGAGTTGAACCCAGTCACCTTGAGAGGAAGATATATAAATATGGAGGAAGGCCTCCAAGTCCTGATTCACTCTCTCAGATTGACCATTGGTCTGGGGATGATAGGCTGCAGAGAATTTCAGCTTGACTTGGAGAGACTGGCATAGACTTCGCCAGAACTTGGCCACGAATTGAACACCTCTGTCAGAAATGATCTCCTCAGGGAGGCCATGAAGTCGAAAGATCTCCTGAATGAAGACTTGGGCCAACTTGCAGGCTGACGGAAGACCAGTAAGGGGAATGAAATGCGCCATCTTAGTACACCGGTCAACCACCACCCAGATAGTGTTAAATTTATTACACAGAGGGAGATCCATGATAAAGTCCATAGATAAGTGAGTCCATGGACGATGAGGAACAGATAATGGAATCAGGTGCCCAGCGGGTGACTGACGTGGTACTTTGTGTTGAGCACATTTTGGACATGATGCTACAAACTCAATAATGTCCTTCTTCAGTGTCGGCCACCAGTATGATCTGGACACAAATTCTAAGGTCTTCTGAATGCCTGCGTGCCCGGCAAAATGAGAGGAATGTGCCCAATGCAAGAGCTTCCTTCTGAGAGACGGTTTTACATAACTTTTCCCTGGTGGGGGCGTAGAGAACGCCACTGGATCGATAATATAATGCTTGTCAGTAGATTCAGACTCATTTTCTTGCTCCCAAGAGCGGGAAAGGGCATCTGCCTTACGATTCTGTGACCCTGGACAAAACTGAAGTTTGAAGTCAAATCTGGAGAAAAAGAGGGTCCACCTGGCTTGACGAGGATTGAGACATTGAGCGCCTTTTAAATATAGAAGATTTTTATGGTCCGTCAGATGGTGATAGTATGAGAAGCACCTTCTAACAGATATCTCCACTCTTCCAGTGCGAGCTTGATAGCCAAAAGTTCTTGATTGCCAATGGCGTAGTTACACTCGGCAGGAGAGAATTTCAGAGAAAAGAAACCACAGGGATGGAGATGACCATCTTTGGCTCTTTGAGACAGGACTGCGCCCACTCCAACGGAAGAAGCATCCACCTCTAGGATAAAAGGTGAGCTGATATCTGGCTGCTTTAATGCTGGAGCAGTAACTGGCGCTACAATAGTGAAAAATCTTGAATACATTTCTTGTAATAATTGGCGAATCCCAAGTATCTCTGGACGCACAGGAATTGGCCAATCTCGAATAGCTTGAAGTTTCTCGGGATCCATCTCTAAGCCAGACTCAGACACAATGCACCCTAGAAATGGAATGGATTTCACTTCAAAGACGCATTTTTCCAGTTTGCAATACAGATGATTGACACGAAGACAAGACAAAACTTCCTTCACCCAGAACCGATGTTCCTCTAGATCATTCGCGGAAATAAGGATATCATCGAGACAGACCACAACATGTCGATAGAGAATGCCTCTGAAGATTTCATTCACGAAGTGTTGGAATACTGCTGGAGCATTGCTGAGTCCGAAAGGCATGACGAGGTACTCGTAATGTCTGTCACGGGTGTTAAAAGCGGTCTTCCACTCGTCACCTTTCCGGATTCGGATGAGATTATAAGCACCCCTCAAATCTAACTTTATAAAAATAGTGGCTCCACTGACACGGTCAAATAGCTCGGTGATAAGCGGCAGAGGATACCGATTTTTCACTGTGATGTCATTCAGACCCCGGTAGTCAATAAAAGGCCGCAGGCCGCCATCTTTCTTCTTTATGAAGAAGAAGCCTGCGCCAGCTGGAGAAGATGAGGGCCGGATGAACCCCTTAGCCAGATTCTCCTTAATATACTCTTCCATGGAGTGGGTCTTAGGCAATGACAATGGATACGTGCATCCACGAGGAGGCGTTTTCCCTGGAATGAGATCAATAGGGCAATCCCATTCTCTATGGGGAGGAAGAATATCTGCTGAGGATTTGCTGAATACATCAGTGAAATCTTGATATGGAAAAGGTGGACCATCAGGAGATTTAGAGGAAGATTTGCAAACTGGAAGCACTTTATGTAGACATGTCTCAGAACAGGTAGGACCCCATGCCAGGATATGGGTAGTCTTCCAATCAACTTGAGGATTATGAAGTCGAAGCCATGGAAGGCCTAAAACCACAGGATGAGTGGCCCTTGGGATTACCAGAAAGGAAATCAGCTCTTTATGCAGAACCCCTACCTTCAGACGGATAGGTAGGGTCTTGGAGGTAATCACCGCATCGGAAATTTTACTACCGTCCACAGCAGTTAAAGATATAGGAGATGGCAGTCTCTCAGTGGGTAGAGACCACTGCTTAATGAGCCTCTCAGTTATAAAGTTTCCGGCTGCTCCAGAATCCAACAAGGCAATAAGATTCTTGGTGCGTCGAGCCACTTGAAGAGAAACTGAGAGGTTGCAATCATTTGAAGACGGAGAGGAATTCATTACTCCTAGCTGACCCTCTCCTTGGCGGGCTAGGACTTGGAGTTTCCAGGACGCTCAGGACAGGCGTTAATGAGGTGGGAAGGTGCAGCACAATACAGGCAAAGGCGATTTGATAGACATCTTCTACGCTCTGCTGGAGACAACCGTGAGTGATCTATCTGCATAGGTTCGTCTTTGGGCGGAGATGACTGACGAGGAGGAGGAGCAGAAGGAGTCTTAGGAACTGTTGACCTGCCTCGATCTATAGCCCTTTCACGGAACCATAGGTCAACTTTAATGCAGAGCGATATGAGCTCATTCAATCTTGAAGGCAAGTCTCTGGTAGCGAGCTCATCTTTAATACGTTCAGACAGGTCTTGCTAGAAAGCTGCATAAAGGGCTTCCTCATTCCAGGAAACTTCAGATGCCAGGATCTGGAACTGAACTAGATACTGCCCGACAGTTCGTGTCCCCTGACGAAGCCGGAGGATTTCAGAAGAGGCTAATGTCACACGACCTGGCTCATCAAAGATGCATCTAAATGTTGCCACGAAGTTGGAATAGGATGACAACAGAGGATCAGATCTCTCCCATAAAGGTGATGCCCAATCGAGGGCGGAGATAATATAGGCAACTTTGGTACGGTCTGTAGGAAAACTGCCAGGTTGCAACTCAAAGTGAATTTTGCACTGGTTTAGAAAGCCCCTGCATCGAATTTAGCAGGTGTCGGCAAGTGTAGACGTGGAGCAGGAATGGAATTAGTAGCAAAGTCCTGATAGGAAATATAAACCAGGCACCGCTGGAAGCTGCTGCTAGAAGCTGCTGCTGGAAGCTTATAATAACACAGAGTGTAAAGGCAGGAAAGTCAGGCTGCACCGCAAGGTGTTGAACTGGTGCTGGTCTCTGGAGAACTGAAGACTGGAACATTCACAGCATAGGAGAGACTGGAATCACCGGAATGACAAACGAAGCACTGACAACTTCCTGGTTGCTGGGACAGGATATTTATACCTGCTGGGAAGCATGCATTGGTTGACAATTATCCCAGGCACCAGCAGCACTGCAGATTGGTGGAAAGAGTAACATGTGATTACATCCAACATGGCTGCGCCCATGACAGAGTTTGAAGGGGAAAAGAACCATGTGCCCAACCACAATGGCGGCGAAGGCCGCGGATACAGAAGGCTCCACACTCTTTTATACACACACAGTGGCACAGGGATGGCGGCGGCAGCCGCAGTGTAGAGAGAACGTCACCTTCAGCTCCAATGCCACAAGATCATGCGCGTGGCGGCGACGGCCGCGGCGGGACTATGAACACCATATAGATAGCAAGTGATATCACTGAGAAGGCCGCTGAACCAGCGCTGTGGAACAACAAACAAGGTAATGTAAACAATACACTTACCTACCAAGCTGAACCCCCGGCCCTGGAACGCTGAGCCAATCTCAGGAGGCAAGCAACTGGCAGAAAATGGTGTCTAGTTACTCGGATTGTGACACTTCTACTGTGAGCTTACCCTAGTCACACCACTGTTCATAATGATGGGATGTCATGATGATGTCATCTTTAAGTGCCTGCAGAAGAGATGCACGGCACACGGGTGTAGTGTGAGCAGCGCCGACCTGTGAATAACTCAGGTTGGCTCCACGGTGTTAAAAGTAGTCTGTCTGGGATTAACCCAATTTGGAACCGTTTTCCAAATCCTGGGTCAGACCTAGGACTTGGTGTAAAAGGGGTATAATTGTTTTTTTTCTCTGACGTCCTAAGTGGATGCTGGGGACTCCGTCAGGACCATGGGGATTAGCGGCTCCGCAGGAGACAGGGCACAAAAGTAAAAGCTTTAGGATCAGGTGGTGTGCACTGGCTCCTCCCCCTATGACCCTCCTCCAAGCCTCAGTTAGATTTTTGTGCCCGGCCGAGAAGGGTGCAATCTAGGTGGCTCTCCTAAAGAGCTGCTTAGAGTAAAAGTTTGTTAGGTTTTTTATTTTCAGTGAGTCCTGCTGGCAACAGGCTCACTGCTACGAGGGACTTAGGGGAGAGAAGTGAACTCACCTGCGTGCAGGATGGATTGGCTTCTTAGGCTACTGGACACCATTAGCTCCAGAGGGAGTCGGAACACAGGTCTCACCCTGGGGTTCGTCCCGGAGCCGCGCCGCCGACCCCCCTTGCAGATGCCGAAAAGTGAAGAGGTCCAGAAACGGCGGCAGAAGACTCTTCAGTCTTCATAAGGTAGCGCACAGCACTGCAGCTGTGCGCCATTGCTGTCAGCACACTTCATAGCAGCGGTCACTGAGGGTGCAGGGCGCTGGGGGGGGGCGCCCTGGGCAGCAATGATAGTACCTTATTCTGGCTAAAAATACATCACATATAGCCCCTGGGGGCTATATGGATGTATTTAACCCCTGCCAGGTCTCAGAAAAACGGGAGAAGAAGCCCGCCGAAAAGGGGGCGGGGCCTATTCTCCTCAGCACACAGCGCCATTTTCCCTCACAGAAATGCTGGTGGGAAGGCTCCCAGGCTCTCCCCTGCACTGCACTACAGAAACAGGGTTAAAACAGAGAGGGGGGGGCACTTATTTGGCGATATGTATATATATATTAAAATGCTATAAGGGAAAAACACTTATATAAAGGTTGTCCCTGTATAATTATAGCGTTTTTGGTGTGTGCTAGCAAACTCTCCCTCTGTCTCCCCAAAGGGCTAGTGGGGTCCTGTCCTCTATCAGAGCATTCCCTGTGTGTGTGCTGTGTGTCGGTACGTGTGTGTCGACATGTATGAGGACGATGTTGGTGAGGAGGCGGAGCAATTGCCTGAAATGGTGATGTCACTCTCTAGGGAGTCGACACCGGAATGGATGGCTTATTTAAGGAATTACGTGATAATGTCAACACGCTGCAAGGTCGGTTGACGACATGAGACGGCCGGCAAACAAATTAGTACCTGTCCAGGCGTCTCAAACACCGTCAGGGGCTGTAAAACGCTCATTTACCTCAGTCGGTCGACACAGACACGGACACTGACTCCAGTGTCGACGGTGAAGAAACAAACGTATTTTCCTTTAGGGCCACACGTTACATGTTAAGGGCAATGAAGGAGGTGTTACATATTTCTGATACTACAAGTACCACAAGAAGGGTATTATGTGGGGTGTGAAAAAACTACCTGTAGTTTTTCCTGAATCAGATAAATTAAATGAAGTGTGTGATGATGCGTGGGTTTCCCCCGATAGAAAATTATTGGCGGTATACCCTTTCCCGCCAGAAGTTAGGGCGCGTTGGGAAACACCCTTTAGGGTGGATAAGGCGCTCACACGCTTATCAAAACAAGTGGCGGTACCGTCTCCAGATAGGGCCGCCCTCAAGGAGCCAGCTGAGAGGCTGGAAAATATCCTAAAAAGGTATATACACACATACTGGTGTTATACTGCGACCAGCGATCGCCTCAGCCTGGATGTGCAGCGCTGGGGTGGCTTGGTCGGATTCCCTGACTGAAAATATTGATACCCTTGACAGGGACAGTATTTTATTGACTATAAAGGATGCATTTCTATATATGCGAGATGCACAGAGGGATATTTGCACTCTGGCATCAAGAGTAAGTGCGATGTCCATATCTGCCAGAAGATGTTTATGGACACGACAGTGGTCAGGTGATGCAGATTCCAAACGGCACATGGAAGTATTGCCGTATCAAGGGGAGGAGTTATTTGGGGTCGGTCCATCGGACCTGGTGGCCTCGGCAACAGCTGGAAAATCCACCTTTTTTACCCCAAATCACATCTCAGCAGAAAAAGACACCGTCTTTTCAGCCTCAGTCCTTTCGTCCCCATAAGGGCAAGCGGGCAAAAGGCCAGTCATATCTGCCCAGGGATAGAGGAAAGGGAAGAAGACTGCAGCAGGCAGCCCATTCCCAGGAACAGAAGCCCTCCACAGCTTCTGCCAAGTCCTCAGCATGACGCTGGGGCCGTACAAGCGGACTCAAGTGCGGTGGGGGGTCGTCTCAAGAGTTTCAGCGCGTAGTGGGCTCACTCGCAAGTGGACCCCTGGATCCTACAAGTAGTATCCCAGGGGTACAGACTGGAAATTCGAGACGTCTCCCCCTCGCAGGCTCCTGATGTCTGCTTTACCAACGTCTTCCTCCGACAGGGAGGCAGTATTGGAAACAATTCACGAGCTGTATTCCCAGCAGGTGATAATCAAAGTACCCCTCCTACAACAAGGAAAGGGGTATTATTCCACACTATATTGTGGTACTGAAGCCAGACGGCTCGGTGAGACCTATTCTAAATGGGAAATCTTTGAACACTTACATACAAAGGTTCAAATCAAGATGGAGTCACTCAGAGCAGTGATAGCGAACCAGGAAGAAGGGGACTATATGGTGTCCCTGGACATCAAGGATGCTTACCTCCATGTCCCAAATTGCCCTTCTCACCAAGGGTACCTCAGGTTCGTGGTACGGAACTGTCACTATCAGTTTCAGACGCTGCCGTTTGGATTGTCCACGGCACCCCGGGTCTTTACCAAAGTAATAGCCGAAATGATGATTCTTCTTCAAAGAAAAGGCGTCTTAATTATCCCTTACTTGGACGATCTCCTGATAAGGGCAAGGTCCAGAGAACAGTTGGAAGTCGGAGTAGCACTATCTCAAGTAGTTCTACGACAGCACGGGTGGATTCTAAATATCCAAAATCGCAGCCGTTTCCGACGACACGTCTGCTGTTCCTAGGGATGGTTCTGGACACAGTCCAGAAAAAGGTGTTTCTCCCGGAGGAGAAAGCCAGGGAGTTATCCGAGCTAGTCAGGAACCTCCTAAAACCAGGAAAAGTGTCAGTGCATCATTGCACAAGAGTCCTGGGAAAAATGGTGGCTTATTACGAAGCGATTCCATTCGGCAGATTCCACGCAAGAACTTTTCAGTGGGATCTGCTAGACAAATGGTCCGGATCGCATTTTCAGATGCATCAGCGGATAACCCTATCTCCAAGGACAAGGGTGTCTCTCCTGTGGTGGTTACAGAGTGCTCATCTTCTAGAGGGCCGCAGATTCGGCATTCAGGATTGGATGCTGGTGACCACGGAGGCCAGCCTGAGAGGCTGGGGAGCAGTCACACAGGGAAAAAATTTCCAGGGAGTGTGATCAAGTCTGGAGATTTTTCTCCACATAAATATACTGGAGCTAAGGGCAATTTACAATGCTCTAAGCTTAGCAAGACCTCTGCTTCAAGGTCAGCCGGTATTGATCCAGTGGGACAACATCACGGCAGTCGCCCACGTAAACAGACAGGGCGGCACAAGAAGCAGGAGGGCAATGGCAGAAACTGCAAGGATTTTTCGCTGGGCGAAAATCATGTGATAGCACTGTCAGCAGTGTTCATTCCGGGAGTGGACAACTGGGAAGCAGACTTCCTCAGCAGGCACAACCTCCACCCGGGAGAGTGGGGACTTCATCGGGAAGTCTTCCACATGATTGTGAACCGTTGGAAAAGACCAAAGGTGGACATGATGGCGTCCCGCCTGAACAAAAAACTGGACAAGTATTGCGCCAGGTCAAAAGACCCTCAGGCAATAGCTGTGGACGTTCTGGTAACACCGTGGGTGTACCAGTCGGTGTATGTCTTCCCTCCTCTGCTTCTCATACCCAAGGTATTGAGAATTATAAGACGTAGAGGAGTAAGAACTATACTCGTGGCTCCGGATTGGCCAAGAAGGACTTGGTACCCGGAACTTCAAGAGATGCTCACAGAGGACTCATGGCCTCTGCCGCTAAGAAGGGACTTGCTTCAGCAAGTACCATGTCTGTTCCAAGACTTACCGCGGCTGCGTTTGACGGCATGGCGGTTGAACGCCGGATCCTAAGGGAAAAAGGCATTCCGGAAGAGGTCATTCCTACCCTGGTCAAAGCCAGGAAGGAGGTGACCGCACAACATTATCACCACATGTGGCGAAAATATGTTGCGTGGTGTGAGGCCAGGAAGGCCCCATGAAGAAATTTCAACTCGGTCGTTTCCTGCATTTCCTGCAAACAGGAGTGTCTATGGGCCTCAAATTGGGGTCCATTAAGGTTCAAATTTCGGCCCTGTCGATTTTCTTCCAGAAAGAATTGGCTTCAGTTCCTGAAGTCCAGAAGTTTGTCAAGGGAGTACTGCATATACAACCCCCTTTTTGTGCCTCCAGTGGCACTGTGGGATCTCAACGTAGTTCTGGGATTCCTAAAATCACATTGGTTTAAACCGCTCAAATCTGTGGATTTGAAATATCTCACAGGGAAAGTGACCATGCTGTTAGCCCTGGCCTCGGCCAGGCGAGTGTCAGAATTGGCGGCGTTTGTCTCAAAAAAGCCCATATCTGATTGTCCATTCGGACGGGGCAGAGCTGCGGACTCATCCCCAGTTTCTCCCTAAGGTGGTGTCAATGTTTCACCCGAACCAGCTTATTGTGGTACCTGCGGCTACTAGGGACTTGGAGGACTCCAAGTTGCTAGATGTTGTCAGGGCCCTGAAAATATAGTTTCCAGGACGGCTGGAGTCAGGAAAACTGACTTGCTGTTATCCTGTATGCACCCAACAAACTGGGTGCTCTTGCTTCTAAGCAGACGATTGCTAGTTGGATGTGTAGTACAATTCAGCTTGCACATTCTGTGGCAGGCCTGCCACAGCCAAAATATGTAAATGCCCATTCCACAAGGAAGGTGGGCTCATCTTGGGCGGCTGCCCGAGGGGTCTCGGCTTTACAACTTTGCCGAGCTGATACTTGGTCAGGGGCACACCCTGACTGAGGAGGACCTGGAGTTCTCTCATTCGGTGCTGCAGAGTCATCCGCACTTTCCCGCCCGTTTGGGAGCTTTGGTATAATCCCCATGGTCCTGACGGAGTCCCCAGCATCCACTTAGGACGTCAGAGAAAATAAGAATTTACTTACCGATAATTCTATTTCTCGTAGTCCGTAGTGGATGCTGGGCGCCCATCCCAAGTGCGGATTGTCTGCAATACTTGTACATAGTTGTTGTTACAAAAATCGGGTTATTATTGTTGTGAGCCATCTTTTCAGAGGCTCCGCTGTTATCATGCTGTTAACTGGGTTCAGATCACAGGTTGTACAGTGTGATTGGTGTGGCTGGTATGAGTCTTACCCGGGATTCAAAATCCTTCCTTATTGTGTACGCTCGTCCGGGCACAGTATCCTAACTGAGGCTTGGAGGACGGTCATAGGGGGAGGAGCCAGGGCACACCACCTGATCCTAAAGCTTTTACTTTTGTGCCCTGTCTCCTGCGGAGCCGCTAATCCCCATGGTCCTGACGGAGTCCCCAGCATCCACTACGGACTACGAGAAATAGAATTATCGGTAAGTAAATTCTTATTATTTCCATACTGGTCATCAGGAACAGGTTAAGTTGTATTATTTCTACTGCAGGTACTGTGGTGTGGCTCTGTCATCTGACTCATTGGTATTATTACTATTACATTTTATTTATAAGGCGCCACACGTGTTTCGCAGCGCCGTACAAAGGACAGTACACGGAGACAAACTTAGCATTACACTAAATAAATAACAAAAATAGAGTACAGGTATCAAAGAGCACCACAATTCTCAAAACACAATACAGCTAAGATGTAAGTAGCGAGGGAGTAATCATCAGACTACTTGGTGCTGGAGGCCATAGATAGAGATGAGCCTTTACCAGCAGGAGAAAAGCGGGTAAAGATAGTCGCTGAGTAGGAGAGAGCTGTGAGTGAAATGTGTCGAGAAGAGGGCTTTGACAACAAGCGGAAAGAGGGCCCTGCTCTGAAGAGCTAACAATGTAGTGGGAAGGGGCGACAGACAGAAAACATGAGGTGCAAGCGGCAGGTAGCCTGATGGCAGTATGTAAGCAAAGCAGAGATGGTCAAGGCATGAGGCAGGAGGATGGAGGAGCAGCCTCAGGACTAGGTTATGCATCGGAAGGGTACACTTTGGTGAATAGGTGGGTTTTCAGTGCCCGTTTGAAGCTTTGCAAGGTTGGGGAGAGGCTAATGGAGCAGGGGGAGCGGGTTCCACTGAAGGGGTGCAGCATGGGCAAAATCTTGAACTCGAGCATGGGAAGCAGTGACCAGGGTAGAGGAGAGGCCACGGTACTGCTGGTGATTTCAGTCTTGGCGATGGTTTCTCCTGCATGGAAAAACAAAAGTTTAGCCAGTTACAGGGAGATGGAATTTTGCTAAAAGATGCACTTACAGTAAGTAGAAACATACACAATTAAGTCAACACCATTCATCTGTGTCTTACCAGCTGAAATGATTACCAATAACACTGAGATTTTTCTTAAGAAAAAAAGAAACCCTAATTTACTTTCTTTTCTCCAAGTGTGCATTTGTCGTCCTTTGTTAGGTAAGCCTACTATAACGCTTATGGAAATGCCATGGATACATCTTTACTTCTCCTTTTTTAAAGTAACCGCATTATATATGTTACATGTTGCTAACACACGTTTCATATTCTAGACCTTCAATGTGTCTTAGCTGATTCAAAGGCAGCCACATTTGTGCCAATGAGCTAAAAAAAACTTTGTTAGATTAGTGGTAACATCTTTAATTTGAAAATGTGCTAAGTTATACTGTAATTACTAGTGTTTGCTAATTGCCTAACAGGATTATCCACTGTCTTACACGATTCCTGCTTTATAGCCTGGTTACTAAGAAAATTATCTAAGTCACTAATACATTACCTAACTAAATTGATCATTGCAAAGGTTAATGGGCTTATATTTTAAAATCCAGTATAAGTTTAACCTTGACAAACGTAAAGAACATATGTGTGTGTATGTAGGTATAGATATATCAGTGGCACCAGAAAGTTAACCATGGTAGGAATCTAACCCATGACCTCAGTGCTGTGAGGCAGTAATGCTAACCATTACACCATCCATGTAATGGTTAGCATATTTCTGCCCAGATTAATTAAAAGTCACATCGAGGGACAGGCGTGCCGATATGGATGTGCAGTCATTCGACAGAGTGTGCATAAGTGACTGTTATAGCTCCCACCCTATCTAAATATGTGCATGGAGTGTAATGAAACTTGGCTCTTCCCTCTTACAGGGTACATTTTCAGCTGAACCTGGTGAAACCTGGTGGAAAATGGGTGGGTTGGGCAGTCGGAGGGTATGCGGGTCCAAGGTGGGATAGAGAAGAGACAAAAGGGGCGCTGAGGGGGATGAGGATAGGAACATATGAAGTGGGAGGTGGAATGCCGCAGGGCTAGTTCCACAGAAGGGACCAGCCCAGAGTAACTAGCCACACACTGTAGGGGTCGGAGCTAGATGCAGAAAGCAGGAGGAGCCCCTGAGTGAAGGGAGAAAGCAGAGCACCTAGAAAGGGGAGTATCTCCATCCATAGACTACAGACACACTGCCGGTGGTACCCCGCGAATCAATACATTTATTGGCACCTCTCAAATGATGGGGGGGAGTGAGATGCCCCCTTTCCATCCCCATTTCGACACGTGTGAATGGGGTTTCAAGCCGCTGTAACGCTGCTTGAAACCTTGTTCAATAACCCAGAATGGACCTGGCATTTTGGTGGAAAAGGGGGTATTGGAGTGTTTCACTGGGCCATCACTTTATCAAGAGCTACTGGCAGGCTGCAGGCCAAACAGCTTCTCTCAAAATCACAGAGTAGTAGGGGAGGAGCTTCCTGCACAGCACTTCCTGTACTCTTGACCAATCATATGGGTCACAGGTACTAAGCTACTCCAAGCAGGGCTCAGCACATTCTCCCAGGACCCTCCTGCTCAGCAGCATGGGAGCGAGGCTGAGAGAATAATGTGCAGTTGCTGTGCAGGAAAACTGACATGGGCACTATGCACCAGTAAATTGGTGCCGGACTAGGCTGACAAGGGGCTTGCTAAATCCCCAGTAGGCTTCCCTGATTATCATTGTGTAAAGGGTGTCTATCAGTAAGCGCTATCTGGGTCAGTAAGTGTTGTTTGGGTCAGTAAGTGTGTGTGTCTGTGTGTTTGTGTCAGTAAGTGGAATCTGTCAGCAAAGGGTGTCCATGTACTGTAAGTGGGTTTGCGTCATTAAGTCAATAAGTATGTATGGGTCAGTAAGTGGTGTCTGTGTGTCAATAAGTGTGTGTATCAGTATGTATCAGTGTGCTTGTGTCAGCAAGGGATATCTATGACCGGAGACCCTACTGACATGATAAACTTGTGCACATTCGCCATTATCTAAATGGACGAATTGGCGCTAGGTGCCATGTACTGTAAATGCATGTTTAATAATGTGTTTTTAACATGTTATATTTAATGCTCTAGGCACAGTTGTAGGATTGCACATTTAAAATGCATGCAAATGCAAGCACTTAGAAGAAATGTGTAAGCTGTTTTTGGTTTTTAAAATGCATTGACATTTGAGGATAAATTGCCTTGGAACCTTCTCACCTAGGAATTAAGATGTGTAACAGTTATAGACACACACAGGTGAAAGGATTTGTTAATTGTCTTTTCAAAATCTCCTTTTGTGTGATAAGCCAAACCAGTAACAGCCTAGAGATGTGAAAGACTGAATAGGATGCTATATCAAATTGTGTTTTATGAATACAAACTAGGGTGTCTTCCCAGTAGGTTTGTGAAAAACAATTTGATTTAAGATTTCCTGGGCTGCACTATTTAGGCTGCCGATTATGTTTAAATGAAACAGAACTTTGTCTATGCATGATAGGAAGGAGTAAATAATCCAGTTGTTATCTCCTTTTGAAATTTATTTATTTATACATTGTGTAAGATAGTTTTATTGGATGGTTAAAGAGAACAGGAGGGCTTACCCCCTGCTGTATTGTGTGTTGAGTTGAGATAAAAATGGAAGCCTGAGTAAACGTTCCCCTGTAAAATCAAGGGAGAATGAACTGCTGTAACATCCTATGTATACCATTTTCTCTGGCAATAGGGAAGAGTTGTTTTCAGAATTATTGAGCAAATAAACAACCATTGCCTCAAGATGACCACCTTCATCTTCTGAAAACAGGGTTGCGCCAAATGCAGCCCTGTTTTCCACCTGTCCTGGTAAGCGTAGCGTCTCCAAGCTACCCCTTCTGCCCACTACCAATGCAGAGTCCTGGTCAGTGACCAGTGGGGTCATCCAATGCCAACTCGGTGGTGTGCTAGCAGCGTGTCGATGCATACACAGCAGCAAGCATTTTTTCAGGTGGCGGTGGTAGGAGCCTGAGCAGAACCTTGGTTCCAGACTGGGCCGGACTGCCCTTCTGGAACTTCTGGCAAATGGCAGAAGGGCCGATGGGCTGCTAAGCCGGGCGTGTCACACAGAAAGCCGGGAAGGCTGCATCTCTCTGGTCTGGCTGCTCCCCCGCCTGTCTCCATGGAAATGAAGGCGTGCCGCGAGTCCACGCACCCTGACTCATGGCACGCCCCCATTGATAGTGTCCGCATGGTCTTTCACTTCGCACGCACTTGCCAGAGCCCATTTTCGACCCCAGTCAGTCCCTGGTTCCAAACACCATGGGAATAAGGAGTCTGGTGGTGGCAGCATCATACCCGCCCACTGCATAGTGTGTGGAGTCAGTAACAGGCGGTTACTGATGCTAAGAGGGATTCCCCTATTGGCCAAGTTCTGTGTGACCCCAAACAGGACCCCAGCATGTGCAGAAATGAATGCAGATCTGGCTGCATATGCAGCAATCTGCGTTCATCTCTGAATAACCCCCTAAGTGCGGTAAAGGGTGTCTGTGTCAGTAAGTGCTTCCCAGGAGTCCTCAACTCAGTCTGCTCTGTTTTGCCACCATTTTTGCCTCCCTTTACCTATCTGCTCTTTTATGTTCCTGTCTCTGCTCTCCTTTTCCTGTGTGCTCTGGTATGCCCGCGTCTCTGCTCTTCTTTACCTGTCTGCTCTGGTATGCCCCCATCTCTGCTACCCTTTTCCCATTTACTCTGTATTCCCCATCTTTTATAATCTTTCCACATCTGCTCTGTTTTGACCCACCATTACTCCCCTTTCACCTTCTATGCATGTTGATACAGCCACCTCAATGAACAAATGAGACACACGTGTTGCAACTTAGTTTTTTTTTGTCCCTGCATCCCTATACCCTTGCACCTACACTGTGTCCCTGCATCCCCGGTACCCTACACCCTGTTCCTGCATCCCAATTCCCTCACCCCTACACCCTTTCCATGCATCTAGGTACCCTACACCCTGTACCTGCATTAAGGTACCCTACACCCTGTCCCTGTATCCAGGTACCCTACACCCTGGCCTTACTGTACATCCAGGTACCCTACACCCTGTCCCCACATCCAGGCATCCCAGTAACCTTATCCCTACACCCTGTCCCTTCATCCGGAGACCTGCTCATACCCATAGCAGAACTCAGTATAGCAATCTCCTAGACTGCCTATGCCTCAGACCTCCATTCCTACCCTCACACATCTGTCTCCTAAGAATCATCTCTTCTCAATCTTTCCCTGCACTGCCCTGTGTCACACTCCCTGACTGTGATGTCCTTTGTGTTTTATGGTGGTCATTGGAGTTCTCTATATAGTCTGGCATTCATTGCAATGTTCTTTGTAGTGTATGGAGGTCACTTGGATGCTCGGCGTATTATACGGCAGTCACTGCAATGCTCTTTGTATTATACTTTGGTAACTGTAACTCTTCTTTATATGGCAGTCACTGCAATGTTCTCTGTATCACATGGCAATCACTGATGCTCTATATTATATAGTGGTCACAAACTGTTTTTCTTGTTATATCTCCACTATTAAGTGGTTGAAGGTAGGCACTAGCTGCGATCTCCATACAGTAGTTATCACTTCTGATTAGCTGATGGAGAAGGAAAATATCTTCTTTATTATAGTTTTTTGTTATAAATAAAACCTAATAGTGAATTAATTTTTCTCAAAATAAAGGTCAACAAACTTTTTTTGCTTATGACCTAGTTGGGTGTAAGCACGCCTGACATCCACACCTCAGCATATGGATGTAAATAAATAATAAGATTTTACTCACCGGTAAATCTATTTCTCGTAGTCGTAGTGGATGCTGGGGACTCCGTAAGGACCATGGGGAATAGACGGGCTCCGCAGGAGACTGGGCACTCTAAGAAAAATTTAGTACTACTGGTGTGCACTGGCTCCTCCCTCTATGCCCCTCCTCCAGACCTCAGTTAAGGAAACTGTGCCCGGAAGAGCTGACATTACAAGGAAAGGATTTTGGAACCCAGGGTAAGACTCATACCAGCCACGCCAATCACACCGTATAACTTGTGATAAACTTACCCAGTTAACAGTATGAACAAACAACAGAGCATCAACCAATGGATGCCAACATAACATAACCCTTTATAAAGCAATAACTATATACACGTATTGCAGAAAGTCCGCAGTTGGGACGGGCGCCCAGCATCCACTACGGACTACGAGAAATAGATTTACCGGTGAGTAAAATCTTATTTTCTCTAACGTCCTAGTGGATGCTGGGGACTCCGTAAGGACCATAGGGATTATACCAAAGCTCCCAAATGGGCGGGAGAGTGCGGATGACTCTGCAGCACCGAATGGGCAAACACAAGGTCCTCCTCAGCCAGGGTATCAAACTTGTAGAATTTTGCAAAGGTGTTTGAACCCGACCAAGTAGCAGCTCGGCAAAGCTGTAATGCCGAGACCCCTCGGGCAGCCGCCCAAGAAGAGCCCACCTTCCTTGTGGAATGGGCTTTCACTGATTTTGGATGCGGCAATCCAGCCGCAGAATGAGCCTGCTGAATCGTGTTACAGATCCAGCGAGCAATAGTTTGCTTTGAAGCAGGAGCACCCAGCTTGTTGGATGCATACAGGATAAACAGCGAGTCAGTCTTCCTGACTCCAGCCGTTCTGGTTACCTAAATCTTCAAAGCCCGGACTACGTCAAACAGCTTGGAATCCTCCAAGTCACAAGTAGCCGCAGGCACCACAATAGGTTGGTTCAAATGAAAAGATGACACCACCTTTGGCAGAAATTGCGGACGAGTCCGCAATCCTGCCCTGTCCATATGGAAAACCAGATAGGGGCTTTTACATGACAAAGCCGCCAATTCTGACACACGCCTAGCCGAAGCTAAGGCCAACAGCATGACCACTTTCCACGTGAGATACTTTAGCTCCACAGTCTTAAGTGGCTCAAACCAGTGGGATTTCAGGAAACCCAACACCACGTTAAGATCCCAAGGTGCCACCGGTGGCACAAAAGGGGGCTGAATATGCAGCACTCCCTTAACAAACGTCTGAACCTCAGGCAGTGAAGCCAGTTCTTTTTGAAAGAAAATGGATAGGGCCGAAATCTGGACCTTTATGGACCCTAATTTTAGGCCCATAGTCACTCCTGACTGTAGGAAGTGCAGGAATCGACCCAGCTGGAATTCCTCTGTAGGGGCCTTCCTGGCCTCACACCAAGCAACATATTTTCGCCATATACGGTGATAATGCTTTGCTGTCACGTCCTTCCTAGCCTTTATCAGCGTAGGAATAACTTCATCCGGAATGCCTTTTTCCGCTAGGATCCGGCGTTCAACCGCCATGCCGTCAAACGCAGCCGCGGTAAGTCTTGAAACAGACAGGGCCCTTGTTGCAACAGGTCCTGTCTGAGAGGCAGAGGCAATGGGTCCTCTGTGAGCATTTCTTGCAGTTCCGGGTACCAAGTCCTTCTTGGCCAATCCGGAACAATGAGTATTGTTCTCACTCCTCTTTTTCTTACAATTCTCAGCACCTTTGGTATGAGAGGAAGAGGAGGAAACACATAGACCGACTGGAACACCCACGTTGTTACTAGTGCGTCCACAGCTATCGCCTGAGGGTCCCTTGACCTGGCGCAATACCTTTTTAGCTTTTTGTTGAGGCGGGATGCCATCATGTCCACCTGTGGCAGTTCCCATCGATTTGCAATCTGCGTGAAGACTTCCTGATGAAGTCCCCACTCTCCCGGGTGGAGGTCGTTCCTGCTGAGGAAGTCTGCTTCCCAGTTGTCCACTCCCGGAATGAACACTGCTGACAGTGCGCTTACGTGATTCTCCGCCCAGCGAAGAATTCTGGTGGCTTCTACCATCGCCACCCTGCTCCTTGTGCCGCCTTGGCGGTTTACATGAGCCACTGCGGTCTGACTGGATCAGAACCGGTTGGTCGTGAAGCAGGGTCTCCGCTTGACTTAGGGCATTGTATATGGCCCTTAGTTCCAGGATATTGATGTGAAGGCAAGTCTCCTGCCTTGACCACAGCCCTTGGAAATTTCTTCCCTGTGTGACTGCCCCCCACCCTCGGAGGCTTGCATCCGTGGTCACCAGGACCCAGTCCTGAATGCCGAATCTGCGACCTTCTAGAAGGTGAGCACTCTGCAGTCACCACAGGAGAGACACCCTGGCTCTGGGGGATAGGGTGATTAACCGATGCATCCGAAGATGTGATCCGGACCACTTGTCCAGTAAGTCCCATTGCAAGGTCCTCCTATGGAACCTGCCGAAGGGAATGGCCTCGAATGATGCCACCCTCCTTCCCAGGACTCGAGTGCAGTGATGCACTGACACCTGTTTTGGTTTTAATAGATTCCTGACCAGTGTCACGAGCTTCTGAGCTCTCTCTATCGGGAGATAAACCCTTTTCTGGTCTGTGTCTAGGATCATGCCTAGGAGAGGCAGATGAGCTGTAAGAACCAACTGCGACTTTGGAATATATAGAATCCAGCCGTGTTGCCATTTCACTTCCATAGAAAGTGATACGCTGTTCAGCAACTGCTCTCTTGATCTCGCTTTTATGAGGAGATCGTCCAAGTACGTGATAATAGTGACACCTTGCTTCCGCAGGAGCACCATCATTTCCGCCATTACCTTGGTGAATATTCTCAAGGCCGTGGAGAGACCAAACGGCAACGTCTGAAATTGGTAATGACCATCCCGTACCGCAATTCTGGGGTATGCCTGATGAGGTGGATAAATGGGGACATGAAGGTATGCATCCTTTATGTCCCGAGTCACCATAAAATCTCTCCCTTTCAGGCTTGTAATAACCGCTCTTAGCGATTCCATCTTGAACTTGAACCCTCTCAGGTATATGTTCAGGGATTTTAAATTCAATATGGGTCCGACCGAACCGTCTGGTTTTGGGACTACAACAAGGTCGAATAATAACCCCCTCCTTGTTGAAGGAGGGGAACCTTGACCACCACCTGTTGAAGATACAATTTATGAATTGCAGTTAACACTGTTTCCCTCTCGTGGGGGGAAGCCGGCAGGGCCGTCGGTGAGGGGGCATCTTCTCAAAGTCCAGCTTGTATCCCTGAGACACAATATCTATTGCCCAGGGATCTAACAGGGAGTGAACCCACTTGTGGCTGAACTGACAAAGGCGTGCCCCCACCGGGCCTAGCTCCGCCTTGCGGTGGATTTTTGTAGAGGCCGGGGAGGACTTCTGTTCCTGGGAACTAGCTGTGTTGTGCAGCTTATTTCCTGTGCCCCCGCCTCTGGCAAGAAAGGACGCACCTCGGACTTTCTTGTTTCTTTATTCGAAAGGCTGCATTTGATAATGTCGTGCTTTCCTAGGCTGTGCAGGAATATAAGGCAAAATATCAGAATTACCAGCTATAGCTGTGTAGACCAGGTCCAAGAACCCTTCTCCACACAATCCTCAGCCTTCCACATGCCTCTTAAGTCGGCATCATCTGTCCATTGCATATTCTACAGGACACGTCAAGCAGAAATCGACATAGCTTTGACTCTAGGACCCAGTATACTCACGTCTCTTTGGGCATGTTTTATATCTATCTATCTATCTATCTATCTATCTATCTATCTATCTATCTATCTATCTATCTATCTATCTATCTATCTATCACTTAAGACAGCATCTTTAATATATATATATATCTATATATACATATATATATATCTATATATCTATATGCATACTAGGGTCTCAATCTCTGCTGATAAGGTACCTGTCCACGCTGCCACAGCGCTATAAACCCATGCCGACACAATCGCCGGTCTGAGTAGTATACTAGAATGTGCACGCTATCTGCAGGATCCCTGAGAATAGCTAGTGCTACCTTCTGTGACACCCTAGGGGAAGATTCCCAACACATCCTGGCCCTAGTGGGGAAAGGATACTGCCTGAGAATTTTTTTGTGGGAAGCTGCAGTCTCTTGTCTGGAGATTCCCGCTCTTTTTCCTCATGAGAGGAGGGAAATTTACCTCAGCTTTCTTCCCCTTAACATGTGTACCCTTGTGTCAGGGATAAATGAGTCATAAGTGATATGCAAATCATCTTTTATTACAATAATCGTATATTGAATACCTTTCAGCCATCTTGGCTGTAACTTTGCATTATCGTAGTCGACACTGGAGTCAAACTCCGTGTCGATATCAGTGTTTATTATTTTGGATAGTGAGCATTGTGAGACTCTGAAGGTCTCTGTGACACAGGGACAGACATGGGTAGATTTCCTGTCTGTTCTCTAATCTTTTGTGCAATAAATTCACCTCAGCACTTACACATATCCAAACAGGTGTCGGCGTTGTCGACGGAGACACCCTCTCACACACATATTTGCTCTATCTCCTCCTTAGGGGAGCCTTTTACCTCAGACATATCGACACACACGTACCGACACACCACACACACAGGGGATGCTCTATTTGAAGACAGTTCCCCCACAAGGCCCTTTGGAGAGACAGAGAGAGAGTATGCCAGCACACACCCCAGCGCTATATGACCCAGGAATCACACAGTAACTTAGTGTTAACCCAGTAGCTGCTGTATATATTGTTTTTACGCCAAATTTATGTGCCCCCCCTCTCTTTTTCACCCTCTCTATCGTGCAGGGGAGAGCCTGGGGAGCTTCCTCTAAGCGGAGCTGTGGAGAGAAAATGGCGCTGGTGAGTGCTGAGGAAGAAGGCCCCGCCTCCTCAGCGGCGGGCTTCTCCCGCGATTTTGTGTAAAATTAATGGCGGGGGCTCATGCATATAACAGTGTCCAACTGTGTATATAATTGCTGCCCAGGGCGCCCCCCCCCTGCGCCCTGCACCCTACAGTGACCGGAGTGTGTGGGTTAGTGTGGGAGCAATGGCGCACTGCTGCAGTGCTGTGCGCTACCTCATGTGAAGACAGGAGTCTTCTGCCGCCGATTTCGATGTCTTCTTGCTTCTGCCGGCTTCTGTCTTCTGGCTCTGCGAGGGGGACGGCGGCGCGGCTCCGGGAACGGACGACCAAGGTTAAGATCCTGTGTTCGATCCCTCTGGAGCTAATGGTGTCCAGTAGCCTAAGAAGCGCAACCTAGCCGCAGTTAGTAGGTTTGCTTCTCTCCCCTCAGTCCCTCGTAGCAGAGAGTCTGTTGCCAGCAGAAGCTCTCTGAAAATAAAAAACCTAACTAAAATACTTTCTTATTAGCAAGCTCAGGAGAGCCCACTAAAAGCACCCAGCTCTGGCCGGGCACAGATTCTAACTGAGGTCTGGAGGAGGGGCATAGAGGGAGGAGCCAGTGCCCACCAGTAGTACTAAATCTTTCTTAGAGTGCCCAGTCTCCTGCGGAGCCCATCTATTCCCCATGGTCCTTACGGAGTCCCCAGCATCCACTAGGACGTTAGAGAAATGCTATTTTCATGTGTGGCTTTTAGAGCTTATTTTTAGGTGGTCTATGCATCCAGCTCAGAATCAGTATGAGTCATTTATGAAAGTGCAAATATGCTTTTTATTATGTCTAAATACTCTTGCTTATCCACCTCACTTACATATAAGTGCAAAAGAGAAATGCTTTGCTTCAAAGTCCAGTCTAAAACCACTTTTACGCAGCACCCATTGTTAGAGGTAACGTTTCCTAAAATACTGCTGATGCAAACATCTTCAATAAATTGAGAGAATAAGTGGATATCTCTTCTGTCTTTATTATGTCTTATACATTTACTATATATCACACTTGGCTACCAGTGAGCCAATGCATGCGCAATTCAACATAAAATACTCCTAGAAGTTGAAAGGTTTGGATATTTCAGACATAGGCATATTTAGAATGGGTAGAGGGTGTGGGTTGCACATGGGCCCCTTGGTATAAGGGGCCAGGGCAGTGCCAGGGCAGAGGGGGCGTTTGCCAGGGAAGATGGAGAACCGGCTGGGGGTAAGCGGAGGTCAAGAGGTGGGAGAAGGATGGTGGAAGGGACATGCCATGAAACCATGCCCCTTCTTGACCAGCCACATCACCGTTTTTGAAGCGTGCATGCCTCCAGTGTGATATTAATTTTTTTCCGAATCTGTGGGGCACCATTTTTCCATAGTGGTTTAAGTGCTAATAGCCCCCGTTATGCCTCTGGTATAAAATGAACTTGAGGACAATATAATGTCACATGTTATGAGCTGGGGCACTGTAATATGACATAATATGAAGTGGAGGCACTATAGTGCGGCATTATATGAACTGGGGACACCTGTATGTAGTAGAAGATTTTACCTATGGGCTGCAGGACTGAAGCCCTCCAGTAAAATTCGCCACCCAGCTCAGTGTCAGTGAAGCCAGGTGCAGTCTGTGACTGCACAGGCTTCACTGTGAATGGCAGTGGCTTCCTATTGGAAGTCCTAACTGTCAGTCACAGACACACAAGGCAGTCCCATTGGGAGGTGTTTCCTCCCTCTGGTACTGCCAAACCAGGCTGTGATATGCAGAGCAAGCCACTCCATGCCATTGGCGCAGCCCAATCCGATACGGTTTCTATGGGCTGCAGCCGATGCAGTTCAAAGATGCCGGGGTTTGTGCATTCGCCGGACCCGGCACCCGCTGTATGCATTTTGCAGATGCTGGGTCCTGGGGCTGTTGGCTGGCTGTCTACTCTCCTTTTTCCGACACAGGAGTAGCCCTCCTGCTGAACATAAGTAGGAGCCGCTACTGCTTGTATGTCATCATTTGAAGTGGTATTCTGGCAGACCTACAATGTGACATACATAGGCGTGCACAGCACATTTTATTAGAGGGTGCACCGTTGGAGGGGCTTGTGTAGGACCATGTATTGGGCGTGTCTAGCACCACCTATTGACACTCAATGTAATAATAAAACATCCACCCTGAGGCCAATCCTATTAATGCAGATACATTGTCATATGTTCTGGTGAGCACCAAACAAACACCCTGGATGGCACTCACTGCAATCACAGCCTCCTCAGCCTGGCAGCCTCCCCCAGCCACTGTACAGCCCCCCTAAGTGGCGTGGCCACTGAAAAATGGGGATATGTCAACATGACACGCCACCTGTTTCTCGTCAATCTGGGAGCATTCCTTTCCTTTCCTTTCCTTTCCATATGCACCTTACCTATATGGTGGTTTCTCACAACGGGGATCCTCTGAAGAAATGTATCCTCCCTGGACAGACAGTGTCTTCAGTCGGTATTCACTATTCATGAAATCACATGATTCGGAAGATGCCTGTTTGTGTAGGAATATAACCAAGGTCAACATCATACAACAGAGGTTCAACCAGACTTGTGTAACCTGTGACACCTTCTACCCCTGTGTCTCTCAGCCACATCATTATCTTCCGCCTGCATCTCTCACCGTCCCCCTCACTTTGTGTCTCTCAGCCTGCCGCCTTCAATCTGAGTTCTTCACTCTTCCCCTTCCTTCCTGTGTCTCTCAGTCTATCCCTGCCTGTGCTTATTAATACAACCAAGTGATACTATCGCATATTGCAATGTGGGCACTAATTCTGGGCACTAATATTGTGCCCAGACTGCATTTAGTATACGCAATCATTGATAAATGGGCTCCTTAATCACTAATCCCCACGGGCATAATCATAGTATAATGAAAAGGGGAATTTTAGTGTAGTAATCCCTAGCATCTACCATATGTATCAAGTTATGCCACACTGTAGTGCCCCTTAGTCACATTACACCACACAGTAGAGCCCATTCACATTATGCCACACAGTAGTACCCCTTATACACATTATGCCACACAGTAGTACAGGTAGTACCTCATACATTATGCCACACAGTAGTACAGGTAGTACCTCATACATTATGCCACACAGTAATGCCCCTTACACATTATGCCATACAGTAATGTCCTCTACAAATTATCATACAATAATGCTCCTTACACATTATGTCACACAACAGTAGTTCACCTTATAACATTATGACACAGAGTAATGCCCTCTTACATCTCCCCAGTGTCCCTCCAGCAGCTGTTGGGGATGGTGTGGTCCAGACAATGCAAATGTGTCTGGACCGTTGCTGGGGCCGGCAGCGGCGGCTGTGTGATCTCACACACAGCTGCAACCCAGAATGTGGCATGTAGTCACCTGCCAGCGCAGCTAGGCTGGGAGCTACTTGGAGGGTGCGAAAACAGACCTGTGCAGGGGATGGGGGTAGGGCCTCGCATATGGGGCGAAATAGCCCTGTGCTGGGCATCCCCCCACATGTCTTGAGAAACTGATCTTAGATGTGCTCATTTTAGCACATCTACGATCAGGTCTGAATCGCCCCCTAAGTCAACAGCCCAGTAGGAACACTACAAATGCCCTTCACATAGGCATTAACAATATAAATAAGGGGGTGAGGTCTACCTGCCGGCGTCCCCGAGCATCGCCTCCCTATTCTAAAACAACTTAGACATGTAGGCAGAGCTTTGGTAAAATCACTGGCCACAGTTTTATTAATATAACACCTTACAAGGTTGCAGGGCATGGACAGAAAAGTGGTGGGCAAGGCGGAATGTGTTATCCACTCATTCCGTTTTTCCTGGGGCATGCCCTGCCTACCCGGTAGGCACCATGGTAATACCCCCCTTAGGAACCAGGCCCTGCGGCGCATATCATGCTCGCCTGGCGCGCAGCCCACGGGCCCAACCTCCACAGCTGGAGCTGGGTGTGCGTCCTTTTACCGAGGGTGAATCTGCATAGCTCAGCTGGCTCCCCCCATTCACAATGCCTTGCACACCGCTTTCTTCGGCTGCCCGCCAACTGTGACAAACAAGGTACCATATTCCAATGGTTCGAATAATACAATAACACTGAAGAGAAAAGAAGAAAAATTATCATCATCTTAAACACGCATTCAAAATAACCAGTTTTGACCCAAACATTGTTCTTTCTTTTTATTCACTTGAGTTTTTTTTTTATAAACAAAGATTTCATGTGGATACCTGGGGTGGGTGGGTGGGAGGGGTTACTTCCAGCGCTGCACTCTCCAGGACAAAGGCTGCCTCCTCCCCTGCTCTTTCCCTTTATGGTCACCCCAGCTGCCTGCCCCCGCTGCCCTTTACTGCCTGGTCTGCTGGTTGGTGTGTGAAAGAAGGATGGGCATACCTGCCCGTCCCCCTTTTCACCATGTTGCCGGCCCACAGGCTGCCTTGCGACCCTCCCCCTTAAGGCGCTCCGGTGCCATCTTTTGTGCCACCTACGCTCTTCTTAGCCTCTGCCAGGCACCTGTACTATTATCCCCACCCCACGAAAAACGCCTATACTACCCTCCCCTGGCAGTCACCTGTACTGTTACCCCTAACCCCCCTGGCAGGTCCTGGCATCAGAAAGCCATCATCCCCACCCCAGATGCACTATTATTTTCCCCTGATGGGTGGAATGCTGTTACTTGTAGTACTCACACAGTGGGGTTGTGCACTGCCCGGAGAGCAGCAGCTGGGAGTCCAGCACCTGGTTCCAGTCATTGGGAAGCTCCAGGGAGCAGGTCAACCTTTATCCTCCGCCTGTGGACCATGTCAGTGGTGTCCATCTAGCTCCAGGATGTAGCGCACCTCCTCCTGCTCAGTAAGAGGACTATGAGCCAGGTCAGCAGCCGCTAACCCAACAACCACAATCCCAGTGGCAGCAGGTGAGAATTTGGTGCCTGACTGGCGTTCATGAAGACACGACGCACAGCGCTGCCATAATTTCCAGGCTGGCGCGGTCCACAGCGGTGGCTCCTAACTAACTGCTGTCCGAGAGCTCCAATTAGCTTGCCGAAAACTCCAGATTTGAAATGAAGGTGGCGCTGTGACGCTGTCTGTACATGTATGCCTGCCTGTGCACCAGCTGTAATCAGTTGGCAGCCTGACCGCAACTAACCCTTTGGTGGCCCTGTTGGACCGGCCCATGATTAACCAGGGCAGCCGGCCAGTAATTCAGACCTGATCGTGCGTGCGGAGATATTGGGGGTAATGCAGCAGCAGTGTTCGCAATCTGAATTACTTTGTGGAGTGCGCACACGCAGCGGCCGCACTGCACCTGCGCACACATGCTATCAGCATCTCACTGGCTGCGATCGCCTCTGCCTGATTGACAGGCAAAGGCGGTCACGGGGTGGGAGGGGGTGCGATAACGGACATTAGAACGGCATTAGAACGCCGTTGGTGGGGTGAGGTCCGGACACGCAGCTAATGCGTCCCAGAACAATGTGGGTAGCTCCCTGCCAGCGTGCAGGAGTGGCGTGAGTGGGGTGCCAGACATTAGGGTGTTCCTGTGCGCACCAGGCACCCCCTGTGTGCACGCCTATGGTAACATAATGTGAACTAGGGCACTACTATGGGGCATGACTTTAGCTAAGGCAGTACTACGGTTCAGAAAATGAACTAGGGCACTAGTTCATTTTCAGTGTCTCTCTAGAAGCAGTGGGACAGGGTCTCCTTCAAAATGTTGTCATTGGGCCCCCAAGTTCTGTCTATGCCACTGGAGGGAGGGACCTGCTTGCTAGCATAGAGCAAGTTTTGAAGGAGCTGAGAGGTCCCACTACTTCAAGTAGGGGGTCTGCTGCATATGGGCATCCCCTGGCATTAGTGCACCCCTGGTATCAGGGTTTCTAAAAGCAAGACATTTTCTTAGGCCTCTGTTTATTTGGTAAACAAGTATTGCTTTCCAGCCATTGACTCATTTAAATAGAATAACCCTGCAAAACAAAACTAACTTTTGAAGGTGGATACATAAAAGAGAAAAAGAAGACTTTATTTAAGTCCGTGGAGTGCCGCCTATTTTTCTTCAATAGAGGTCCTATCACAGGACCCAAGGAGGATTACCTGTTATATTAATTTCAGGAGGGCACCCCAGCATCTTTGCTTTTTATCATCCAGAGTGCCAGACGACCACACAAACATATATATATATATATATATATATATAAAAAAATAAATATATATATATTAATGATGGTAGTCAGGAGAACGCTCTAATAAATGTCTCATTGCAGTATCTCTAGAATGTTTTTTCAATTATGGGTTACCAGCGGAGAGATGTAAATATCTGAAAAAAACCCTCTCACCAAAAATCACCCAAAACAATAGCGTCACTCGTTGGTCCGTAATTTCCATATATTTATTAAAAATCTTTAAAAATGTTAAGTATCTCTTACATTTGTCTTAACAGTTGTGGGAATGATCTTAATAAGACTTGCTGCCCACCCCAGCCGGGGAGGAGCTCCTAGGCAGCCTGTCCACCCACTATGTTTAAGACAATCACCCAATGCGTTTCATCTTAACAGACTTCATTCGGGGTGTCTTTAAAAATAATAAGTGACAATCACATATTCAGACAATAACAAATATATAAATATAACAAGATAATTACCTATATAACAAATTGTTTCTCAAATTTACAGAGTGACCTAGTAAAGGCATTGGTGGATTAATAATCACTGTTCTATGGGCAATTAGAAACATAAATATTCAAAATAACCAGATAGATTGACTATAAGCTAAGTAGAAAGGTCTGAATATTAGATATTTGTTTAGCTAATATATAATTAATATATATTTATTTTATTTTTAATCCTCTTTGCTGATGTTCAGTATTCAAACTTCTCTACAGATCCATAAACTTAAATACACACAAAATGAATTATCTAGTAGTAGAGGGTGAGAATTACAGATTTTAATACTAACATTGGTCAATTGTGCCATCCATATTAGAAATAAAACTTACTTTAACATGTAAGAGCGATGTCCTAACTGTTGATTTGTAAAAATTGGAGAAATGTCCATAAAAGCGCACCTCTGTGGACACAGGATCGATAATTACTCCCTATGGTCTTTCCTAAACCATATACTAAAAATAAAGAATGTTTTTTTATAAATAACACCACTTTTATATACTCACATAAATCTAAATACTAGTGTTTTAAACTTGATGAAGGATCCATACAAAGGACTTCAGTATCCTTGTGCAGAAAACTCCAGATAATTCTCAAAAGCCTTTTCTTATTCTAAAAATAAATATGTTTTTGTGATTTATAATAAACGTAATATGGTAACAAAGTACCCATCTTAAATGTGCTTTTTATTGCATCAAAAAATAGTGATAAATACCCAATTTAAAGGTAACCAAATTGCATTGCATAAGTGACTACTTACTTTTGGCTGTGTGCATAAGCTAGTGTCCTCAGTGCTGTCCTCACTCTGAATGAACCCTGAGAGCTTCTCTTGGGCTTTTATTCCCCCCTATTATTACATCACTTCCTATGGTGCAAAAACAACGTTTCAAGGCTCTACGGCCTTTCCATCTGGTTATGCATCATAAGTGAGGTGAAAAACAATAAACAAAAGATTTTTTTTTCACCTCACCTATGATTCATAATTTGATGAAAAGGGCGTAGAACCTTGAAACGTTGTTTTTTGCACCATGAATTTTTTTTTTTGAATACAGTTTGACTTTATTTAAGTCCGTGGAGTGCCGCCTATTTTTCTTCAATAGAGGTCCTATCACATGACCCAAGGAGGATTACCTTTTATATTAATTTCAGGAGGGCACCCCGGCATCTTTGCTTTTTATCATCCAGAGTACCAAACGACCACACAAAAAAAAAAAAATATATATATATATATATATATATATCTGCAAATGATGAATGGCACTCCTTACTAGTACCGCTGTATAGAAGCAGGACGGCACTCATAGAGACTGGTAAACCATAGAAAATCAGCACAGGACGCTGTAGCTGTATGTCAACATTTCAGAGTTAGACTCTTTTAAGAGAGTCTAACTCTGAAACGCTGACAAACAGCTTCAGCGTCCTGTGCTGATTTTCTGTGGTTTACCAGTCTCTATGAGTGCCGTCCTGCCTCCGTACGTACATATATATGTATGTTTGTGTGTGTGTGTGTGTGTGTGTGTGTATATATATATATATATATATATATATATATACTGCTCAAAAAAATAAAGGGAACACTAAAATAACACATCCTAGATCTGAATGAATGAAATATTCTTATTAAATACTTTGTTCTTTACATAGTTGAATGTGCTGACAACAAAATCACACAAAAATTATCAATGGAGATCAAATTTATTAACCCATGGAGGTTTGGATTTGGAGTCACACTCAAAATTAAAGTGGAAAAACACACTACAGGCTGATCCAACTTTGATGTAATGTCCTTAAAACAAGTCAAAATGAGGCTCAGTAGTGTGTGTGGCCTCCACGTGCCTGTATGACCTCCCTACAATGCCTGGGCATGCTCCTGATGAGGTAGCGGATGGTCTCCTGAGGGATCTCCTCCCAGACCTGGACTAAATCATCCACCAACTCCTGCACAGTCTGTGGTGCAACGTGGCGTTGGTGGATGGAGCGAGACATGATGTCCCAGATGTGCTCAATTGGATTCAGGTCTGGGGAACGGGCGGGCCAGTCCATAGCATCAATGCCTTCGTCTTGCAGGAGCTGCTGACAAACTCCAGCCACATGAGGTCTAGCATTGTCTTGCATTAGGAGGAACCCAGGGCCAACCGCACCAGGATATGGTCTCACAAGGGGTCTGAGGATCTCATCTCGGTACCTAATGGCAGTCAGGCTACCTCTGGCGAGCACATGGAGGGCTGTGCGGCCTCCCAAAGAAATGCCACCCCACACCATTACTGACCCACTGCCAAACCGGTCATGCTGGAGGATGTTGCAGGCAGCAGAACGTTCTCCTTGGGGTCTCCAGATTCTGTCACGTCTGCACATGTGCTCAGTGAGAACCTGCTTTCATCTGTGAAGAGCACAGGGCGCCAGTGACGAATTTGCCAATCTTGGTGTTCTCTGGCAAATGCAAAACGTCTTGCACGGTGTTGGGCTGTAAGCACAACCCCCACCTGTGGACGTCGGGCCCTCATACCACCCTCATGGAGTCTGTTTCTGATCGTTTGAGTAGACACATGCACATTTGTGGCTTGCTGGAGGTCATTTTGCAGGGCTCTGGCAGTGCTCCTCCTGTTCCTCCTTGCACAAAGGCGGAGGTAGCGGTCCTGCTGCTGGGTTGTTGCGCTCCTATGACCTCCTCCACGTCTCCTGATGTACTGGCCTGTCTCCTGGTAGCGCCTCCATGCTCTAGACACTATGCTGACAGACACAGCAAACCTTCTTGCCACAGCTCGCATTGATGTGCCATCCTGGATGAGCTGCACTACCTGAGCCACTTGTGTGGGTTGTAGACTCCGTATCATGCTACCACTAGAGTGAAAGCACCGCCAGCTTTCAAAAGTGACCAAAATATCAGCCAGAAAGCATAGGAGCTGAGAAGTGGTCTGTGGTCACCACCTGCAGAACAACTCCTTTATTGGGGATGTCTTGCTAATTGCCTGTAATTTCCACCTGTTGTCTATTCCATTTGCACAACAGCATGTGAAATTGATTGTCAATCAGTGTTGCTTCCTAAGTGGACAGTTTGATTTCACAGAAGTGTGATTGACTTGGAGTTACATTGTGTTGTTTAAGTGTTCCCTTTATTTCTTTGAGCAGTATATATATATATATATATATATACATACATATATATATATATATATATATATTACACATACCTGCGCATATACATACACACCCAGCCACCCACGGAAACCCCCCTCACTAAGCCGCTGTGCATAACCCAGGACTCGGCATCAGCCTTCCTTCATGCCCTTAACATTATTTGTCATTTTTCCTCCTTATAGTAAAGCCCTTGCACATTATGCCACACACTGTAGTGCCCAGTACACATTATGCCACACCGTAATGCCCAATACGCAATGTCACACACCGTAATGCCCATTATACATTATATCACACACTGTAATGCCCATTACACAATATGCCACACACAGTAATGCCCATTACACATTATGCAACACACAGTTATGACCCTGACAGCATTTTATGCCCCACACACTGTAATGCCCTTTACTTTAATTTATGCTACACATTAAGGCTTCTAAATTACTTTTAAATTACTTGCTTGTTGTCAGGGGGTCTCATGCACGTTGTCAAGGGTTTCATGCACGTTGTCAGTGATTTCATGCTCTGGGTTTCATGCGCATTGCCAGGAGTTTCATGCTCATTGCCAGGGGTTTCCTGCCTGTTGCCAGGGGTCTCATGCTTATAGCCAGGGCTTTCATGCTCGTGGCCAGGGGTTTCATGCTTTGGGTTCCGTGCTCATTGTCAGGGGTCTCCTGCTTGTTGCCAGGGGTCTCATGCTTGCTGTCAGGGGTCTCCTGCTCATTGTAAGGGTTCTCATGCTCGTTGCCAGGGGTGAAGGCAGTTGCCTGCGTGAGTAAGCATACCAGTACCCCAGGTAGTGGATTGATGAGAGCCGGTGGCCTTGGTGGGGCTTCTGTGGTAACAGTTTAAAAAACACTCTAAAAATGTCCACCACCGAGGAGGAGACAGACACTAGAGATAAAGTAGGACCTCTCCTCCTCTGCGGCAGCCACTTATAAAGTGTTTTTTAAACTGCTACAGATGGAAGTACCCTTGCAGCTCCTGGCGCTCTCAATCCACTGCGGGGTTACCGATATGCTTACTCACACCCGCTCCCACTCCAATATTTTCAAATGTTAGGGGGTATGCAGTATGCACACATCAAAGCCAAATCTCAAGCAATACTCTAAAAAATTCTTCCTGTGTCACTTGTAGTGTACTCTGATTTAAAATTCAGAATACGATTTGCTACATTGAGGTCTGCGTAACATAAAACAGAGGATATTAAAGCAGCAGCCGTTGCAAATTACTAGAAAAAAAAAAAGTAGGCATTAATTTACGCTGCTAAAATTAGGAAAAATTAAATCTGTTGTTACTGATCTGAATTGCTAGGGGAATATGACATGACACATAAATATTTGTTAACATTAGAAATGAAAGTAGAAGAAACAGTGCAATTATACTCTAAAGAAAAATGATCTGGCTGCTGCATAATGAGGGAATGAAAGCAATTTCAGCATCGGAGTCTTCTATAGTACATAGAGAAGTCTGTTTTTATCAGCACTTATGGACTAATTCATGTTTGTACGCAATGGGCGATGTTCACTCAGCGGAGCGATTATCAACAGACTGCGCATGTGCTGCAATCGCACTGCGCATGTGCCGCAATCGCACTACGCATGCACCAAGTTACCGTGTGATCCTGCTCACAACGAGGATTTCATGGAAAAGTGACAGACAGGAAGTGACTGGAAGTGTAAGTGGGAAGGTTATAGGTAGTAGCGACAACAACGCAGATGTGTCATTACCATTTTTGGAGCGTGTATATGCAGTCAGCTGTGATCATGTACACAGAGGAACATGGTGCCAGCGTCGCCACAGCCTTAGAAGTTGATGTTCTCCTATATTGCGTATTGGCTGCGGATGTGTACGCAATTACGAATGAGTTTGCGATGGCTCCATTGGGAGTCTCTTTACATTCCTGGCCGGCAGCTACACTTGTTAACATTAGCAGCACCGCAGCTTAGAGAATCGCCATTGTGTTTGCGTACAGACATGAATTACGTCCATAGTTATAATCTACTTGAATTTTGATAAATGGGAAACAATATTTAATTAATATAGAGGCATCAGTTTCTATCAGTCTCAAGACCCACTTCTTCACCAAACCCAGCCAAATTTCATCCTAACCCTCTGTTCCATGCTCTCTATGTACCCCATTTTTGTCACCTTTGTCTGTCTACCCCTCCCCTTTAGAATGTAAGCTCTCACGAGCAGGGCCCTCTTCCCTCATATGCTTATCCTTTTTCTTTCTTTAATAAACTTCAACTGCACCAAATCCAGTGGTCTTCTGCCACCTGATACTTATTTCAGTGTCATCTGCTGATGTAGCTATGTTTATTTACCCTGTACTTGTCTTATATTGGGGGTAATTCTGAGTTGATTGCAGCAGGATTTTTGTTAGCAGTTGGGCAAAACCATGTGCACTGCAGGGGAAGCAGATATAAAATGTGCAGAGAGAGTTAGATTTGTGTGTGGTGTGTTCAATCTGCAATCTAAATTGCAGTGTAAAATAAAGCAGACAGTATTTACCTTGCACAGAAACAAAATAACCCACCCAAATCTAACTCTCTCTGCACATGTTATATCTGCCTACCCTGCAGTGCACATGGGGGGTCATTCCGAGTTGTTCGCTTGCAAGCTGCTTTTAGCAGCTTTGCACACGCTAAGCCGCCGCCTACTGGGAGTGAATCTTAGCTTATCAAAATTGCGAACGAAAGATTAGCAGAATTGCGAATAGACACTTCTTAGCAGTTTCTGAGTAGCTCCACACTTACTCGGCATCTGCGATCAGTTCAGTGCTTGTCGTTCCTGGTTTGACGTCACAAACACACCCAGCGTTCGCCCAGACACTCCTCCGTTTCTCCAGCCACTCCCGCGTTTTTCCCAGAAACGGTAGCGTTTTTTCGCACACACCCATAAAACGGCCTGTTTCCGCCCAGAAACACCCACTTCCTGTCAATCACATTACGATCACCAGAACGAAGAAAAAACCTCGTAATGCCGTGAGTAAAATACCTAACTGCATAGCAAATTTACTTGGCGCAGTCGCACTGCGGACATTGCGCATGTGCATTAGCGACTAATCGCTCCATTGCGAGAAAAAAATACAGAGCGAACAACTCGGAATGACCCCCATGGTTTTGCCCAACTGCTAACAAAAATCCTGCTGCGATCAACTCAGAATTACCCCCATTGTCATCAACTGTAAGTAGCTGCTTTCCTGTTTGATTATTTGTTTATGTACTCTGTAATTGGGTGCTGTGGAACCCTTGTGGCGCTATATAAATAAAGGATAATAAATAAATAAATATCACTAGGAAATTGTCACCTTAAGATAAGGATGACAAATGCCTGTCATTTTATAGCGTTCCATAAATTAATGGTGTGTCTGCGCCTTATTCAGATTTATTCAGATTTGGACGCAGCCTCTGCATTCACATGCAGCGGCCGCGTCCATAGTGTCTGCGCATGCGCATTGGCCATAATGCACATGCACAACTATTCATGATGTTATTGCAAGATGATTGACAAGTGATGGTCATCCGGGGGCGGCGATGTGGCGCTGGGGGGGAGGAGATTGGGAAGCACAGGCATGTCATTACCGTTTTTGGGACCAGTCTGTGAAGTCACCTGCGTTTCCTGCATGTGGACAAATGGCAGCGGTGCCCCCATCTACGCAGCCAGGCTGCACAGGCAGGGGTCGACCTCTTTTCGATGTGTTCGCAATTTAATAGCGAACACATCGCAGGGTGGCGCCACACATGTTGGGTGGCTTTGCCCTGGGCTGGGTGGCCCCCAGTATGTGAGTATATGGACACAGATTTTGCTGCTGGAGCAAAATCTGCACCTATCTCTGAATAACCCCCAATATGGACTCAAGTGCTAGTAGGTTTTTTTTTTTTGTAAATAATTTTTATTCATAAGGTCACAGATATAAATCAATACCAACAGACAGTGAATTCATCCACGTACAGTATATGCATAGCCAAATCCTTGGCAATTATAAACATAACTGAACTGATAAAGACAGTGACCCATTTTTGACCCAGAAAGCGGGTATTATAAAATAGGAACAGAGCCAGTTAACAACGTAGCTAACTGATGAACAGTGTAGAGGAAAGGTAGAAAAACGGTCTAGAGGAGAGAAAGACCGAGAAGAAAGGACAGAATAGAATAGGATAGGATAGAATAGAATAGATTCCCCGGGGTGGGGTGGGGGTGGGGGTGGGAGTGGTTACTTAAGTCTTGTGTTAGGTATCACATGGTAAAGGGTGAAGGGGCATGCTGGGTGGCCAGCCACGGACTCCAAACCTTCTCAAAAGACCCAGGAGAGCAATTAATAATGCTAGTCATATATTCCATGCGGTAAACATACCATATACGGGCAACTATAGATTGCATGGAAGGCGGGATAGGGTTTTTCCAATCTGCGGCTAATTGACAAGTTGTTGCAGACACTATATGACGTAGTAGTTTATTTTGAGATTTCGTTAGTGTTGGTAAATTTAAGGGGAGGAGAATATACTTAGGGTCAGAGAGAATAGAGACCTGCAACAGACTAGATATAATTTGAATCACTTCCCTCCACATATGTACTATTTTAGGACATGACCAATATATGTAGGAAAGAGCCCTCTGTGCCACATCCTCTCCAGCATCTATCCGTCGTGCCCGGGTACATTTTGCTCAAGCGAGATGGTACATAGTACCATCTATATAACAATTTATAGACATTCTCCTTGATTCTGACGCAGATGGAACTAGATGCTGCGTTACCCCAGGCCTCAGACCATTCCTCGTCATCTAGAGCGAGCCTAGGTCCGTTTCCCATGCTCTCTCATGAGGATCACGCTGCGAGGAAGTATTCCCATTGAGAATAGTATATATGATGGAAATTAACCCCTTGGTTGAGTGACGTCTGAAAAAAATAGTCTCAAACGTGGTTAGGGGTCTGCTAGAGAGGACATGGCTCATTGAGGAGTGAAAATGTCTAAGTTGTAAGAATTGATAGAAAAACCGAGAGGGAATATCAATATTGTCCTGAATCTGAGAGAATTGTGGAAAACTAGTATCCTTGGTGGTGTCATTCAGATACAAGATACCTCTATCCTGCCAGGGAGCAAACAGTGATTTATTTGTACCAGGAGGGAATGCAGGGTTGTGTAATATTGGAATGATAGGGGATGGGGCCGGGGCCAAGCCAAATTTCCTATCGGCAGAGTCCCAAATCATTAACGAGCGGGAAACTACGGGATGAGATACTATAGTTCTGGGGCGACAGGATTTTGGAAGCCAGAGAAGAGAAGAGAGAGTAGAGAGACCCACTTCGGCAGCTTCCATAGACACCCAGACCCTTCTTGATTCGGGGTTGCACCATTGCACGCAGTGTGAGAGCTGTGTGGCCAGATAATATCTCCTGAAGTCTGGAATGCCTAGGCCGCCACTAAATGTTGGGCGCTGTAAGAGTTTCAATCGGACATGGGGACGCTTATTCGCCCAAATGAATTGTGACGTGTGAAATTGTAAGAATTTAAAAACCGATGGTGGGACAAAAATCGGGAGGGTCTGAAACAAGTAAAGTATCCGAGGGAGTACGTTCATCTTCACCGAGTTTACCCTACCTACCCAGGAGATAAAGAGGCTAGACCAAGAGGACAAATCTGATTTAATGCGGTCTAACAGCCTAGGGAAATTAGCTTGGTAAAGTTGGTGGTGGCTATGTGTGAGAAAAATTCCTAGGTATTTGATCTTCTGCTTATGCCATTGAAATGGGAAGGAATTTTCCAGTAAGAGCTTAGTCGGGCCGGGGATATAAAAATTCAATACCTCAGTCTTGCTCGTATTGAGTTTATAACCTGAATATTTGGAGTAGAGGTCTATCTCCGAGAGGAGCGGCTGTAGCGACTGAGAAGGCGATCCCAGGGATAGAAGAACATCATCAGCGTAAAGCGCGATTTTATGCTCAGAGGGGCCTACCCGCACTCCTGCTATATCTACATTAGCTCGGATCCGGGCTGCCAGTGGTACCATTACCAGGGCACATAATAACGGGGAGAGCGGGCATCCCTGTCTGGTGCCGTTAGTGATATTAAACGCGGTTGAGGTGAGGCGATTAACTGAAACCGTGGCAGTAGGGGACCTATAGAGCGCCGAAATACCCTCAAGGAATTTGCCAGAAAACCCCATCCTCCGGAGTACTGAAAAGGCAAAGGGCCAGGAGATTCTGTCAAAAGCCTTTTCGGCATCCAATGCTAGTAACAACGAGGGTAGCTTTTGTTTATGAATAGAGTGTATCAAATCTATGGCTCTCCTGGTATTGTCGGAAGCCTGGCGACCAGAAATGAAGCCCACTTGGTCCGGGTGTATCAAATGTGTAAGCAGGGGAGCTAAGCGGTTGGCCAAGATTTTCGCATATATCTTAAGATCTACGTTTAGCAAAGAAATCGGGCGATAGTTGGAACAACGAGTTAGATCCTTTTCTGGTTTCGGAATCACAATAATGTCTGCTTGTACGGTCGCTGGTGCAAATGATGCTCCCCCTAGAAAACTATTAAAGAGCGAGGTAAGGTGTGGGGCCAATTCTGTATGGAATGTTTTGTAATATTGGGCGGTAAAGCCATCTGGACCCGGGGCAGCTGACGACCGCATGGATTTGATGACGGCAACCGTCTCTTCCAGCGATATATCTGCATTCAGAAGAGAGATCTGTTGCTCCGTCAAACTCGGCAAGGGGGCATCTAGCAAATATGAACATGCTCCCTGGGGACCATAGGGGGGAAGAGGGGGGGGGGCAGGGAGATTATATAAGGAACTGTAATAGTCCCGAAATTCCTCCACCATCAATTTAGGATCATAAGTAAGTGTGTCTGAAACTGAAGAGTGCAATTTTTCTATCAGTCCTACAGCCCACTTACTTCTCAGCTTATTAGCTAAAAGGCTATCAATTTTATCCGCTTTGTCGTAAAATTTTTGACGGAGTTTCTGTAGTATAGCCGCCGCCCTCCGCGACAGAAGGGTGTTTAACTGGCCTTTGAGATTATTTATCTGGGAGAGTAGGGAGTCGCACGGTGCAAGTTTATGTTGAGCTAAAAGCGCAGAAATTTTAGATTCCAGTGAGGAAATTTCCTGTGCCGCTTTCTTACGTATGGCCGAGGCCTTAGACACAAACTGGCCACGGATAGTGGCTTTATGTGCTTCCCAGACCAGATTAGGAGAGACTTCTGGGGAGGCGTTTTCCTCAAAGAATAGTTTTAGATTCAATTTAGTGTCTAAGAGGGTAGAGGGGTGCGAAAGAAGAGTGTCATCAAGACGCCACTTACGGGATTTGTTAGGGGATCCATAGAAGTCTACCTGGATATACACCCCTGCATGATCTGTCCATGAACAGGGAGTAATGCCTGAGTCAGATATGAGCGTTGAGAGTGAGTTAGATACATGTATCATATCTATCCTAGAGTAATGCTGGTGAGGTGCAGAGAAGTGGGTATAATCTCTGGCGTTGGAGTGTTTAAGACGCCATGTGTCCCGTAGATCAAGCTGTGTGAGGGAGGACGTCAATGTGAGGGCAGCGTCAGATGGGAGTGCATCCTTCTTAGTTTTAGGCGGAGTGGATTTATCTAGAGAAGGGTCAAGCACGGTATTAAAGTCCCCGCCTAAAATGATATTGCCCTGCGCCACTCTAGTAAGCTTCAAAAAAAATGTGCGAAAAAAACGTGATTGATCTTGATTAGGGGCATACACAGACACTAGAGTGAGTATATCAGTGCGGAGCGTACCAATAACTATCAGGTATCGGCCATCGGGATCAGCTATAGTGGTAGTGTGAACAAATGGGACGTTGCGGTGGATCAATATAGCCACCCCCCTTTTCTTACAGTCAGCAGAGGCAAAAAGGTCTGGGTAAATTGCTTACCGGATAGTTGAGAGTGTGCACCGGTGAAGTGGGTCTCTTGGAGGAAGACTATGGGGTAAATTTACTAAGCTCCCGATTTTGACCGAGATGCCGTTTTTTCATCAAAGTGTCATCTCGGTAATTTACTAAGCACTAATCACGGCAGTGATGAGGGCATTCGTAATTTTTTGCAAGTTCAGGTAAAAAATTACGAATGAATACACCATCGGTCAAAACGCGGCTGTTTAAGTATGAATCTCGGTCATTTACTAAGAAGTGCAAAGCAAAAAAAGAACAAACACTGCCGTGAAAAATTACAACTCGTAAAAAAGTACTAAAAAAAAACAGACCTGCTTTTTTTATTCGTGATTGGAAAGGCATGCACGGATCCATGAGATCCGTGCATGTATATCAGTGGGAAGGGGTGGGAAAGTGCTTATTTTTTCAAAAAAAATTGCGTGGGGTCCCCCCTCCTAGGCATAACCAGCCTCGGGCTCTTTGAGCCGATCCTGTTTGCAGAAATATGGGGAAAAAAATGACAGGGGTTCCCCCATATTTAAGCAACCAGCATCGGGCTCTGCGCCTGGTCCTGGTCCCAAAAATACGGGGGACAAAAAGAGTAGGGGTCCCCCGTATTTTTAAAACCAGCACCGGGCTCCACTAGCTGGACAGATAATGCCACAGCCGGGGGTCACTTTTATATAGTGCCCTGCGGCCGTGGCATCAAAAATCCAACTAGTCACCCCTGGCCGGGGTACCCTGGGGGAGTGGGGACCCCTTCAATCAAGGGGTCCCCCCCCCCAGCCACCCAAGGGCCAGGGGTGAAGCCCGAGGCTGTCCCCCCCCATCCAATGGGCTGCGGATGGGGAGGCTGATAGCCTTTGTTGTAAAAGAAAAGATATTGTTTTTAGTAGCAGTACTACAAGGCCCAGCAAGCCTCCCCCGCATGCTGGTACTTGGAGAACCACAAGTACCAGCATGCGACGGAAAAACGGGCCCGCTGGTACCTGTAGTACTACTACTAAAAAAATACCCAAAAAAAGACAAGACACACACACCGTGAAAGTATAATTTTATTACATACATACACACATACATACATACTTACCTTAAGTTCCCACGCAGGTCGGTCCTCTTCTCCAGTAGAATCCAAGGGGTACCTGTTGAAGAAATTATACTCACGAGATCCAGGGGTCCAGGCTCCTCGGGAAATCCAGGGGTAATCCACGTACTTGACAAAAAAAAAAAAAAAACGGTGTCCCGACCACGAACTGAAAGGGGACCCATGTTTGCACATGGGTCACCTTTCCACGAATGCCAGAAAGCCACTTTGACTTCTGTCTAAGTGGGTTTCTTCAGCCAATCAGGGAGTGCCACGTTGTAGCACTCTCCTGATCAGCTGTGTGGTCCTGTCCTCACTGACAGGCAGCACACGGCAGTGTTACAATGTAGCGCCTATGCGCTACATTGTAACCAATGATGGGAACTTTCTGCCCTGCGGTTGACCTAAAGTGACGTCACCGCTGAGCTGAAAGTTCCCATCATTGGTTACAATGTAGCGCATAGGCGCTACATTGTAACACTGCCGTGTGCTGCCTGTCAGTGAGGACAGGACCACACAGCTGATCAGGAGAGTGCTACAACGTGGCACTCCCTGATTGGCTGAAGAAACCCACTTAGACAGAAGTCAAAGTGGCTTTCTGGCATTCGTGGAAAGGTGACCCATGTGCAAACATGGGTCCCCTTTCAGTTCGTGGTCGGGACACCGTTTTGTTTTTTTTGTCAAGTACGTGGATTACCCCTGGATTTCCCGAGGAGCCTGGACCCCTGGATCTCGTGAGTATAATTTCTTCAACAGGTACCCCTTGGATTCTACTGGAGAAGAGGACCGACCTGCGTGGGAACTTAAGGTAAGTATGTATGTATGTGTGTATGTATGTAATAAAATTATACTTTCACGGTGTGTGTGTCTTGTCTTTTTTTGGGTATTTTTTTAGTAGTAGTACTACAGGTACCAGCGGGCCCGTTTTTCCGTCGCATGCTGGTACTTGTGGTTCTCCAAGTACCAGCATGCGGGGGAGGCTTGCTGGGCCTTGTAGTACTGCTACTAAAAACAATATCTTTTCTTTTACAACAAAGGCTATCAGCCTCCCCATCCGCAGCCCATTGGATGGGGGGGGGACAGCCTCGGGCTTCACCCCTGGCCCTTGGGTGGCTGGGGGGGGGGGACCCCTTGATTGAAGGGGTCCCCTCTCCCCCAGGGTACCCCGGCCAGGGGTGACTAGTTGGATTTTTGATGCCACGGCCGCAGGGCACTATATAAAAGTGACCCCCGGCTGTGGCATTATCTGTCCAGCTAGTGGAGCCCGGTGCTGGTTTTAAAAATACGGGGGACCCCTACTCTTTTTGTCCCCCGTATTTTTGGGACCAGGACCAGGCGCAGAGCCCGATGCTGGTTGCTTAAATATGGGGGAACCCCTGTCATTTTCCCCCCCATATTTCTGCAACCAGGATCGGCTCAAAGAGCCCGAGGCTGGTTATGCTTAGGAGGGGGGACCCCACGCATTTTTTTTGGGGATTTTACATTGTTTAATTAAAAAAAATAAAAATAAGAACCAAAGCACGGATCACACAGATCCGGCCGAGATTGATTGTAAAAAAAAACGGCAGTGTTTTGCTAATCACTGCCGTAAAAATAGGTAAAAAAAACCGAATGACATCGACATCGGAAGAAAAGAAAAACCCGAATACGACAGCTTAGTAAATCCATCGTAATCAATTCAAAAAGTTGCAGTTTTACACTGTCGATGTCATTCGTGATTGAACTTTGACCTTTTTTCGGAAATTACGAATCTTAGTAAATTTACCCCAATATCGGCTTTCTCTCTTCTACATGCGGACAACATCACTGTACGCTTCCTGGGAGAATTAAGCCCGTTAACATTTATAGAAAGCAATTTAAGCGCCATGCGATACCAAGGAGCAATATAGAAGCATTGGAAACCCGTCCCGGGGAGGAAGGAAAAGAAAAGAAGAAAACCAGCAAGATATAAGAATCAGAGATATAGAAAAGGAAAAGAGAGTGATAGAGAACCCATACGGGAGAAAACCCTGAGTTATAGGGTCCCCATCAGGGACCGCTACACAAATACAAAACATCATATTCTAAAATAGCAAATAAAGGGAGCACGGGGGTAGTGGGTACAGCGAGCTAATACAGAAAAAGCAGGTCCCTCCGGACCGCAATGGTTGAGTCGGCTAGAGCCGAATGATACCGTAATGAAACCCGACATATGAAAAACAATAAACCAAAAACGTACTGTGTGGGAAAAAAAAGGGGGGGGGGAGGAGGGGGGAACACAGGGTGACAAGGCAAACAATCGAAGCCTAGCGTGAACGCACCAGGCTATGTATAACAGACAATAAACTCTAATGCTTGGTGAGCGACCTCAGAGCCCACGACAGGCACATTTAAAGATGGAAAACAATAACAAGAGTCCCCTCCTGTCAGGAAACGCATTCCTGAAGTAGTGAGAACTGTTCAAGTGAATCCCGAAAGATTTCGTCAAAATCAAGGAGGGTCGGTGGTGTCATTGCAAGATACCCTTGTCCATTCAGGTGAAGGGGCTTGGGAGCGTAGGGGCCCAAAGGAAGAGGCAGTCCCACCATCGGATGGCGATGCAGGGAGAAGGCCAAGTTTAGCTAATAGATCTTGACCTTGATTTAAGGTTTTAACGGAGTGGGTAGAGTTGTTCGCTGTAACTTGTAACATGAAGGGAAATCCCCATCTATATCGTATTTGTTGTTGGCGTAATATATGAGTAACCGGCTGGAGGTCCCGTCGCTTTTGAATAGTTGAGGGGGCCAAATCCTGAAAGACTTGCAGTGGCATATCTCGAAAGTCGATTACTGGAGAGACTCGTAGTGACATCAGGATGCGTTCCTTTGAGCGAAAATAATGTAGACGGACTATGACGTCCCTGGGCGGTTGAGTCGGGGCAGGCTTCGCTCGGATCGCTTTATGTGCTCTGTCACACAGACAATCAGCATCAGAAAGGTCAGGTAATATGTGCTGAAAAAAGTCTTTCAGGAAGGACGGCAGCGCTGAGCTAAGGATTGATTCCGCCACGTTGCGAATGCGCAAATTGTTGCGACGGGAGCGATTTTCTTGGTCCTCCTGACGTTCTTTAAGGTCCTCCAGCTCATCATGAAGCCTAGAGAGCTCAGAATCGAGACGTTGTTGAGAGCGGCACAGGTCGTCTGTCTTTGATTCAAGAGGGCCGTGAGATCAGATTTGAACTCAGCGATGGCTGTGGAAAGTTCTTGCTTAAAAGCGGACTGTACCCCCTCCAGTAAACTGGTCATAACTGCTTGTATCTGTGGGTCAATACCCATCTCCGATGAACAGGGGGAAGGAGGAGAGTCCGTGGGCGATGCAGGAGTTGGGAGGCCCTTAGATTTTTGCCCAAAAAAATTTGTGGGGGCCTGCGTGTTTTTCTTGTTTCTTTGCGTCATTATGGGAAGGTGAAGAGGATAGGTGGGATATCACAAAAAGAAAAAAGAAAAAAGAAAAATTAAGTAAAAAGACACAGACGTTATTTGTCAGCTGTACGTTATGTTGTGAAGGGAAAGATATGTAGAAACACCATCACGATCCAGGGAGGACAGGCTGTATTGTTAGGTCAGCCTCACAAACATTGTAGAGAGAAAGGTGAGGGCCTGTGACCCTATCACTATCCTTCCAGGGCAGCTGACAAGATATAGGATAGCCTTAATGGCAATGGACTGCAGCAGGGCGTCAGAATTGGGGGAGAGTAAGGACCACGCCGTGTCGGGAGGAGAGACCAGAATAAACGATCGTGCCTAGTCGTCCTCACGTGAAGGCCTCCAGACCAGAGTCTGGCAAGCAACGCTGGGAGTTATGCTGTGGCTTCGGGTAGGTTGTAGTGTGAACGTGTGGAAGTGGGTCCCGAGCGCCTCCTCCAAGATGGCCACCGTCACAGAGCTGCAGCCGGTCCGGAACGGCAGGCAAGTTGGCCCAGGTGTCCCCCGGGGTGAAGCGAAGTCCTCCGCCAGCCCCACCGAGGGACACGCCCCACTGGATAGTACAGTGCGAGCCGCTCGGCTGCTCACCGTGGTCGCGCGGCTCTTCTTACCTCTTCCAATATGGCCGCCATCACCAGACCCCTCCGGACACCCCGCGGCTCCGTCCAGCGCCCGGCTCCAGGGGCCTGTGAGTGCATTCTTCAGCTCTCGGAACGAGTCCCCGGGGAGGGGGGGAGAGCGCAGGCAACCAGGGCGCCGAGTGCCGTGCGGCTCCCGCAGGTCCGTCTCGTCCGGCCGGAGGGGGTATAAAATCGAGGCCCCGGCTTCTGTGGGAGAAGAAGGCCGCAACCCGCAGGAGCATGTAAAAAACTGCTCCCCGGCTCCGCAGCTTCCCCACTCCGATTGCCCTGGCTCAGGGACGTGACAACTGGGCACTAGCAGCCCTAAAACCGCTGATACCTTCAATATATTGGTGTAAATTAGAGGCTTTCGGCAGGAGCTCACCAAAGACACCTCTGCTCCTTCAGGCTGCAAGCCACCCCCCCCAAGTGCTAGTAGGTTTATTGTGCACAAATAAAACAAAAAATCCCGTATATCCAGTAATCATTTGCAGTAAGATCATTTAATGGCAACTCTGCAGCACCCCAGAAAATGGACCCAATATTGCTCTATTATTAATTACTCCAGCTATGCGGAATTAAGCTGATTCTATTAAGCTGCTCTCTGCACAATGTGAGTAATTATAGCAGAAAATCCTTGTTCGCTTTTGATTGCACCTCTATGGGGGAAAAAAACGGTGCAAGGTTATCCTGTTCAGGTAACCAGCGTTACAGAAGCACAGGGCTCCGACAGAACCGCGTTGCACTTAGGGCCTAATTCAGACCTGATCGCTAGCAAGCCATTTTGACACTGCTGCGATCAGATAGTCGCCACCTACAGGGGAGTGTATTTGAGCTGTGCAAGCTGTGCGAACGCATGTGTAGCAGAGCTACACAAACAGATTTTGTGCAGTCTCTGCGCAGCCCAGGACTTACTCAGCCACTACGATCACATCAGCCTGTCCGGGACTGGATTTGACGTCAGGAACCCTCCCTGAAAACGCATGGATACGCCTGCGTTTTTCCAGACACTCCCTGAAAACGGTCAGTTTACACCCACAAACGCCTTCTTCCTGTCAATCTCCTTGCGATCGCCCGTGCGAACGGATCCGTTGCACAAACCCATCGCTGAGCAGCGATCCGCTTTGTACCAGTGCGACGCGCCTGCGCATTGCGGTGCATACGCAGTTTGGACTTGATGGCCTGCTGTGTGAAAACGCACAGCAGCGATCAGGTCTGAATTACCCCCTTAGAGTAAAACTCTTCTACTGGATTTGTGGAGGTCTGTGATTAGTTGTCTGATAAAAAACAATTAAAGTATTTGTAAGTAACTAACCACTAGCTCTTGGTCCAGATTGGGACAGATTCAACAGCATGCAAGCAGCTGCCAGCAGAAATAAGTAAAGACAGAGCCCGTGAAGTCGTTTCGGTGGCAGTGCATTTGCAGTTGAATCGGCCTGTTAGTGTTTTGCTGAGTACCTTACAGATATCCTAGATAATAAATTGAGGTAGAATTATAACTGTGATGAGAAATAATACTAAAACATGTTGTTTTATGTAGTAATTCTACATTTGAATCTATTGCTTAACTCAGTGCTGCCTGGAACAGGTGGGTTAATATTTTTGGACATTTATAGCAATCCACATCTCGGATGCAGATGGGATGTGATAAATTCACCCAAATCCACAATGCGAAATTTGAATACTTTGCAATTATTCCATGCAGGGACAGAGCTTGCAAGATAGCTTTGTCCCTACATATCCTCTTACCACACTTCTCAGGGTATTTTTGAGTGTGTGACCATGCATGTGCCACCGACTATCCCCCCTTGCATGTGTGACCTCCCCCCCTCTACTTACCTGCACCTAAAGGTGAGGCTCGGTGGAAGGACAGCCGGTCATCTGGTCGCTGTGACCCCGGTGCAGTATGGTGAGATGTTGGCATCGTAGCATTTGAGTTCACTTTACTGTATCAGGGGTTACAGCAAGAGCACAGCAATCAGATGACCGCTGCCCTCCCTGGATCACAGGTCCCACACGGTGCCCTCACTGGTGATCACAGATCAGCGGCAGCGATCGCAGTCTGAAGGCCTTTGCGGAGTGTGTCCGCGCACCCCGGGAGCCCAGTGAGATGCTAACACCATCTCAGGGCTGGGATCGCGTCTGCCTGTTTGACAGGCAGAGGCGGTCGCGGGGTGGGAAGGAGTGGGTTGCAGGCAGCCGCTGTGACCCGGGACGCAGAGGGTAGCCATCTGCCAGTACAGCTGGCTTGCACAGGCAGGGAGCTAATCGCTGGGTGCAAAAGCATTGCAGGGCCAGATATGCGGGGTGGACTAGCCCTGAGCACATCTATGATCAGATCTGAATTATCCCCAGATCCGAGCTCTGAGCTCAATCTTCATTGCCAGCAGGTAAACTGGAGGTAAACCCTTTGAACGCTATCTGAAGATAGTGTTATTATTACGACAGGGTTCCCTCCGGTATTTTTTTACAATTTCATTTTAGGAGAGAGAATTGACTGCATAGGAAAGGAATGAGTTAAACATCTTGTGAGGGGTGGACCTAGCTGTGAGGAAATTACAGCCTTTGGAAAAAAGGGAGGGTTTAATATATATAGGGAAGGCTAGGCCATTTTGCTCTCTCTTGTTGGTGAATTGCCTTGGGGTGAGTGCTGCATAGCAGAGTCTCCCCCTTTTTGATTGTCAGTTATCTAAAATTGCTTTCCCTTCATTTACACCTGCTTGGGCCATGGCTTCCTCCCGCCCTCGCCGTTCCGCCGGGACCCCTGCTAGGTACCACAAACCGGGCGGTGGAGCTGGGCCCGAGGACGGGCTGGCTGGCCCGGGGGACGGCGTCCCGTCCCCGGGGCCTGCACGGGCTCTGGCGGGGTCATGGAGCGGCAGATGCGGTCATCCATGCCGCTGGGGGCGGGCGGCGGGGTGGGACGGGGGCTAAGTCAGGCCGCCCGGGGGTGGAAGGGCAGCAGCTCTCACCTCCGGCCGCGGCGACGGACACAGCAGTGACGGGCGCTCGCGCGTGCGCGCGTGCGCCCCGCGGTGGGCGCTCGACGATGGAGCCACAAGAGTCCCCGGTCTCTTCCCCCTCGTCAGGGCAGCACGGCGGTGCCAGGCGAGGGGGGGGAACCAGGCGGGAGGCGGCGGTTAGCCGGACGAGGCCCGTCGCGGGGCCTCGTCCGTCGGATTCAGCAGGTGCGGTGGACGGAGGCTTGTCGGCGGGAAGAGGCGGGTCGCGCGCACGGGGTGCGCGCGTGCCCGCGCTCGCAGCAGGCGGCGCCGTGCGCGCACGTGTGCGCGCAGCGGCACCGCTAGTCTCCTAGTCTCCCCAGCTCACTCCCCTGCAGCCGGAGTCCGGCAGGGAGAGGGGGAGGACGAGGGACAGGGAATGGATGGTGGTCAGCAGGGCTGCACAGAGCAACAGAAGCTCTCACCGCAGGGCCACCCCAGCAGGCGGAGGTAGCTCCGGCCCGCGGGGGGAGGGTGCCCGCGGGGAGGGGGAGAGTGATGGCGGCGCTGGTTCTGACGGGCGGCCTCATGAGGAGAGCGGATCGTGGTGGCGGACCGGGTCGCTGGCGGTCAGGGGCGCTGCCGGTTCCCCACCGGGCCAGACTGGGCGCAGGGCGTCGGGGCACCGGTCGGCGCCTGTCGGGCGTCGGGTGAGCCGGCACGCGCCGACGCCGGCTGATGAACCCACGGGGGACGACGACATGTTCTGGGGGGGTCAGGACCCCTCCGGAACACTGGCGTCTGCCCTGGCCATGGTGGTGGCGGCTTTGGGGCCGCTGGCCGCTGCTGCGTCCCCGGGGGAGGCGCACAGTCCCGGCACGCCGGCGGTGTCAGGCGGGTCCGGGGTGCGGGCGGTGTCGGCAGCACAGCGGGTTGCCCGCGCATGCCGGGAGCTCGGGGCAGCCGGGGCGCAGCTGCAGCATAGTGCCGGGCGGGACGAACAGGGGCGTGTAGCGGGTACGCCTGCCCCCCGGAGTGCTGGGTATGCGCCGCGACTGCTTTCCGGGTCCTTTGCTCCGTTTTCTTCTGCAGGTGAGCGCGGAGAGAGGGAGATGACGGACACAGAGGATGAGGATGTCGGGTTTGCCACGCCGGAGGATTTCGTGTCTGAGCAGTCGACGGCATCAGGTGAGGTGGAGCAATCGGGGTCGGGCTCTTCCACGCGCTCTAGTTCTAGCTGCTCTTCCTCTTCTCTGTCGTCGCCTGAGTCCGAAGTCAGTAGTACGACTAGGGCGAAGAAGCGGGCGACGAAATTCGCCAAGAGGGCGGCGGGTCAGCAGGAAAGGCGGAAGAGGCGCAAGCGGCTTAGCGAAGACGCTCGCAGGGCCAAGAAGCGCCGCGATTTGCCCGGGGTTGTCCGCTGCGACTACACTGCCGTGATGCGCGGGCTGAGGGACAGCTGCCGTAGGAAGATCCGCAGGGGGGACTACGTCGATGTGTTCGTCTTGACAAAGGACGCAAAGAAGGACTATAAGTCGGCGGCAGCAAAGAAGGGCATCGGGGCCGAGGCCTTCTGTACCTTCGACAACTGGCTGGCTGGCTTTTGGGTCTTCGCGGCTTGTTACCTAGAAGATAGGCCGGATGAGCACATGAACATCATTCGGTACCTGCATCTCATACACGATATGCAGCGCACATCGTCGGGCACTGATTGGCGTAGGTATGATGAGGAATTCCGGGAGAAGCAGGACGGGTTGCAGGTCATGGACTTTGGGTGCAAGGACGTGGAAGTCTGGCTCAAAGTCACTCGGGCTTCGCAACAGGCTAAGGAGCCCCGGAACGCGGGGGCGGACGGGCACCGCGCAGGGTCGTCCGCCCAAGGGTCCGGCGCGGACGGGCGGATCGGCCAAGACAGGTAGGTCGGCCGTACGTGCAGGGGGGCAAGCCGCCGCAAAAGGAAAATGCTTCGCGTTTAACAACGCGGCCTGTTCCTTCGGCAAGCAGTGTCGTTTTAGACATTCGTGCTTGCAATGTGGCGGTTCCCACCCAGCCTCCTCCTGCTTTAAAGGCAGTCGTCAGGGTGCCCCCCGGGGTAAGCAGACTTACCCAAGACCGGGCGCGGGCGGGAGCGCTCCGCAGAGCTCCAACGCCAATTAATTTGGATACGATGGGCAAGTGGTTGGATTGGTATCCAAATAGGGCGGATGCGAAATTTCTGTTTTCCGGTTTTCGTTTTGGTTTTCGCTTGCCTGTTGCGAGCGAGGTGTCGGTTCGGGCCCAGCGGAACCTCCAGTCTGCCCGAGCCTTGCCGTTGGTGCTGCGGGAGAAAGTGGATAAGGAGGTCAGGTTGGGCAGGATGGAAGGACCGTTTATCTCACCCCCGGTGGATGGTTTGGTCATCTCCCCAGTGGGGGTGGTTCCCAAGAAGACTCCAGGCGCTTTTAGGCTCATTCAGCATCTTTCTTACCCGTCGGGGGCGTCGGTCAATGACGCGATACCGCCGGCTCATTGCTCGGTGGTGTATCAGTCGTTTGACGAGGCATTGGAGCTGGCCCGCAGTTACGGGACTGGGGCCCTCATGGCTAAGATTGATGTTGAGTCCGCTTTTCAGTTGCTGCCGTTACATCCGGACTCGTTCCGTTTTATGGGTTTTCGGATTGGAGCGGAGTATTTCATCGACAAATGTTTGCCGATGGGATGTTCCGTTTCATGCTCGTTTTTCGAACGGTTTAGCACGTTTCTACATTGGTGCGTGGAGTCTTCGTCAGGGGGTCACGGGGTCGCCCATTACCTCGATGATTTCCTGTGTGCGGGTCCAGCAAATTCACCGCGGTGCGGCGACTTGCTTTTCAGCATCCGAGCTCTGTTTTTCCACTTCGGCGTTCCCGTGGCCGAGGATAAAACAGAGGGACCGGTCTCCTGTTTGTCATTTTTTGGGGATTGAAATTGACATGGTGGCGGGATCGTGTCGACTGCCTCGGGACAAGGTGGTGAAGCTCCGCGACGCTATTTGCCGGTTCGAGGGGTCGCGTAAAGTCACGCTGCGGCTGGCGCAGTCCTTGCTGGGCATGTTGAATTTTGCCTGTCGGGTAATCCCGATGGGCAGGGTTTTCTGCCGGAAGCTAGAAAGGGCGAATGCGGGGTGTGCCAGACCACACCATTTCGTACGCCTGTCCTCCGATATTAAGAGGGATTTGGCTGTATGGGCCTCGTTCCTGGAGGACTTCAACGGGGTGTGTATATGGCAGGCACCAACGGTCGACAGCGCTAGGTTGCAGCTGTTCACCGACGCAGCAGGTGCCTCTGGATTCGGTTGCTATCTGGAGGGATCTTGGTGCGCGGCACCGTGGCCGGCTGAATGGCATTGCGAAGGTTTAACTAAGGACCTTTTGCGTCTTGAGCTTTTCCCCATTATGGTGGCGCTGGAGGTCTGGGGCGATCGGCTGGCCCATCGCAGCATCTTGTTTAGATGTGACAATCTGGGCGTGGTGCACGCGATAAATAACCAGAGGGCGAAGTCGCTGGTGGTTCTGAGGGTGCTGGGACAGTTGCTATTGACATGCCTGCGTAGGAACGTGTGGTTCCGCGCGCAGCATGTGCCTGGTCTGGCGAACAGAATTGCCGACGCATTGTCGCGAGGGCAGTGGGAAAGGTTTTGTTTGTTGGCACCCGAGGCCGACGAGCATGGTTTTCATTGTCCCGGTTATGTCTGGCAGGTGATCGGGCCGGACTGGAGGGTCTAGCGTTGCGGTCAGTCGCGCCAACCACGCTGGAGGCCTACGGGCAAGCTTGGAGAGAGTGGGAGGAGTTTGTTCGAGGACGAAATCAACAAGGTAAGAGCGGGCATGGGATGATGCTTTCTTTCATTTGGCAGCTTTACGTTTCGGGTAGGTCCAGAGCGGTGGTATCCCGGTACTTGGCTGGTATTTCGTTTTCAGCAAATCAAGGGCGTCCCTGACGTGACGAAAAGTGGGATTCTGCTGAAGGCGATAAAAGGATGGGCGCATGTCGCGCCGGCGCCGCCTGACAAGAGGCGGCCCATTGATGCGGCCTTGCTGCCGGCTGTCATCAGGGCGGTTGGAGGTTTGGCGTTCTCAATGGCTTACCACGGGGCCTTTAGGGTTTCGGAATTGGTAGCACCTTCTAAGCGAGCAGATTCGCGCATGCTTGTCGGGGACGTGGTGGTGGGTGAGAGGTCCTTGCTATGCAGATTGCATCGCTCTAAGACGGACCAAGTGGGGAGAGGTCGTTGGGTCACCTTGGTTCCGGCACGTGAGGAGAGCATTGGCCCAGTAAGCTTGGCAGTGCAATATGAGGCAGTACGGCCCGAAGGTTGGGGGTCATGGCTGCTGCATTATGACGGGCTGCCGGTGACGAAATATCAATTTCGTTGGATGCTGGGTCGCTGTCTGGCGAGCTTGGGCCTTCCACCCGCTGCTTTCGGGACACATTCCTTCCGCATAGGGGCTGCGACGTCGGCTGCGGCGGCGGGATTTTCCATGGCTGAAATCCAGGCGGTGGGGCGATGGAAGTCGTCAAGTTACAGACGATATATTCACCCCGTTGCATGAGATGTTGGCTTGCGCGTGGTGTCTTGTTTAATTATAGTTGTTATAATCATGTTGTTACAGTTCAGTGCGTTCTTGTATTGTGCGTTTGTTCGTCTTCCCGTTTTATCCTACTCAGGGATTAGCTACTCGCCGTTGCTGGCATGAGCCGGCATCGGGGGTCTGGAGTTCTTTTGCGATTTTTTGCCTGACTTGACGGACTGAATTCTAATCCACAATTCGGCTGATCAGTTTTCACCTCCAGCTGAGTTCTTACATGTTTTTTCCCTTTTTATACCCCCCCCCCCGTTTAATTTCTTATTTTAAGTTGATTTTTCCCATTGTGTGTTTATGTTCCGCTTCAAATTGGCTGGAATCTTGTGCAGCTCGGCTAGGCCGTGACTTCTGCAATAAACGAAAACTCAAATTTTTCTTTTGGCAGATCCTTCAGGTTAATGCGTTTAATAACAATGCAATAGATAATTAGTAACCAATTTTACCCCCTTTCCTCCTTTTCAGGTTGGTTTGAAGATGACTTGGCTATTTGGGAGGTTGGCCACTCTTATGTCTATTGGGCCACCAAGTTTTTGGCCTCGGAGGGGGCTCAGATGTTCCCTAGGGCTCAGGGAGTTCGTTGGCTTGGTTGGCGAGGAATGATGTAGAATGATCTGAGGGTTAGACTAGTCAGTCAGGCCAGCGAGCATGGAGTCCCTAGGGTGCTGGTTGTCCATCTAGGTGGCAACGACCTGGGGAAGAGGACATCTTTGGAGTTGCGGTGGGCCATGATACAGGATCTGGCAAGTGTGGCCGCAGCATGGACCAATTGCGTATTGGTGTTCTCCTTGATGGCGCCAAGGTTGAGTTGGCGAGGTGTGGCGGACGGTCGCCTGATTGATGAGGCCAGAAAGAAGGTGAATGGGGCGGTGACGAAGTGGGTGTTGTCCCACGGAGGCAAAGTAGTTCGCCACCCTAGGATTCGGTTCCGAGACAGTCACCTTTTTCGGCCTGATGGTGTGCATCTATCCAATGAGGGGATGATGCTTTTCCTGGAGGATCTGTGTCTAGTGTTGCAGGAGTTAGGGTGAGGTTATGGTGGCGGTGCGAAGACTCTGGGGAGGAGTCTTTCGCTGTTGGCGGAAAAGAACGGCAGTTTGTAGTTGTATGGTAAGCTGTAGTGATTTACAGTTTGGTGTGGTTTAGGTGCACTCACCTCCATCGACTTATTGGCCGCTCGACCACCCGTCCGGGAGGCAGTGGCAGGGCACCCATCAGGGTGGGTAGTCACTGTGGGGGTTGAGTTGTCACCTATTACCGATTTTGATAGTTTGTAGTTAAATTAGGATGTTCTCGAATTTTAGCATTTTAAGGTTAGCGTTAGTTTAATAGAGCCGTTCTTTTTTCTGCCACCATATGCCGGCTGAATCGGCATCTTAACAAAGTTTTCATTTACAGGTTTGCTATGGTTAGGGTCAAATAAATAGCTAGCAATTTTTCTGCCAAATTCAAGTCTCCGTGTCTTTATTTCTTGGTATTAGAGGTAACGAATGCTTTACTTTGAATGAAGGGGTCCACCAAATATCACTAGGATGTTTAGGAGAGAGAATTGACTGCATAGGAAAGGAATGAGTTAAACATCTTGTGAGGGGTGGACCTAGCTGTGAGGAAAGTACAGCCTTTGGAAAAAGGGGAGGGTTTAATATATATAGGGAAGGCTAGGCCATTTTGCTCTCTCTTGTTGGTGAATTGCCGTCCCGCCCTCCCGCCCTGTTGGTAGAGGTTCTGGCACGGAGTGCCTTGGCGTTGAATTGTTGGCTGGGTTTATCGTTGGCTATTTATTGGCGGAAAAGAACGGCAGTTTGTAGTTGTATGGTAAGCTGTAGTGATTTACAGTTTGGTGTGGTTTAGGTGCACTCACCTCCATCGACTTATTGGCCGCTCGACCACCCGTCCGGGAGGCAGCGGCAGGGCACCCATCAGGGTGGGTAGTCACTATGGGGGTTGAGTTGTCACCTATTACCGATTTTGATAGTTTGTAGTTAAATTAGGATGTTCTCGAATTTTAGCATTTTAAGGTTAGCGTTAGTTTAATAGAGCCGTTCTTTTTTCTGCCACCATATGCCAGCTGAATCGGCATCTTAACAAAGTTTTCATTTACAGGTTTGCTATGGTTAGGGTCAAATAAATAGCTAGCAATTTTTCTGCCAAATTCAAGTCTCCGTGTCTTTATTTCTTGGTATTAGAGGTAACGAATGCTTTACTTTGAATGAAGGGGTCCACCAAATATCACTAGGATGTTTAGTGAATTTGAGTAGATCGCATTTTCATTTACAAATATGGGAAATGTGATCTGGTTACTAAAACAGTGCCAGATTAAGGTCCTCATGGGCCTGGAGCTGAAATTCACAAAGGGCCTATTGTGTGCTGCCAAAGGGGTGTGACCTGCATGGTGGGGGTGTGGCAACTGATATGAGGGTGTGGCTTGTGTCTTAGGGTGTGGCAAGCACCATGGAGGACATAGCTACCCACCTACCTTCAACCACCTCATTCTCTATGTGTGATGACGCCACAGGTATCATGAGATTTAGCATCCCGAATCTTGCGCTTTTATTAATAACATTTCAGGCTATCTCCTAATTTCAGACTCTGCCACCTGCAGTATCTATCTATCTATCTATCTATCTATCTATCTATATATATCAACCCATTTGAATCAGGCACTCATGTTTTTTAGAAGTCAAACAGACAGATGATACTTGCTTGGGTGCTTTCCTCTGGGGAGCACCCCAATAATAGCAGCAATGGATGAAGGCGGTACTCTGATACAGGGCCATAACTAGGTGTGGGCAGATGGTGCTTCGCACACAGCGCAGTAGCGCTGTGGGCGCACCATCCACATCCACCACCCCTGGCCGGCGGCCGCCACCAAATGCCTAGCTTCCTGCTATAATATATAATAGTAGCGTTGCGGCCATCACCCACACAGGAACATCCCCCATCGCAGCCATGAACGCAGTCACTCCCAGGAAGAGGATGCCGATGGGTGAGTGCACTGCTCACTGCCTGCGTACTGTGGAAAAAAGGGGGACTATGTTGGCTGATGTGTAAAAAAGGTGGACTATGCTTCTTAATGTGTAAAAAAGGGGGACTATGCTGCTTAATGTGTGAAAAAGGAGGACTATGCTGCTTTATGTGTAAAAAGGGGGCTATGCTGCTTAATGTGTAAAAAAGGGGGACTGTGCTGCTTAATGTGTAAAAAAGGGGGACTATGCTGCTTGATGTATAGAAAAGGGGACTATGCTGCCTAATGTGTAAAAAAGGGGGACTATGCCTGCTGTAATGTGTGAAAAGGGGGACTCTGCCTGCCGTAATGTGTAAAAAGGGGGACTCTAAAAGGAAAAGAAAACAAATACAAATGTAGAACCCAGAAGCGCTGTCACTGCTGCCATTAAGGGATTGTCAGTTCCAGTATCAAGAACAATACTGCAAAGAAAGAAAAACTGGCGCTGGTTTATGTTTCTCCAATATTAATAAATGGACGTGGATGAATAAAAAATATATATGAATTTATTTAATAAAAAACATGTGTACCATATTACTTATTTAAAAGACATGCAAATTGGGCATATAAAAAACTGAGAGGTGAATTAAGATGTAGCTGCTGAATAGTGTCCACATGGGATCCCGGACGTGAAAGGTAAAAGTTCCCTGGGGAATATAGTATTATATACAGCTGGTGTTACCCATGGCGATGGAGTCTCCAAGTGCTTGAGAATTAACAGCAGGCAAGCTGTGATGATTAGGCAGTAGCTTGGTCCCTCCAATCAATGCTGTAAGATGGTGCAGTCCCACAGGAAAATGTTCCAATAGCAAGGAAGATATTCAAAAGTCCATATCTGGATCCTCATGAGGTGAAGCAACTGTGGTAATAGCAGCTTAACACTTAACGCGTTTCCCTAGGCACGGTCACCTAGCTTCGTCAGAAGTAAAGCTCAGTCTGCATGAGGGATCTATTTAAATCATTTTAACGACCTGATGCCCATCAGGTGTGGTACAACCCATTCAATTAATCATCCACAGAATTAATATAATAAACCACTATATATAATAAATATATCTAGAAAAATATTATTCAGGAGGCAAACCTACATAAAAATTACCAAAATCCAACATTTTATTTATTTTATACATTTTAAACATAGTTCAGAATCGATCGGAGAGTATATGGGGTCAAAGGTCAAATTCATCATGTGACTCACCTAGAAGCAAGAGGTGGATATCTGATCCATCACTGTTGTTGCTAATTAACCTCCTGGTTTATCACGATTACTCCGTGCGCCAGGAGGGTATGACACCCCAGTGTTAATTTCCACATTAGGACCTTGTATGGGGTCTGTCTCGTCTCGGACGGCTATAGCCCGCAAAGTGAACCCCGTGGAATGCATTCACGTGACTTTTCCGGGTCACGTGAGCGGTAGTCATTATGCTAAACCAATAGGACGGAATTGTATAGGGAAGTTTTATGGTTGCAACGATTAAAGAGATCTTTATGGAACGCATTTGCGCAGCCCATCCGGGTCACGTGAGCGGAAGCACGGAGAGCCAGAGTGAAATTGTGTATAAGAAATAAGGTTGCTAAGCAACCATTAAACAGAACTCCGTAAGAAACATTCACGTGACTATTCCAGATCACGTGGGCAGGGAGGGAGAGAATTTTAACCAATAAGGTGGGGTATAAAATAGAAAATCATACGGTTGCTAGGCAACCCCATATACAAACCATATATTCTGAATAACAATTAATTTAGCTATACATGAGATAAATATAAAACCGAGACAAAGGGGAAAGCGGCGTCCACCACCCATATAGGGTGCTCACACAGCCATGGAGTAACTCCCGCAAAGCAGGAGAATCCATGTCATTGAGAATGACCCCATGACCACACGCTCATGTACAAGCTGACAGGGGATGTCCCTCTGTCTCGTCACAGGCATGTGTGGAAGCCTCCAGGGCTGCATGAGACACAAACGGGTGACACAGAGTTGTCACCTGTACCAGCTTGATGGGGACGCAGCTGACCCCTCTAGTCCTTATTAATTGGCAACCAATATTGATAAACAGCGACCTGGAGCGTATAAGGTCCTAAAAATAATATGTAAATACATTCATAATAGTCCCATAGACAGAGGTAATAAAAGATAGAAAGTATGTTTAAGTGGAAAAAAGAAATATTTGCATTCTCAAAAAATCCTTTCATGTAGACGATAGATAAAAATACAACTGTTATTTCTATAATTAGTTTACACCAATATCATAGCAATAACCTTTTTAGTATATACAAGGGATTTTTAGAAAGAACAGAAATCTTCATTACATTCTCATAAATAAAAATTAAACCCTAAGGACAAAGGAAGATGGAAGGAAGAAATGGACAACAGAATGCGGTGACCTATTAGTAGAATGTATAAAGAACCACATTTAGTTGCATTGTTTCGTTTAAACCAGTTGGATGCAAAGAATTAAACTGAAACATCCAATAAATTTCTCTTTTACACAAAATTTAAAATCTATCCCCACCCCTAATGGTGGGGGCCACTTGTTCCAATGCTAAAATCGAGAGACAGCTAGGTTCTCCTTGGTGAACCAAATGGAAATGACATGAGACGCTATTTTTTAAATAACCTTTGGCAATGTTTCTTTTATGTTCCATAAATCTAGCTCGAAGTTTCCCAGTGGTACGGCCAACATAATAGAGATGACAACTACATTTTAAAAGATAAATAATATACGAGGAGTCACAATTAATAAAGGATTTAATTGTATGCACATCCTTTTTAGTTGGTAGTTCAATTGTCAGTGTTTTCCTGGGCATATAGGAGCACATTTGACATTTGTTTTTACCACAATGAAAGAAACCTAATGGTTTCTTTGTCAACCATTCCGACCCTTGCCCTGGTTTCTTAGTGGTAATCCCATCATCCACTTTCTTCAAAAGACTTGGAGCTAATAGAGGTTTCAATGACTTATTCTTTCTATAGACTATTTGTGGAACTGGAGGGAGTATCTCCACCAAAATACGATCCTGCTTAAGGATTTTAAAATTTCTATTTATTATATTTCGAATTTGACCAGCACAACTATTATACCTACATACAAAAGAAGAACTTTTGTCTTCATTGTTATCATACTTATGTTTCTTGGGACGATATTGTAAGAGTGTATTTCTATCTATAGCAGAAACCTCCATGAATGCTTTTTGTAAAATATTTTCTGGGTATTCACACTCTCTGAAACAAGCTAATAAAGTATTTGCCTGTTCAGTAAAAGTAACAGTAACTAAGGCGATCAGTTGTCCCTTGGGAATATTTTGCTTCCAGGGTCTGGAATGTGAACTGATGAAATGCAAATTGGAGTTAGTACTTGTTTCCTTATTATATGTGGACGTGACTATTTTATTGTTAATAATCTCCACACTAACATCTAAAAAAATTAATTTTTGTAGTGTGAAAAGTGGAAGTAAAGGTTAGATTATATTCATTAAGGGACAGTGATTGAATAAATTGTGTTGCAGAGTGAAAGTCCCCTTCCCAAATAATAAAAAGATCATCGATGGCATAGCTGGGTGCGAACCTTGTCCCCATAGCCGTACCCATCACCTGAAGATAGAATACACCGAGAAACAAAAAGTAATTGTGCGATAAAATAAATGATATAAAAGCATTGAGAAAGGATTTCTGTTCCTCGCTGAGGTCATCATCAATGTCCAATCTCCTCTTGATAACATCACAACCCAAATAATGTGGGATGTGTGTATATAAAGCAGATACAATCCAAAATTAGGAAGGCTTATGTTTCCTTCCATGTGATGGTATTTTATAAATTAAGGAAATGTGTGGTGTCTTTGATATGAGACCTCAGTGAGGACACTCTAGATTGAAGAAAAGAGTCTACATAAAAAGAAAGATTCGAAGTCAAATAATTAATACCAGAAATAATAGGTCGCCCGGGAGGTGCAGTGATGGATTTATGAATTTTAGGAAGATAATGAAAAACAGGAATGTGCGGATGTGAAGGAAAAAGAAATTGATAAGTGTCTTTGGATATAACCCCGGATAGCCTTGCTCCCTCCAATAGAGTTTTTAATTCTGTTTGGAACCTCACTGTAGGATCTCCCTGTACGGTAAAAAGTTTTAATGGTACTACTTTTAGCACTAATTGGAAAGATTTTTTCTAGAATTTATCCAAATTTTTAATATCAAATATTTTAGTCTCAGTTTTGGCAGAATCTCGTGACTCTACATTATTCTCCTGCCATAGACTCTCCAAGGTATTGAGTAGAATATCATCTGTACTGTCCAATACTATTGGGACGGAGGTGTCCTGCATAACCTTTAGACGTTTATTAGCAAAGTAACGTTTGCGGCAAAGGGTGCGTACAAATGTATTCAAGTCCACGTATAGGTCAAAAATATTTGTCCCACTTATTGGTGCAAATTTAAGCCCCGTTTCTAATAGTGCTAATTCCGACCCACTTAATTGTTTAGAAGATAAATTAAACACTTTTTTAGATTTCTTAAGGGGATCAGCATTTGTAACCCTTTTGTATCTGTTATGTTTATGGGTATTACCATTTCTTAATCGTCCTCCTCTAGTACCTCTGCGCTTAGGTTTCTTTGTCTTTTGTTTCAGAATTCTACTCTCTGTCTTTTTGGTGGGGACTCCCACCTGTTGTGTCTATGTTCCCTGTCTTAAAAATGGTCCTCCTTAGTGTTTCTTCTCCCTCTGTATGAATCTGTTTTCTGTAATCTGTGTCTGAACAATGGCAAGAAATGTACCTATATTCCTTTTTTCTTGCTCCCATTTGTTTGGGTGATCTGCCTGGAGTGTCTACATGTTTTAATGGTTCAAATCTATTGCTATGTTCAAATGTCTCTTGTCTAGCATACTGTATATGGTGGGGGTATTCCTTCTCTCTCTTTTGATTATTTCTAGGAGTACCTGTCTTATAGGTTTGTGACTCCTCGTATATTATTTATCTTTTAAAATGTAGTTGTCATCTCTATTATGTTGGCCGTACTACTAGGAAACTTCGAACTAGATTTATGGAACATAAAAGAAACATTGCCAAAGGTTATTTAAAACATAGTGTCTCACGTCATTTCCATTTGGTTCACCAAGGAGACCCTAGATGTCTCTCGATTTTAGCATTGGAACAAGTGGCCCCCACCATTAGGAGTGGGGATAGATTTTCAATTTTGTGTAAAAGAGAAATTTATTGGATGTTTCAGTTTAATTCTTTGCATCCGACTGGTTTAAATGAAACAATGGAACTAAATGTGGTTCTTTGAACATTCTACTAATGGGTCACCGCATTCTGTTGTCCATTTCTTCCTTCCATCTTCCTTTGTCCTTAGGGTTTCATTTTTATTTATGAGAATGTAATGAAGATTTCTGTTCTTTCTAAAAATCCCTTGTATATACTAAAAAGGTTATTGCTATGATATTGGTGTAAACTAATTATAGAAATAACAGTTGTATTTTTATCTATCGTCTACATGAAAGGATTTTTTTTTTAAATTCTTTAATTTGCATGGTGAAACAAACTGGAAAGGCAATACAAAGAAGAAAAGGACAAACGGTTATAGAACCACCGTCCAACATAGACCATATTAATTTTGGAAAAAAGAACAACAACAATCGGAAGAAAAAAACATTGTCAGGAAGGCATCAAACGTGGGGGGGGGGGGGGAGGAGGGTAAGGAGGGATGGGGGGACCACGTTACAGTCATATAGTAATAGATATTTCAAGAACTTTCAAAGAAGAATAGAAAAAGAGAGAAAAGGAAAGAGGAAGGAGAAAGAGCAACACTTGTCACCCATGGGTCCGCGGAGAGAGCTAACAGGAGGGAGGAGGCGATAATCTACGCTCTGCAAGGAGCCAGGGGGTACAAACCTGATCAAAAGTGTGCCCTCGATCATGGAGATAGTATGTGATCTTCTCCATAGCTGTAATGTGCCATACTTTTGCTTTGAGAGCTGAGAGAGAAGGGGGGGAAAAAGTTTTTTTCCAATTAAGAGCGATCAGCGATTTTGCCGCAGTTAAAATGTGTGTAGCCAGTTTTTTGGAGAATTTATCAGGGATCGGGGGAGAGTAACACAGCAAAAAAATCCAGGGATCTTTCGGCACCGGGGATTCCAAAATGGAATTCAGGAGGGAGTGAACTAAGTCCCAGAAGGGAACGATAATAGGGCAGGCCCACTATATATGTAGCATAGTACCTCTGCAACCGCAATCCCTCCAACAGTTCGGAGAGGAAGACGTGAAAAGTTTATTGAGTCTATCAGGAGTATAGTACCAGCGATAGTAAATCTTGTATGCCGTCTCTTTGATAGTGGTTGCAATAGAGCTCTTAGCTATCCCCAGTCTCATGTCGTCCCAGTCCTCGTCATCCCGGGGAGACCCAAGATCTCATTCCCAAGCCATTTTGTGGGACCTGGAAGAGGGAAGGGTGGAGAACAGGAAGAGGGAATAAAGCTGGGATATTAAGCCTTTGGAGAGGTGGTGATTTTTACATATATTTTCAAAGGGGGTAAGGTCCCGAAGTAGAGCAGAGGAGGGTAAGGAAGACAAGAAGTGGCGAATTTGTAAGAATTGGAATGGGTTGAGTGTCCGTGAAGGGGCCATCTGTTGAAGATCAGATAGAGGTAACCATTGGCCCCATTTGGCAAAATCAGCTGGGAATTTAAGACATGCACTGAGACTGGAGGGGGGGAGGTTCAGGGGAAATTTGCGGAAAAATTATTTCACAGAAAGGGTAGTGGACAAGTGGAATAGCCTCCCATCAGAGGTGGTAGAGGCTAAGACAGCAGAGCAATTTAAACATGCATGGGATAGACATAAGGATATCCTTACAAAGAAATAAGGATCAAATAAGGTTAGAGATAAAAATAATATAAAAAAAAAGGGGCAGACTAGATGGGCCAAGTGGTTCTTATCTGCCGACAAATTCTATGTTTCTATGTTTCTATGTAAGCAGTGTCCATGCACGGAATCTCGTGATCGAGGATCCCGGAGGAAACAGAAGGTACTGCCAAATAGGGGTCAAGGGCGAGGGAAATGAGGTAAGATTCATCTTCACAGAGTAACAGTCCCAGAGTCTAAGATTAAATTTAATAGTGGGGAGTAGTTTGGATGTTGGGGGTCGGGAAGTGGGAGCTAGACCCCACAAGGGGGTCAGGTCTGTAAGGTTAATATAGGCTGATTCGATATCTAGCCAGGAGACAGAACCAGAAGGAGCATAGGAGGTGACAATGTGGGAGAAATGAGAGGCCAGATAATAGAGTTTAATATCGGGGAGACCCCTACCGCCGGCGGAGACCGGTCTTTTCAGAGTGTTGGCAGCAATGCGAGGGGGGCTGTGATTCCAAATGAAATGGACAAGGGCTTTCTGGATATTGCAAAGGAAGGATGTAGGGACAGCTACAGGGAGGGTCTGGAAGAGATAAAGCCATTTGGGGATTATATTCATTTTGACTGCTATAATCCTACCCAGCCACGAGATGATGAGACTATTCCAAGACGATAAATCAGATTGTGTCTTGGAGAGAAGAGGTGGAAAGTTTTCACGAAAGAGAGAGTCGTAGTGAGAGGTCAAATAAATCCCCAAATATTTGATCTTTGAAGGTTGCCATTTAAAATTGAAGATAATTCGAAGAGTTTTGGCCTCCTGGGGGGGGGGGGGGGGGGACATGGAGCAACATAGCCTATGACTTGGAGTAGTTAATCTTATAGCCCGATATAAGACTATAAGAATGGAGGACTGAGAATAAGTTCGGGAGCGATATGATCGGTTGAGTCAGGGAGAGGAGGACGTCATCTGCGAAGAGAGAAATTTTGGGGTCAGTATGGCCCACCTGGACTCCATGTATATCCCGATGGGATCTAATTTGAGAAGCGAGTGGCTCAATTATAAGGGCAAATATCAGTGGGGATAGAGGGCATCCCTGTCGCGTACCATTAGAGATGTAGACTGGGGCAGACGGGACGCCGTTGATCAAGACCGTAGCGGAGGGGGTGGAGTATAGTGCCAGGACACCAGCGAGGAAGGCACCAGACAAGCCATAGGCCTCAAGAGCGGCTTTCAGAAAACTCCAGGAGATCCGATCAAAAGCCTTTTCGGCATCTAACGAGAGCAGGATCGTAGGGGACCCCCTGGAGTTTGAGATATGAATGAGATTAACTGCATGTCTGGTGTTGTCTCTCGCCTGGCGGCCCGGAACAAACCCCACTTGGTCGTAGTGAACCAGAGATGGGAGGTATGGGTTCAGGCGGTTAGCTAGATTTTTAGCAAATATTTTTAGGTCCAGGTTCCAGAGGGAGATAGGTCGATAACTAGCACAATTAAGGGTATCCTTACCGTCCTTAGGGATCACTACAATTCTAGCTTCCAGCATCTCAGCAGGAAAAGAGCCGCCATGGATTATCCCATTAAACAGTGGGTGAAGGTGGGGGGTGAGCAGGTCAGAAATTTTTTTATAGTACAAAGCCGTGAACCCATCCGGGCCAGGAGACTTGCCAATTTTTTGCATGTTTATAGTCTGAACAATTTCTTCCACCGAGATCTCACCGTTAAGATGATCCATAGCGTTCTGAGGCAGTTTGGGCAGATTAGAAGCATGTTATGATTCTGATACTCAGGTCAGGGGTGATCTTATACGGTAGGACCTGAATACCAGAACGTAATACTGGGAAAGGGGAATGGAAAGGGAATAGCCCCTGGCACCCTATCTCCGTTGTCTCGCCCGTGCTGTCAGTACACTCTTGCGAGACTATGGTTGCTTGGGCCCATGGCAGCCGCGTTTGAAGGGCGGATTATGTCTGCCCAACTCCGATGCCCCCTCAGGTCTTAATGAGAGACAAAGAGTGAACCGAGACAGGGTGATAACAAGGGGCCCTCTAACTGAACAACAAAGCCAGGGGCTACTAACAAAGCTGAAACTAAAGTATGCGCGGATTTCCGCCAGGAAAAAGAACAACAAAGGAAATGCTGTCCACACGCCGACACAATACTTTTTTGTATCGGCGGTGACCGCATAAGCAGAACCCTCTGCAAAACACCAGTGGCAGATATAACCAAGGAATACAGCGGCCTAGGCCGACGGACGCGGCAGAGCCGCTACTCACGGAACCGGTACAAATACTGGCAAACGGACAGGAACCCCCAACGCTGCCGACACAGACTCTCAGAACTGGAGGACAGGCAGAATCCCAAACGACAGACCGGTGGACACCAAGAAGCCAGAAACTCGACCAGGCATAGGCAAAGCCACAGGACTTCTGGACAGGAACGCTTCACAGGGACTGACACAGGAATCGACACAGGAAGCAGCTAAACAGACACTGCTAGACTGGAGCTCAGGAACTGGCAGGAACAAGCTCAGAACTCAAGCAGACTGGAAACTTAGAAATATCACCAGCCTCTGTGAATTGCACTCAGCCAGCATATAACAGAGAGGCCTAATTAATTATGTCATGCAGCTGCCCTGTTGCATGACTCCAAACTGACAAGATGCAATTAGCAGCCAGGTGAGGCTGAACACATGGGAACAGACTGCAATTACACAGACTGACCACTGACAGCAAACAATAATCCTCTAAACCAGAGCAAAGAGAAATCCTGGCCTGCAAGAGAACTATAAACATAAAATAGGAATGAACCACTACCTGTGGTTAATAACAGTATCCTCTCCTTAAGGGAGAGCTCCAAGCACCCCATGACACCCACGGGGAACATAAACAGAAGTATAACATAAAACACCTAACCGACATGCAAAACAGGAATGAGCCACAGCCGTGGCTCATAACAGTACCCCCCCCTTGAGGAGGGGGTCAAAGGACCCCAAAATACAGACTATCCAAAACAAGGGATACAAATAAAAACCTGACACACTGGTCTAACAGACAAGAAAACAGAAACAAGCTGTAACAACAGCTTGTAACAAAGCAGAGAGAAAGTGGGAGATCAGGTCAGAATGGGACGGAGAGGACGAGGCAGTTGAGGGGGATGGAAGATTGTATAAATCATCATAGTAGGATTGGAAGGTGGCCCTTATTGCAACGGGGTCATGAACTAAGTGGTTGTGGGGATCTCTAATTGAAATTATATTCATTTTGGCCCTAGTGGATCGGAGTCGTGATGCCAGGATTTTGTCTGCCTTGTCTCCTTTCTCATAAAAAGATTGGCGAAGCCATTTAAGACGTTTAGCCACTTGCCTAGAGAGAAGGAGATCAAGTTCCGCCTTAACTGTACGGAGTTCAGACAAAACCGTTTGGTCAGGAGACGTCTTATGTTGAGCCTCTAGGGTGTGGAGTTTAATAGAAAGGTTGTTAATCTGGGTAAGGGACTGCTTTTTGGTCTTGGAGGCCAGGCTGATCAGGTTCCCGAAGAACCGCTTTGTGAGCCAACCAAAGAGTGGATGTGGAAGTATCTGGGGAGTCATTCAAAGCAAAGTAGTCATAAAGCTGGTCTCGGAGATGGGACAGAATCTCCGGGTTGTGCAGTAGAGAATCGTTTAGATGCCATGTCATAGGACGAGGAGGAGAGAGTAGGCCTGAGATATCACAAGAGATAGGGGCATGGTCGGACTAGATAAGTGGATGGATATGGGCAGATTGGAGGTGCAGAGCAAATTTGTGGCTGAGCAGGATCATATCAATGCAGGAATAGGAGTTGTGGGGTGAAGAATAAAATGTGTAGTCACGAGCAGATGGGTCCTTCACCCTCCAGGAGTCATAGAGGAGCTGGGACTTCATGAGACGGAGGAGGGATCTAGAGCGGAGAGAGTCCGATGAGGAGGGAGAGGGCAGGGAAGGAGAGCGGTCCAATTTGGAGTTTAGAACAGAGTTGAAATCCCCTGCGAGTATGAGTTCTCCCTTCCAAAATTGAGTAAGAAGGGTATCTAGTTTGGCGAAAAACAGCTCTTGATGTTGATTAGGGGCATATACATTAGCTAATGTGCATAATTTATTATTAAGTTTCCCCACTAGTACAAGAAAACGGCCCTCTCTGTCTACGTGGGAGTCAATGAGTTCAAAAGTGAGGTGACGGGCAATAAGGATCGCGATCCCTCTTTTTTTGGCTGTATGGTCGCATGCATAAAAGGAGTCAGGGTATGGCTTACAACGTAGTGTAGGATGGGAATTGTGTAGGAAATGTGTCTCCTGGAGAAAGACCAGGTCACCTTTATGAAGTTTGAGAGAAGCGAAGAGCTTTCCCCATTTTTGGGGGCTATTAAGCCCCTTCACATTAAAAGAAAGGACCCAAAGACCCATGGGCAAGCAACTGAGGAGCAGGCAAAAATAGAAAAAATGTTGTGAGAGACACCGTGGTCAGAGGAAACGGAGGAGGGGAGGGAAACCAGGAAGAAGGGAGGGGTGGTTGGTCATCCGGCAGTAGAGGCCAGGACCAGTGGTGCTGACATGGGAAATGGATTCTAGGCGTTCGAGGGGCACCTAGGTCAGCTGGAGGGCAATAAGCCCCCAGGGGGTGTGGCAAAGCATCCAGGCGATGTATCACAATGCGCGTAGCAAACGGCGGGAGACAGACCTCCCCTGGAGAACCTGAGGGAAAAGGCTAGAAAAGAAGACAAGATTGAAGAGCAGATGGAGCGCGAGCACAAAAGGGATGCGAAAGAAGAAAAAAAAAGAAACATGGAAAAAACAGTGTATCACATTGCAGTAAAAGTTAGTAACTTCATAATAGAGAACTGACTATGGACTCTTAAAACCAGAACATGGTAAATCTAAAGTTAAACAGCTCCCCAGCTAGTGAGTACGACCGTGGGAGGTCGTCACAAAGGAAGACACAAGGTAGCAAAATAGAAAGCGTGGGGCCAAATCAGGTTACTGGAGGCGGAACTGGAGAGGCCACAGCAGCTGGAACCGTAAACCACTCTGAGCGGGGGTGCCTTCCGCTGCTCTCGTGGGGGCAGGCGTGCAGCAGTAGATTCTTGTATGTCGGTGTGAATGCCTAGTTTGGACAATAACGATTGGGCCTCAGACGGGTTCCTAGCCGTGAGTAATTTTCCTTCATGCCAGACCAAGATGCGGAAAGGAAAGCCCCAGCGGTACTTGACGTTGTGTTGGGAGAGCAAAGAAGTGATGGGTTTAAAGTCTCTACGTTTGACCAGAGTGAGCGGGGATAGATCTTGGAAGATCTGTAGGGAGACATTCTGACAGGAAACAGAGCCCAGTCGGCGAACCTCTTTCATAATGGCCTCCTTTGCAGTGAAATAATGCATTCTGAGAATTACGTCTCTGGGTTGAGAAGAATCTTGCGAGCGAGGTCGGAGGGATCGGTGAGCACGGTCTAGAAGGAGATGATCTTCAGGAGTGCCAGGGGACAACTGGGCAAAGAGACGCTTGAGGTAAAGGTCAAGGTGGGTCGTTTCAATCTCTCCGGGTATACCCCGAATCCTCAAATTGTTTCTCATTGCCCTATTATCCTGGTCTTCATGCTCCTCCCGTAGCTGGGCAATATCTTGACGAATCTGGTGAAAGTCGGTCTCGACTGACTGTTGGAACGTCACTACCTCCTCCACCCACCTTTCAAGTTGATCAGTTCTGGAGCCAATTTCCGCAATATCGGACTTCAGTGAGTGGAGGGCTTGGACAGAGGTCTTAACATCCCTGACCTCCTTGAGGAGGGAGAGAAAGTCCCGCCGGATGAGGGGTGTGAGATCGTCATCTTCGTGATCGGAGTCGGAGAGACCGTGAGAGTGTTCAGAAGTATCGGATCTACTCTTGGCCTGTGTGCTTTTTTTTTATTAAGGAAGGGCGTGAGGTCAGACCCCTGGCATTTTTTACCACCTCTAGGCATCTTGAGAGTGTGGGAATAGGGGTAGTCGGCAAAATAGAAGGTAGGAAGGGCGCTCCAGCAGCTCGGCTCAGGACCAGGGGTGGTGGTGTAGCAGGTTCAGGAGAGGATCATGAGAGAGTCAATTAGTTATTACAGATGGATTGGAAAAAAGATTAGCCAACTGGGTCACTCCTTTTCCGCCGCCCTTAATACGTTGAGGTTTAGGCGTGGGCAAAGTGAGAAATTTGTCCATTACACTTCCCACAACAAAACTGATAGCCGTACAATAAAGGCTGACTGAGTTCAATGCTGTGCCCTCTATATGTAGAAATCATGGTTGCTATTTGACAGGGCTTACTCCATAAACATCATAGTGGAGCGGGTATGGAGAAACATGTATTTGACACCACCGGTAAGGAAAAGCTGTGGGGTAATATTGCTTTTGTCGAGTTTCGGACCAGGCCAGCATGTCTCACTGTAGAGGGCAGCTAGATATCTTTTATGATGATCTTACCAGCAGCATCACCACAGCAATAACAGCCACCACCTGCAAGCTTGAAAACACAGTATTCTTCGCATCCACGGGGTGGTTTGGGGGATTGATAGATGTAGCAGATCAAGTGGCCTGAGACCAGTTACTCCAACTATTAATGAAGTTGGGGTATAGACACCACAAATGGGACACAATAGCAATAGCTGTATGTACGGCTGGGGACAGCAGCCGCAGCAGCAAAACCAAATCCCAGTAACATGTACAAGGGAAATGAGGGTGTCCTGTATAGATGCAGTGTAAATCAGATAGTTATAATAGTGGTGAGGTCTATCAAAAGTGTCTTGCAATATGCTCCCTTGTGCTGTCAGTGCTCCCACTCCTTAACAGCACAAGCAGAGCTGCAGTGTCATGGGCAAAGTGATTCACTGAACTGAGTTGAGACATATGACTCAGTTCAGTGAAGTGTCTCGAGTCAGTGTCTCGGCACATGAGTCATGACTCATTTGTATTTTAATGTATTGCAGAGACAGCACGTGAATCAGTGAGTTGCCAGTGCTGGCAGATCAGTGCTGGACTCATGGAGGGAGTTATTCAGCTGCAGTGATTGTGCAGTGTATCTGGGGGAGGCAGCTGCTTATGCACTGATTGTTTATAATGGGGGTCATTCCGAGTTGTCCGCTCGGTAAAAATCTTCGCATCGCAGCGATTTTCCGCTTAATGCGCATGCGCAATGTCCGCACTGCGACTGCGCCAAGTAAATTTGCTATGCACTTAGGAATTTTACTCACGGCATTTTCATCGTTCTGGCGATCGTAATGTGATTGACAGGAAATGGGTGTTACTGGGCGGAAACAGGCCGTTTTATGGGCGTGTGGGAAAAAACGCTACCGTTTCCGGAAAAAACGCAGGAGTGGCTGGAGAAACGGGGGAGTGTCTGGGCGAACGCTGGGTGTGTTTGTGACGTCAAACCAGGAACGACAAGCAGTGAAATGATCGCAGATGCCGAGTAAGTCTGAAGCTACTCAGAAACTGCTACGAGGTGTGTAATCGCAATATTGCGAATACATCGTTCGCAATTTTAAGATGCTAAGATTCACTCCCAGTAGGCGGCGGCTTAGCATGAGCAAATCTGCTAAAATTCACTTGCGAGCGAACAACTCGGAATGACCCCCAATATATTAACAGATTCACTGTTATGTTGATATATTATTAATAACCACTTTTCTCTATCGTCCTAGTGGATGCTGGGGTTCCTGAAAGGACCATGGGGAATAGCGGCTCCGCAGGAGACAGGGCACAAAAAGTAAAGCTTTAGGATCAGGTGGTGTGCACTGGCTCCTCCCCCTATGACCCTCCTCCAAGCCTCAGTTAGATTTTTGTGCCCGGCCGAGAAGGGTGCAATCTAGGTGGCTCTCCTAAAGAGCTGCTTAGAAAAGTTTAGCTTAGGTTTTTTATTTTACAGTGAGTCCTGCTGGCAACAGGATCACTGCAACGAGGGACTTAGGGGAGAAGAAGTGAACTCACCTGCGTGCAGGATGGATTGGCTTCTTTGGCTACTGGACATTAGCTCCAGAGGGACGATCACAGGTACAGCCTGGATGGTCACCGGAGCCTCGCCGCCGGCCCCCTTGCAGATGCTGAAACAAGAAGAAGGTCCAGAATCGGCGGCATGAAGACTCCTCAGTCTTCTTAAGGTAGCGCACAGCACTGCAGCTGTGCGCCATTTCCTCTCAGCACACTTCACACGGCAGTCACTGAGGGTGCAGGGCGCTGGGAGGGGGGCGCCCTGGGAGGCAATGAAAACCTATTTTTGGCTAAAAATACCTCACATATAGCCTCCGGGGGCTATATGGAGATATTTAACCCCTGCCAGAATCCGTTAAGAGCGGGAGACGAGGCCGCCGAAAAAGGGGCGGGGCCTATCTCCTCAGCACACAGCGCCATTTTCCCTCACAGAAAGGCTGGAGGGAAGGCTCCCAGGCTCTCCCCTGCACTGCACTACAGAAACAGGGTTAAAACAGAGAGGGGGGGCACTAATTTGGCGTTAAAAATATATAAAAAAGATGCTATAAGGGAAAACACTTATATAAGGTTGTCCCTATATAATTATAGCGTTTTTGGTGTGTGCTGGCAAACTCTCCCTCTGTCTCTCCAAAGGGCTAGTAGGTCCTGTCCTCTATCAGAGCATTCCCTGTGTGTGTGTGCTGTGTGTCGGTACGTGTGTGTCGACATGTATGAGGACGATGTTGGTGAGGAGGCGGAGCAATTGCCTGTAATGGTGATGTCACTCTCTAGGGAGTCGACACCGGAATGGATGGCTTATTTAGGGAATTACGTGATAATGTCAACACGCGGCAAGGTCGGTTGACGACATGAGACGGCCGACAAACAATTAGTACCGGTCCAGACGTCTCAAAAACACCGTCAGGGGTTTTAAAACGCCCGTTTACTTTAGTCGGTCGACACAGACACAGACAGGGACACTGAATCCAGTGTCGACGGTGAATAAACAAACGTATTCGTTATTAGGGCCACACGTTAAGGGCAATGAAGGAGGTGTTACATATTTCTGATACTACAAGTACCACAAAAGAGGGTATTATGTGGGATGTGAAAAAACTACCGTAGTTTTTCCTGAATCAGATAAATTAAATGAAGTGTGTGATGATGCGTGGGTTCCCCCCGATAGAAAATATGAGCGGTATACCCTTTCCCGCCAGAAGTTAGGGCGCGTTGGGAAACACCCCTTAGGGTGGATAAGGCGCTCACACGCTTATCAGAACAAGTGGCGGTACCGTCTATAGATAGGGCCGTCCTCAAGGAGCCAGCTGACAGGAGGCTGGAAAATATCATAAAAAGTATATACACACATACTGGTGTTATACTGCGACCAGCGATCGCCTCAGCCTGGATGTGCAGAGCTGGGGTGGCTTGGTCGGATTCCCTGACTAAAAATATTGATACCCTTGACAGGGACAGTATTTTATTGACTATAGAGCATTTAAAGGATGCATTTCTATATATGCGAGATGCACAGAGGGATATTTGCACTCTGGCATCAAGAGTAAGTGCGATGTCCATATCTGCCAGAAGATGTTTATGGACACGACAGTGGTCAGGTGATGCAGATTCCAAACGGCACAAAGGTGTATTGCCGTATAAAGGAAGAGGAGTTATTTGGGGTCGGTCCATCGGACCTGGTGGCCACGGCAACTGCTGGAAAATCCACCGTTTTTACCCTAAGTCACATCTCTGCAGAAAAAGACACCGTCTTTTCAGCTTCAGTCCTTTCGTCCCTATAAGAGTCATATCTGCCCAGGGATAGAGGAAAGGGAAGAAGACTGCAGCAGGCAGCCCATTCCCAGGAACAGAAGCGCTCCACCGCTTCTGACAAGCTCTCAGCATGACGCTGAGACCGTACAGGACCCCTGGATCCTACAAGTAGTATCCCAGGGGTACAGATTGGAATGTCGAGACGTTTCCCCTGCGCAGGCTCCTGAAGTCTGCTTTACCAAGGTCTCCCTCCGACAAGGAGGCAGTATGGGAAACAATTCACGAGCTGTATTCCCAGCAGGTGATAATTAAATTACCCCTCCTACAACAAGAAAAGGGGTATTATTCCACACTATATTGTGGTACTGAAGCCAGAAGGCTAGGTGAGACCTATTCTAAATCTAAAAAAATTTGAACACTTACAAAGGTTCAAATCAAGATGGAGTCACTCAGAGCAGTGATAACGAACCGGGAAGAAGGGGACTATATGGTGTCCCGAGACATCAGGGATGCTTACCTCCATGTCCCAAATTTGCCCTTATCACTAAGGGTACCTCAGGTTCGTGGTACAGAACTGTCACTATCAGTTTCAGACGCTGCCGTTTGGATTGTCCACGGCACCCCGGGTCTTTACCAAGGTAATGGCCGAAATGATGGTTCTTCTTCGAAGAAAAGGCGTCTTAATTATCCCTTACTTGGACGATCTCCTGATAAGGGCAAAGTCCAGGGAACAGTTGGAGGTCGGAGTAGCACTATCTCGGATACTGTTACAACAGCAGGGGTGGATTCTAAATATTCCAAAATCGCAGCTGATCCCGACAACAAGTCTCCTGTGCTTAGGGATGATTCTGGACACAGTCCAGAAAAAGGTGTTTCTCCCGGAAGAGAAAGCCAGGGAGTTATCCGAGCTAGTCAGGAACCTCCTAAAATCAGTGCATCATTGCACAAGGGCCATGGTAAAAAAAAAAAAAAATGGTGACTTCCTTCGAAGCAATTCCAGTCGGCAGATTTCATGCAAGAACTTTTCAGTGGGATCTGCTGGACAAATGGTCCGGATCGCATCTTCAGATGCATCAGCGGATAACCCTATATCCAAGGACAAGGGTGTCTCTCCTGTGGTGGTTACAGAGTGCTCATCTTCTAGAGGGCCGCAGATTCGGCATTCAGTTTTGGATGTTGGTGACCACGGAGGCCAGCCCGAGAGGCTGGGGAGCAGTCACACAAGGAAAAAATTTCCAGGGAGTGTGATCAAGTCTGGAGACTTTTCTCCACATAAATATAGCTAAGGGTAAATTTATAATGCTCTAAGCTTAGCAAGACCTCTGCTTCAAGGTCAGCCGGTATTGATCCAGTGGGATAAAACATCACGGCAGTCGCCCACGTAAATAGACAGGGCGGCACAAGAAGCAGGAGGGCAGTGGCAAAAACTGCAAGGACTTTTCGCTGGGCGGAAAATCATGTGATAGCACCGTCAGCAGTGTTTTATTCCGGGAATGGAAACTGGGAAGCAGACTTCCTCAGTAGGCACGACCTCCACCCGGCAGAGTGGGAACTTCATGGGGAAGTTTTCCACATGATTGTAAACCGTTGGGAATTACCAAAGGTGGACATGATGGCGTCCCGTCTGAACAAAAAACGGGACAGGTATTGCGCCAGGTTAAGAGACCCTCAGGCAATAGCTGTGGACGTTCTGGTAACACCGTGGGTGTACCAGTCGGTGTATGTGTTCCATCCTCTGCTTTTCATACCTAAGGTACTGAGAATTATAAGACGTAGAGGAGTAAGAACTATACTCATGGCTCCGGATTGGCCAAGAAGGACTTGGTACCCGGAACTTCAAGAGATGCTCACAGAGGACTTATGGCCTCTGCCGCTAAGAAGGGACTTGTTTCAGCAAGTACCATGTCTGTTCCAAGACTTACCGCAGCTGCGTTTGACGGCATGGCGGTGGAACGCCGGATCCTAAGGGAAAAGGCATTCAGGAAGAGGTCATTCCTACCCTGGCCAAAGCCAGAAAGGAGGTGACCGCACAACATTATCACCACATGTGGCGAAAATATGTTGCGTGGTGTGAGGCCAGGAAGGCCCCACGAAGAAATTTCAACTCGGTCGATTCCTGCATTTCCTGCAAACAGGAGTGTCTATGGGCCTCAAATTGGGGTCCATTAAGGTTCAAATTTCGGCCCTGTCGATTTTTCTTCCAGAAAGAATTGGCTTCAGTTCCTGAAGTCCAGAAGTTTGTCAAGGGAGTATTGCATATACAACCCCCTTTTGTGCCTCCAGTGGCACTGTGGGATCTCAACGTAGTTCTGGGATTCCTCAAAACACATTGGTTTAAAACCAGTCAAATCTGTGGATTTGAAGCATCTCACATGAAAAGTGAACATGCTCTTGGACCTGGCCTGGACCAGGCGAGTGTCAAATTGGTGGTTTTTTTCTCAAAAAAGCCCATATCTGTTTGTCCATTCGGACAGGGCAGAGCTGCGGACTCGTCCCCAGTTCTCTCCCTAAGGTGGTGTCAGTGTTTCACCTGAACCAGCTTATTGTGGTGTCTTGCGCCTACTAGGGACTTGGAGGACTCCAAGTTGCTAGATGTGGTCAGGGCCCTGAAAATATAGGTTCCAGGACGGCTGGAGTCAGGAAAACTGACTTGCTGTTATCCTGTATGCACCCAACAAACTGGGTGCTCTTGCTTCTAAGCAGACTTTTGCTAGTTGGATGTGTAATACAATTCAGCTTGCACATTCTGTGGCAGGCCTGCCACAGCCAAAATATGTAAATGCCCATTCCACAAGGAAGGTGGGCTCATCTTGGGCGGCTGCCCGAGGGGTCTCGGCTTTACAACTTTGCCGAGCGGCTATTTAGTCAGGGGCAAACACGTTTGTAAAATCCTACAAATTTGATAACCTGGCTAAGGAGGACCTGGAGTTCTCTCATTCGGTGCTGCAGAGTCATCCGCACTCTCCCGCCCGTTTGGGAGCTTTGGTATAATCCCCATGGTCCTTTCAGGAACCCCAGCATCCACTAGGACGATAGAGAAAATAAGAATTTACTTACCGATAATTCTATTTCTCGGAGTCCGTAGTGGATGCTGGGCGCCCATCCCAAGTGCGGATTATCTGCAATACTTGTACATAGTTACAAAAATCGGGTTATTATTGTTGTGAGCCATCTTTCAGAGGCTCCGCTGTTATCATACTGTTAACTGGGTTCAGATCACAGGTTGTACAGTGTGATTGGTGTGGCTGGTATGAGTCTTACCCGGGATTCATAAATCCTTCCTTATTGTGTACGCTCGTCCGGGCACAGTATCCTAACTGAGGCTTGGAGGAGGGTCATAGGGGGAGGAGCCAGTGCACACCACCTGATCCTAAAGCTTTACTTTTTGTGCCCTGTCTCCTGCGGAGCCGCTATTCCCCATGGTCCTTTCAGGAACCCCAGCATCCACTACGGACTCCGAGAAATAGAATTATCGGTAAGTAAATTCTTATTATTGCATACTAGTTACAGAATATGCACATTACTTCTGGCTGAGGAGAGAAAGCTTAACAGCCATGAAACACATCATTCAGTCTGTAACTAAACCAAATAATTTTTTATTTTTTTTAATTTTGCATACTTTGCTAATTGGATGATTTTAGGTGGGGTTGGATTTATTATATTATCCACTATCTAGCCTCCAGGGAGTTTGCCACCCACAATCACATTGAGCAGGAACAGTGAGTTGAGAACACTGTACCACAGGGGCTCCACCTCCTGCAGGCTTATGCTGCATGAATCAGATTCATCCACTGAGTCACTGAGTCTACACAGTGTACAACTGTCTCAACTCACTGCAAGACTCAGGATGAATCATGATTCATGAAATGGATCAGACACAGCACTCACTGACTGGTGAGTCATGACTGCTCCCTCCCCCCTCCCACTGGGTGTCACCTGGTATAGCCTCTGGCCAATCACAGATAAAGACACTCAGAAGAACACACTGACTGAAGGACACACTGAGTTTCCTCCCTCTGGCTGAGAGAGGCTGCTGCTGCAGCTGTCTCGACTCATTAAACAGTGAGTGACTCGAATCATTCACACTTCCTGATGATTCGAGTCACTGTGTTGAGACAGTGAGTCAGTAGCCATCTCTACTGCAGTAGGAGATCCTGAGCAGGGAGGGAAGATGGCCGCCGTGCAGAGAATCCAAGCAAGGAGAACTTCTGATCCGTTTCTGTGCCTGCTGGCCGGCAGAGACAGCCCTCTTTCTGTGTCCAGGTGTCGCTGGAGGTAGGCTGGAGGGTCTGTGCATACGGAGGGGAGTGGTGAGGTGCTTGTGGGCTAATCGTGCCGCTCCCGCGGCTCCGTCTGGCCGGGAACCCCGCCGTGGAGCTCGAATCCCGGGTAGGAGGCAAAATCGAGGCCCCGGCTTCCCCAGCAGGAAAGGCCACAACCCGCAGAGACCTGTAACTCGGTCTCCCGGCTCCGCGATTCATCTCCTCCGGGTCCACGGGGTGTAGGGGAGAAGGGGGATCAGAGGTAGGGAGGTAGTAGGTAAGGGGAAACGGTGGAAAATAGTTTTAATTCTCCACAAGGACCGGAGCTCTGTGAGAATGATGCTGCTCCTGTTCCCCGTCGATGAAAGGATTTTTTGAGAATGCAAATATTTATTTTTTCCACTTAAACATACTTTCTATCTTTTATTACCTCTGTCTATGGGACTATTATGAATGTATTTACATATTATTTTTAGGACCTTATACGCTCCAGGTCGCTGATTATCAATATTGGTTGCCAATTAATCAGGACTAGAGGGATCAGCTGCGTCCCCACCCAGCTGGTACAGGTGACAATTCTGTGTCACCCATTTATGTCTCGCGCAGCCCTGGAGGCTTCCACACACGCCTGTGACGGGACAGAGGGACATCCCCTGTCAGCTCGTACATGAGCGTGTGGTCATGGGGTCATTCTCAATGACATGGATTCTCCTGCTTTGCGGGAGTTACTCCACAGCTGTGTGAGCACCCTATATGGGTGGTGGACGCCGCCTTCCCCTTTGTCTCGGTTTTATATTTATCTCATGTATAGCTAAATTAATTGTTATTCAGATTATATGGTTTGTATATGGTGTTGCCTAGCAACCGTATAATTTTCTATTTTATACCCCGCCTTATTGGTTAAAATTCTCTCCCTCCCTGCCCACGTGACCTGGAGTAGTCACGTGAATGTTTCTTACGGAGTTCTGTTTAATGGTTGCTTAGCAACCTTATTTCTTATACACAATTTCACTCTGGCTCTCCGTGCTTCCGCTCACGTGACCCGGATGGGCTGCGCAAATGCGTTCCATAAAGATCTCCTTAATCGTTGCCCAGCAACCATAAAACTTCCCTATACAATTCCGTCCTATTGGTTTAGCATAATGACTACCGCTCACGTGACCCGGAAGAGTCACGTGAATGCGTTCCACGGGGTTCCCTTTGCGGACTATAGCCGTCCGAGACGAGACAGATCCCATACAAGGTCCTAATGTGGAAATTAACACTGGGGTGTCATACCCTCCTGGCGCACGGAGTAATCGTGATAAACCAGGAGGTTAATTAGCAACAACAGTGATGGATCAGATATCCACCTCTTACTTCTAGGTAATAATGAATTTGACGTTTGACCCCATATACTCTCCGATCGATTCTGAACTATGTTTAAAATGTATAAAATAAATAAAATGTTGGATTTTGGTAATTTTTATGTAGGTTTTGCCTCCTGAATAATATTTTTCTAGATATATTTATTATGGGTGGTCTTCAGTATGCCGACTGACCGGATCCCGGCGCACAGTATACCGGCGCCGGGATCCCGACAGCCGGCATACCGACACTTATTCTCCCTCGTGGGGGTCCACGACCCCCCTGGAGGGAGAATAAAATAGCGTGGCGAGCGCAGCGAGCCCGCAAGGGGCTCATTTGCGCTCGCCACACTGTCGGTATGCTGGCGATTGGGCTCCCGGCGCCGGTATGCTGGTCGCCGGGAGCCCGACCGCCGGCAGATCGTAGTGAACCCATTTATTATATATAGTGGTTTATTGTATTAATTCTGTGGATGATTAATTGAATGGGTTGTACCACACCTGATGGGCATCAGGTCGTTAAAGGGGTTTAAATAGATCCCTCATGCAGACTGAGCTTTACTTCTGACGAAGCTAGGTGACCGTGCCTAGGGAAACGCGTTAAGTGTTAAGCTGCTATTACCACATTTGCTTCACCTCATGAGGATCCAGATATGGACTTTTGAATATCTTCCTTGCTATTGGAACATTTTCCTGTGGGACTGCACCATCTTACAGCATTGATTGGAGGGACCAAGCTACTGCCTAATCATCACAGCTTGCCTGCTGTTAATTCTCAAGCACTTGGAGACTCCATCACCATGGGTAACACCAGCTGTATATAATACTATATTCCCCAGGGAACTTTTACCTTTCACGTCGTGGAATGCTGATGTAGAAGGATTTCCCCCCCCCTGTCTACAGCAGCATAGAGCAGTGGAGATGCGGTGGGCCTATTGGATGTGTGGGCCTGGAGCTGCAGCTCCATCCGCCCCATTGTTAATCCGGCCCTGACTAAAATAATGTGAATTTAAGGGGTTAGAGCAAAATTTTTTCTAAAATAATGTAAAAGGGGTGTGAAAACCCTGCAATGCTATAAATAACCTGGGTTACTGGATATGAACGCGCAGCAATCCGGGATATTGGGGGTTATTCCGAGTTGTTCGCTCACTAGCAGATTTTAGCAGCATTGCACACACTAGGCCGCCGCCCTCTGGGAGTGTATCTTAGTTTAGCAGAATAGCGAACGAAAGATTAGCAGAATTGCGAATAGAAAATTCTTAGCAGTTTCTGAGTAGCTCCAGACCTACTCACAGATTGCGATCAGCTCACGCCATTTCGTTCCTGGTTTGACGTCACAAACACGCCCTGCGTTCGGCCAGCCACTCCCCCGTTTCTCCAGACACTCCCGCGTTTTATCCTGGCACGCCTGCATTTTTCTGCACACTCCCAGAAAACGGCCAGTTTCCGCCCAGAAACACCCACTTCCTGTCAATCACACTCCTATCACTTCAACGATGAAAATTCTTCGTTCAGACGTGAGTAAATCTACTAAGTTTTGTGCTAAAACACTTAGCGCATGGGCATTTTTGCCTTAATTGCTCCGTTGCGAAAATCGGCAACGAATGAACAACTCGGAATGACCCCCATTGTGCAGTGTGAAAGCAACCTGTTGAAATTACCTGGGGCTAGCGACTTTGCATTTCAACCCTGGTAGTGAGTGGGGTTGAACTCCGGCTCGCGTTGGTGAAAATCGAACCCAAGATTTCAATGCTGTGAGGAAGTAATGCTAACCACTACACCATCCATGCAGTATAACTGGTTATTATAACAGTGTCCATATTACACTGCAAAGTACTGGTTTATTATATAAGTTGCTATAAGTGACTGGATGTAACAGACTGTGGTTATACTGAAGTTTCCTGTCCGCCGCTGCCGCTAAACATCTTTGAATCTCATCTCCTTACTGCTGAGTTCCCAGAATATGTGTGGCAAAGGCTTAAGCTCCATATAATTACTTGTACTTTGCTTTCATTGCAGTACCCCAAATGATTCTCCCTTTGGAAATCGACACTGGAAACAGTATTAAAAACCCTTGAAACAGAATGTGGTGTATTTTACTTCAGTAATTGAAGAAATTCCTAAGAGGTTCTCCCTTTTCAGTTCTACATTTAATCTTCAGTTGATTTGTGTAGAACCTTATTTTACTGCTGTTTTGTTCAAATCTCTGAGTAAAGAATATAATGTAGATTCTGTTCTAAGTTATGATTTATAACTGCATGATTTTTTTTTCACATTGCAGAATTTTCTTGTCTTTTGCATTATATTATAAGGTCATCTGAAACCTAGCATAAAGACTCCAAGTAAAAAAATCCACAAAACAAGAAAAACCCCTTGTATTTATAATTAAAAAGTTATATTACATCTCTAGCGTTTGCCCGAGGCTTTGCACACGTGAATGTCTGAATTGCTCAGCAGAATTAATTTTAAAAAGACAGTAGTGCCATCTAATATTGTGATGTAGATTCAATATTGATGACAAAATTTGCAGTTTTTCCTTCAGGGATTAACACAAAAGATGCTTGGGGCTACTAACTTGTGAGCAAGCCACGTAAAGCTGCCTATGGGAGAAGCAGCTGGTCCTGAGATTTATTTCTGCAGCCCTGAGCATTTTTATCGGCAGAGCCGTCTCTAACCAATATGATACCCTAGGCAAGATTTTGTCTAGTGCCCCCTAGCACTGCGCTAGTTCTGCCTCTGACCCCTTTCCCAGCACCATCACCCCTCACCCGTAGCAGTTCTCATTTTAATGCTCCTACCACCTATATTTTAAATAGGAACAGTGTGCACATTCGGCGCACAGTCCAAAAAGGGACATGTTCTTGCTGGGAAGGGGCATGGCCACACAATAGTACCCCCAATTCAAATTACGCCACACAGTAGTGCAACGTTATTCACATTATATCATGTGATAGCGTCCCTTATTCACGTACATCACACAGTAGTACCACTTTATCTTATATACAGTACGTTACTCCTCACAGTAGTGCCCCTTATTCACATTACACCATACTGAATTGCTCCTTATTCACATTGCACCACACCATATTGCTCTTTATTCACATTAGACCACACAGTAGTGCCCTTTCTATATGTTACGCCATACAGTAGAGCACCTTACACACATAATGCCACACATTAGTAATGCCTTTACACACATAATGCCACACAGTAATGCCCCTTACATATATGACACACATTATTAATGTCTTTATAAATATAATGCGCCTTACACATTATGCCAACCTTTATTAATGCCCTTATGCACATGACGTCCCTTACACATATATGCCGCACATTATTAATGACCTTATACACATAATGACACACATAATATCCCTTTCACATATCCCGCACATTGGGGGTCATTCCAAGTTGATCGCTCGCTAGCTATTTTTTGCAGCGCTGCAAACAGATAGTCGCCGCCTATAGGGGAGTGTATTTTTGCTTTGCAAGTGTGCGATTGCATGTACAGCCGAGCACTACAAAAAAGTTTTGTGCAGTTTCTGAGTAGCTCAGAACTTACTTAGCCACTGCGATCACTTCAGCCTGTTCTTGTCCGGATTTGATGTCAGACACCCACCCTGCAAATGCTTGGACACGCCTGCGTTTTTCCAAACACTGCCAGAAAACGGTCAGTTGCCACCCACAAACACCCTCTTCTTGTCAATCGCCTTGCGATTGGCTGTGCAAATGGATTCTTCGATAAATCCGTCGCTCAGCAACAATCTGCTTTGTACTAGAGATGTGCACTTGAAATTTTTCGGGTTTTGTGTTTTGGTTTTGGGTTCGGTTCCGCGGCCGTGTTTTGGGTTCGACCGCGTTTTGGCAAAACCTCACCGAATTTTTTTTGTCGGATTCGGGTGTGTTTTGGATTCGGGTGTTTTTTTCAAAAAACACTAAAAAACAGCTTAAATCATAGAATTTGGGGGTCATTTTGATCCCAAAGTATTATTAACCTCAAAAACCATAATTTCCACTCATTTTCAGTCTATTCTGAATACCTCACACCTCACAATATTATTTTTAGTCCTAAAATTTGCACCGAGGTCGCTGGATGACTAAGCTAAGCGACCCTAGTGGCCGACACAAACACCGGGCCCATCTAGGAGTGGCACTGCAGTGTCACGCAGGATGGCCCTTCCAAAAAACACTCCCCAAACAGCACATGACGCAAAGAAAAAAAGAGGCGCAATGAGGTAGCTGTGTGAGTAAGATAAGCGACCTTAGTGGCCGACACAAACACCGGGCCCATCTAGGAGTGGCACTGCAGTGTCACGCAGGATGGCCCTTCCAAAAAACACTCCCCAAACAGCACATGACGCAAAGAAAAAAAGAGGCGCAATGAGGTAGCTGTGTGAGTAAGCTAAGCGACCCTAGTGGCCGACACAAACACCTGGCCCATCTAGGAGTGGCACTGCAGTGTCACGCAGGATGGCCCTTCCAAAAAACACTCCCCAAACAGCACATGACGCAAAGAAAAAAAGAGGCGCAATGAGGTAGCTGTGTGAGTAAGATAAGCGACCCTAGTGGCTGACACAAACACCGGGCCCATCTAGGAGTGGCGCTGCAGTGTCACGCAGGATGGCCCTTCCAAAAACACTCCCCAAACAGCACATGACGCAAAGAAAAAAAGAGGCGCAATGAGGTAGCTGTGTGAGTAAGATAAGCGACCCTAGTGGCCGACACAAACACCGGGCCCATCTAGGAGTGGCACTGCAGTGTCACGCAGGATGGCCCTTCCAAAAAACACTCCCCAAACAGCACATGACGCAAAGAAAAAAAGAGGCGCAATGAGGTAGCTGTGTGAGTAAGATAAGTGACCCTAGTGGCCGACACAAACACCTGGCCCATCTAGGAGTGGCACTGCAGTGTCACGCAGGATGGCCCTTCCAAAAAACACTCCCCAAACAGCACATGACGCAAAGAAAAAAAGAGGCGCAATGAGGTAGCTGTGTGAGTAAGATAAGCGACCCTAGTGGCCGACACAAACACCGGGCCCATCTAGGAGTGGCACTGCAGTGTCACGCAGGATGGCCCTTCCAAAAAACACTCCCCAAACAGCACATGACGCAAAGAAAAAAAGAGGCGCAATGAGGTAGCTGTGTGAGTAAGATAAGCGACCCTAGTGGCCGACACAAACACCGGGCCCATCTAGGAGTGGCACTGCAGTGTCACGCAGGATGGCCCTTCCAAAAAACACTCCCCAAACAGCACATGACGCAAAGAAAAAAAGAGGCGCAATGAGGTAGCTGTGTGAGTAAGATTAGCGACCCTAGTGGCCGACACAAACACCGGGCCCATCTAGGAGTGGCACTGCAGTGTCACGCAGGATGGCCCTTCCAAAAAACACTCCCCAAACAGCACATGACGCAAAGAAAAAAAGAGGCGCAATGAGGTAGCTGTGTGAGTAAGATAAGCGACCCTAGTGGCCGACACAAACACCGGGCCCATCTAGGAGTGGCACTGCAGTGTCACGCAGGATGGCCCTTCCAAAAAACACTCCCCAAACAGCACATGACGCAAAGAAAAATTAAAGAAAAAAGAGGTGCAAGATGGAATTGTCCTTGGGCCCTCCCACCCACCCTTATGTTGTATAAACAGGACATGCACACTTTAACCAACCCATCATTTCAGTGACAGGGTCTGCCACACGACTGTGACTGAAATGACGGGTTGGTTTGGACCCCCACCAAAAAAGAAGCAATTAATCTCTCCTTGCACAAACTGGCTCTACAGAGGCAAGATGTCCACCTCATCATCATCCTCCGATATATCACCGTGTACATCCCCCTCCTCACAGATTATCAATTCGTCCCCACTGGAATCCACCATCTCAGCTCCCTGTGTACTTTGTGGAGGCAATTGCTGCTGGTCAATGTCTCCACGGAGGAATTGATTATAATTCATTTTAATGAACATCATCTTCTCCACATTTTCTGGAAGTAACCTCGTACGCCGATTGCTGACAAGGTGAGCGGCGGCACTAAACACTCTTTCGGAGTACACACTTGTGGGAGGGCAACTTAGGTAGAATAAAGCCAGTTTGTGCAAGGGCCTCCAAATTGCCTCTTTTTCCTGCCAGTATAAGTACGGACTGTGTGACGTGCCTACTTGGATGCGGTCACTCATATAATCCTCCACCATTCTTTCAATGGGGAGAGAATCATATGCAGTGACAGTAGACGACATGTCCGTAATCGTTGACAGGTCCTTCAGTCCGGACCAGATGTCAGCATCAGCAGTCGCTCCAGACTGCCCTGCATCACCGCCAGCGGGTGGGCTCGGAATTCTGAGCCTTTTCCTCGCACCCCCTGTTGCGGGAGAATGTGAAGGAGGAGATGTTGACAGGTCGCGTTCCGCTTGACTTGACAATTTTCTCACCAGCAGGTCTTTGAACCCCAGCAGACTTGTGTCTGCCGGAAATAGAGATCCAAGGTAGGTTTTAAATCTAGGATCGAGCACGGTGGCCAAAATGTAGTGCTCTGATTTCAACAGATTGACCACCCGTGAATCCTTGTTAAGCGAATTAAGGGCTCCATCCACAAGTCCCACATGCCTAGCGGAATCGCTCCGTGTTAGCTCCTCCTTCAATGTCTCCAGCTTCTTCTGCAAAAGCCTGATGAGGGGAATGACCTGACTCAGGCTGGCAGTGTCTGAACTGACTTCACGTGTGGCAAGTTCAAAGGTTGCAGAACCTTGCACAACGTTGAAATCATTCTCCACTGCGCTTGAGACAGGTGCATTCCACCTCCTATATCGTGCTGAATTGTATAGGCTTGAATGGCCTTTTGCTGCTCCTCCAACCTCTGAAGCATATATAGGGTTGAATTCCACCTCGTTACCACTTCTTGCTTCAGATGATGGCAGGGCAGGTTCAGGCGTTTTTGGTGTTGCTCCAGTCTTCTGTACGTGGTGCCTGTACGCCGAAAGTGTCCCGCAATTCTTCTGGCCACCGACAGCATCTCTTGCACGCCCCTGTCGTTTTTTAAAAAATTCTGCACCACCAAATTCAAGGTATGTGCAAAACATGGGACGTGCTGGAATTTGCCCAGATTTAATGCACACACAATATTGCTGGCGTTGTCCGATGCCACAAATCCACAGGAGAGTCCAATTGGGGTAAGCCATTCCGCGATGATCTTCCTCAGTTGCCGTAAGAGGTTTTCAGCTGTGTGCGTATTCTGGAAACCGGTGATACAAAGCGTAGCCTGCCTAGGAAAGAGTTGGCGTTTGCGAGATGCTGCTACTGGTGCCGCCGCTGCTGTTCTTGCGGCGGGAGTCCATACATCTACCCAGTGGGCTGTCACAGTCATATAGTCCTGACCCTGCCCTGCTCCACTTGTCCACATGTCCGTGGTTAAGTGGACATTGGGTACAGCTGCATTTTTTAGGACACTGGTGACTCTTTTTCTGAGGTCTGTGTACATTTTCGGTATCGCCTGCCTAGAGAAATGGAACCTAGATGGTATTTGGTACCGGGGACACAGTACCTCCAACAAGTCTCTAGTTGGCTCTGCAGTAATGATGGATACCGGAACCACGTTTCTCACCACCCAGGATGCCAAGGCCTCAGTTATCCGCTTTGCAGCAGGATGACTGCTGTGATATTTCATCTTCCTCGCAAAGGACTGTTGGACAGTCAATTACTTGGTGGAAGTAGTAAAAGTGGTCTTACGATTTCCCCTCTGGGATGACCATCGACTCCCAGCAGCAACAACAGCAGCGCCAGCAGCAGTAGGCGTTACACGCAAGGATGCATCGGAGGAATCCCAGGCAGGAGAGGAATCGTCAGAATTGCCAGTGACATGGCCTGCAGGACTATTGGCATTCCTGGGGAAGGAGGAAATTGACACTGAGGGAGTTGGTGGGGTGGTTTGCGTGAGCTTGGTTACAAGAGGAAGGGATTTACTGGTCAGTGGACTGCTTCCGCTGTCGCCCAAAGTTTTTGAACTTGTCACTGACTTATTATGAATGCGCTGCAGGTGACGTATAAGGGAGGATGTTCCGAGGTGGTTAACGTCCTTACCCCTACTTATTACAGCTTGACAAAGGCAACACACGGCTTGACAAATGTTGTCCGCATTTCTGTTGAAATACTTCCACACCGAAGAGCTGATTTTTTTGGTATTTTCACCAGGCATGTCAACGGCCATATTCCTCCCACGGACAACAGGTGTCTCCCCGGGTGCCTGACTTAAACAAACCACCTCACCATCAGAATCCTCCTTGTCAATTTCCTCTCCAGCGCCAGCAACACCCATATCCTCCTCATCCTGGTGTACTTCAACACTGACATCTTCAATCTGACTATCAGGAACTGGACTGCGGGTGCTCCTTCCAGCACTTGCAGGGGGCGTGCAAATGGTGGAAGGCGCATGCTCTTCACGTCCAGTGTTGGGAAGGTCAGGCATCGCAACCGACACAATTGGACTCTCCTTGTGGATTTGGGATTTCGAAGAACGACCAGTTCTTTGCGGTGCTTTTGCCAGCTTGAGTCTTTTCATTTTTCTAGCGAGAGGCTGAGTGCTTCCATCCTCATGTGAAGCTGAACCACTAGCCATGAACATAGGCCAGGGCCTCAGTCGTTCCTTGCCACTCCGTGTGGTAAATGGCATATTGGCAAGTTTACGCTTCTCCTCCGACAATTTTACTTTAGATTTTGGAGTCCTTTTTTTACTGATATTTGGTGTTTTGGATTTTACATGCTCTGTACTATGACATTGGGCATCGGCCTTGGCAGACGACGTTGCTGGCATTTCATCGTCTCGGCCATGACTAGTGGCAGCAGCTTCAGCACGAGGTGGAAGTGGATCTTGATCTTTCCCTAATTTTGGAACCTCAACATTTTTGTTCTCCATATTTTAATAGGCACAACTAAAAGGCACCTCAGGTAAACAATGGAGATGGATGGATACTAGTATACTTATGGATGGACGAGCGACTGCCGACACAGAGGCAGCTACAGCCGTGGACTACCGTACTGTGTCTGCTGCTAATATAGACTGGATGATAATGAGATGAAATCAATATATATATATATATAATATCACTAGTACTGCAGCCGGACAGGTATATATATTTATTATGTAATGACTGATGACGGACCTGCTGGACACTGTCAGCTCAGCAGCACCGCAGACTGCTACAGTAAGCTACTATAGTAGTATGTATAAAGAAGAAAGAAAGAAAAAAAAACCACGGGTAGGTGGTATACAATTATGGATGGACGAGCGACTGCCGACACAGAGGTAGCTACAGCCGTGGACTACCGTACTGTGTCTGCTGCTAATATAGACTGGATGATAATGAGATGAAATCAATATATATATATATATATATATATAATATCACACTAGTACTGCAGCCGGACAGGTAGATATATTTATTATGTAATGACTGATGACGGACCTGCTGGACACTGTCAGCTCAGCAGCACTGCAGACTGCTACAGTAAGCTACTATAGTAGTATGTATAAAGAAGAAAGAAAAAAAAAAAAAAACACGGGTAGGTGGTATACAATTATGGATGGACGAGCGACTGCTGACACAGAGGTAGCTACAGCCGTGGACTACCGTACTGTGTCTGCTGCTAATATAGACTGGATGATAATGAGATGAAATCAATATATATATATATATATATATATATATAATATCACACTAGTACTGCAGCCGGACAGGTAGATATAATTATTATGTAATGACTGATGACGGACCTGCTGGACACTGTCAGCTCAGCAGCACCGCAGACTGCTACAGTAAGCTACTATAGTAGTATGTATAAAGAAGAAAGAAAAGAAAAAACCACGGGTAGGTGGTATACAATTATGGATGGACGAGCGACTGCCGACACAGAGGTAGCTACAGCCGTGGACTACCGTACTGTGTCTGCTGCTAATATAGACTGGATGATAATGAGATGAAATCAATATATATATATATATATAATATCACACTAGTACTGCAGCCGGACAGGTAGATATATTTATTATGTAATGACTGATGACGGACCTGCTGGACACTGTCAGCTCAGCAGCACCGCAGACTGCTACAGTAAGCTACTATAGTAGTATGTATAAAGAAGAAAGAAAAAAAAAAACACGGGTAGGTGGTATACAATTATGGATGGACGAGCGACTGCCGACACAGAGGTAGCTACAGCCGTGGACTACCGTACTGTGTCTGCTGCTAATATAGACTGGATGATAATGAGATGAAATCAATATATATATATATAATATCACTAGTACTGCAGCCGGACAGGTATATATATTTATTATGTAATGACTGATGACGGACCTGCTGGACACTGTCAGCTCAGCAGCACCGCAGACTGCTACAGTAAGCTACTATAGTAGTATGTATAAAGAAGAAGAAAGAAAAAAAAAAACGGGTAGGTGGTATACAATATTATATATATATTATATACAATTATATATATATATATATATATATATATATATTAAACTGGTGGTGATTATTAAACTGGTGGTCAGGTCACTGGTCACACTATCAGCAACTTGCAAGTAGTACTCCTAAGCAGACAATCACAATATATATTATACTGGTGGTCAGTGTGGTCACAATGGCAGTGTGGCACTCTGGCAGCAAAAGTGTGCACTGTACGTTATATGTACTCCTGAGTCCTGCTCTCAGACTCTAACTGCTCCCCACTGTCAGTGTCTCCCCCACAAGTCAGATATACATTATACAGTCACACTATCTATCTATCACTTCAGCAAGTAGTAGTACTCCTCCTAATGCTCCCCAAAATTACTACTGTGTCTCTCTCTACTCTAGTCTCACTCTCTTCTCTATAAACGGAGAGGACGCCAGCCACGTCCTCTCCCTATGAATCTCAATGCACGTGTGAAAATGGCGGCGACGCGCGGCTCCTTATATAGAATCCGAGTCTCGCGATAGAATCCGAGCCTCGCGAGAATCCGACAGCGGGATGATGACGTTCGGGCGCGCTCGGGTTAACCGAGCAAGGCGGGAAGATCCGAGTCGCTTGGCCCTGTGTAAAAAAAAATGAAGTTCGGGCGGGTTCGGATTCCGAGGAACCGAACCCGCTCATCTCTACTTTGTACCTGTACGACACGCCTGCGCATTGCGGTGCATATGCATGCGCAGTAGTGACCTGATTACAGCGCAGCAAAAAATCCTAGCGTGCGATCAAGTCGGAATGACCCCCATTATTAGTGCACTTATACACATAATAACACACATAGTGCACCTTACACATATGCCGAACACTACTGCACAACCAACCCACCTGCACACAGCACTCACATGGCCTCTAACACTGTGACCTCTGCCTCTGCTTGGATACAGATGTGTCCACATACATCGTACCTCAATACGCCATGCAGCAGGAGATGCCTGGCATGAGTCTGCTAGCAGCTCTAGGCCAGCTCTGCTAACGTCAGGCACATTGTTTTGCCAAAAATGTATCGTATTTGCATTGCTATGTGACTAGGATCCACAAGCAGCTTTTGCTGATTCAAATGATATGCAGCATGCTAATATTCTTTGTGCACCTGTGACTGTATCTGCATACAAAATACTACGTGATTTCCAGGAATACACTGTAACGTAGCATTTTGTATGCAGATACAGCCGCAGTCACACACAGAATATAGGCATGCCGCATATCATTTTAATCAGCAGAAGCTGCTTGTGCCCCTAGAAATTCCAAATGCCCTAGGCATTTGCCTAGTTTACCTATGCCTAGGGCTGGCTCTGTTTATCGAGGTGTGCAATATATATATATATATAAAAGAAATACTATATGGACAAAAGTATTTGGCCACACCTGTTAATTATTGAATTCAGATGTTTCGATCAGACCCGTCGCCAAAGGTGTATAAACTCAAGCTCTGAGCCATGCAGTTTCCATTTGGAAACATTTGTGATACAAACTGGGTAATTCTGATGAGCTCAGTGACTTCAAGCGTGGTACTGTGATAGGATGACACCTTTGCAATAAGATGGCTCGTGAAATTTCATCCCTGCTGGATATTCCATGGTCAACTGTAAATGATATTATTAGAAAGTGGAAACATTTAGGAACAACAGCAGTTCAACAACGAAGATGCGTAAAATTCACAGAGTGGGGTCAACAACTGCTAAGGCGCATGATGCGTAAAAGTCATCAACGTTCTGCTGATTCCATAGCTGAAGGGCTCCGAACTGTGCTGCAGGACCTTAATGGAATGGGTTTCCTTGGCCAAGCAGCTGCATGGAAGCCTACATCACCAAATGCAATGGCAAGCATTGGATGGATTGGTGTGAAGCACACTGACAGTGAACTGGGGAGCAGTGGAAACGTGTTCTGTGGAGTGATGAATCATGCTTCTCTGGCAGTTAGATGGGCGAGTCTGGGTTTGCGGATGCTGAGAGAACATTACCTGCCTGACTGCATTATGCCAACTGTGAAGTTTGGCGGAGGAGGGATATTGGTATGGGGCTGTTTTTAAAGGTTTGGTCTGGGCTCCTTATCTCCAATGAAGGGCAATCTTATTGCTTCAGCATACCAAGACATTTTGGTCAATGCTATACTTCCAACTGTGATACTGGGACACACAGCACAGCACACTATTGGTTGTGAATTATATGAATCTCCAGTGGGTTTTTGATTCCATAATTCCCACACTTTTATCCCTCTTGATTGGCCAGGCATTATTGGCTATGTACTCATAGTGGATGATCCACTTTTTACCGATGTTAATAACCCAGAGCAAATGAATCCATTGATTGTTTGAGGCTAATTACTCGAATAAGAGGTACCCCCGATGAAGTCTCTGTGAGAGACGAAACGCGTTGGATTATCAAATTTGTTGTGATCTGACCTCCAATTTATAATCCTTGAAGGAGGAGTTTGCAAAAGGAAATATTTGTACATCTGCTCTTATGTGGACCACCACTGGATGTTAGTGGTGGTTGAAATGTTTTATGGACAGTTATATCAATACAGTATCAGATGATCTTTTATAAATTTTAATACATTTTGTGCATTGGAACATGTTGTTTTCCTAAACAAGATTTTATTTGACATTAGGTAATTCTGTCACAAAAATAGGGGTGTTATAATGACCCCAAGGCGCCAATTACACTAATACTACATATATAAATGTATGTATGTATGTATGTGTGTATGTTCTAGCATAACTCTGGAATGCCTGGAGCAATTTACACCAAATTTGGTACACATATGACTTACAATCTGGAAAAAGATACTGTGAGCACCCCTAGGGGTGGGGGTGGGAAGGGGGTGACATGTAAAAATCCATAGTTTTCGGGGTCGCGGAGATGAATAAGCCCAGACATGGCCAGCATTGCTGCCTGTCACATGGCCACGGCTCGCCGCCTCCTGTAACCCCACTCCCTGCTCCAATCATGCCGGCCGCCCGTGTGAGGTGTATGCAGGACCCGCTTAGCCGGCGCAGTGATACCCCTCAACTGACGGAGTGCTGAGGCTGCGTGTGAGTGCGCTGTTGCCAGCCCGGATCCTCCATCTACCTAGTACCAAGCAGTCCCTGACGACTTCCCCCGGGAGCCGCCATGCCGGACATGATAGACAGGAGCACTGACTTCCTGGCCAGGAGCTGCTCCAATGGCACCAAGAGCCCATCCCGCCCCTCCAATGGACACTGCTCGGAGGACAGCGCCAGCGATGATGAGCATGGTGGTAGCAGCGGACTGAGTGAATGAGCCTCCCCCCGTCTCACGCTTGAGTGTGAGTGTATGCCCTTCTCCGCTATAGTCGTCTCCTGTGTTCCTTTGCAAATGTGGACATGAGAGTGGGAGCAGACTTCCAGGCCAGGATCCCCGAGGTCGAGCCCGGTACGTACCCCATTGTATTTCTCTCCCCTGGGCTGCGGCCGTGGTGGTAGCCTCGGTGTAGTGGGAGGGTCAAGTCTAAGTACTTTACCAGGAAGTCCTGCAAAATGAAAGTTATCTGCATGGAAATACTAGTACGGGTATTCAGCTAGTGTGTATGTATATATATATATATATATATATATATATATATATATATATACACCCATCTCTCTCCTCCCTTTTGCCTCCAAACTCCTTGAGCGTATAGTCTACAACTGCCTCATTGTCTCTTTTTCGTCCAGTTACTGCTTGACCCATTCCAGTCTGGTTTCTGTTCTCTCCACTCCACTGAAACTGCCCTCACGAAAGTCTGCAGTGACCTCCTTGTTGATAAATCCAAGGGTCTTTTCTCTCTTTTTATTCTCCTTGACCTCTCTGCTGCACTGTGGACCATTCTCTCCTCCTGCAAATCCTTTACTCCCTTGGTCTGCATGATACTGCCCTCCTACCTTTCTGACTAGTCCTTCTCTGTCTTCTCTCATGACTCCTCCTCCTCCCCACTTCCTCTACCAGTAGGTGCCCCCCAAGGTTCTATTCTTGGGACTCTCCTTTTCTCTCTCTACACATCCTTGCAGGTGAGTTCATTAGATCTTTTGATTTACAATATCATCTCTTCGCTGAAGATACTCAAATCTACCTTTCCTCCACTGACCTCTCCCCCGCTCTCCTCACTTGTATCACTGCTATGTATTCTTGGATGTCCCAGCAGTTTCTTAAACTTAACATGTCTAAGACTGAGCTGATCATCTTTCCTCCGTCTGCATAACCTCCCCTCCCACAATTTTCATTATCTATTGATGGCACCACTATCTCCTCTAGCCCCCAAGTGCTGTGGTTTGAAGGAGAGGGAGTAATCTTTGACTACTCCCTCTCCGTCAATCCACACATTCAGTACCTCTCACAAACCTGCCATTTCAATCTCAAAAACATTTCCAGGATCAGACACTTTCTCAACCAAGATGTTACTAAGGCCCGCATCCACTCACTTCTCCAGATTGGACTACTGTAATCTCCTCCTTTGTGGCCTCTCTGACATAAACCTTTCTCCACTCCAATCTTTCCTCAATGCTGCTGCCCATCTCATCTTCCTCACCAAACGTACTATATCCACCTCCCCTCTCATACAAGCCTTTCAGTGGCTCCCCTTCCCATTCAGAATCCAATTCAAGCTTCTCACACTAACCTTCCAAATCCTCACCCACTCTTCTCTCTCTAACATCTCTGACCTCGTCTCTCTCCTCACTCCCACCTGTCCTCTTCACTCTGCTAATGCACGCCACCTCTCCTGCCAACTGATTACCTCCTCCCACTCCTACCTACAAGATTTTGCACATGCTGATCCCTATCTCTGGAATTCTGTACCTCTCCCCATCCAACTTTCTACCTCTACAAAACTTCAAACAGTCTCTCAAGACTAGAGATGAGCGGGTTCGGTTCTCAGAGAATCGAACCCTACCGAACTTTGCCTTCCGAGCCCAGATCCGAGTCAGGCTCGGGTTTTCCCGCCTGACTCGGAAACCCGAACGCGGCAAAACGTCATCATCCTGCTGTCGGATTCTCGCGGGATTTGGATTCCATATAAGGAGACGCGCGTCACGGCCATTTTCACTCCAGTCTCGGAGAGTGTATTGAGAGGACGTGTCCTCAGTGTTCAGTGTCTGTGTGGGGGCGGGAAAGTGGGGTGGCGAGTCTTGTGCTGTGTTGTGCTGTCCAGTCCAGTGTAGTCAGTGTATTGTGCTGCATCAGTCCAGCCAGTCACAGTGTTGGTGTTCTCTGCTGCCATATACAGAGCCGGATTAAGGCTCCGGGGGGCCCGGGGTACTTAAAACAAGGGGGCCCTAAGGTCTAAAATTAAATTAATTATATATATATATATATATATATATATATATATATATATATATACATACAACAAAGACCACTCAGACTGGCACTTGATCACATGGGTGCTCCGGTACCCTCAGTACAGGGTGTATATAATAGCGGATCCCCCAAAGCGGCACTCTGGAGACTTGTGAAAGGCAGGTTTATGATGAATACATGTAAAAATTCATAGACGTTTCAGGACACGTGTGTCACCTAGAAGAAGGGGCATGCGAGCCCCGAAATGTTGGTGCATATAGATTATATATATATATATACATATATTTAATTTCAGTGATTTAGAATTATTAATTACAGTAATCTTGCCATTTAATTCCAGTGATTTGGACGTATAATTACAGTGATTTTGCCAATTAATTTCAGTGATTTGGACGTATAATTCCAGTTTGAATTGTTTGTGTCGCTTGGCTTAGTCATACAGCTACCTCATTGCACCTCTTCGACATATTTGCATGAGGTGCTGTTTGGGGCCTAGTTTTTGAAAAGTGTCATCCTGTGTGACACTGCCGTATGAATCCAGGGGTACTGCTGTATTAGTCCTGGGGTACTGCCGTATAAGTCCACCAATTGCAGATTTTTTTTAAAGTGACTGGAGCGTGCTGGAGATTCTGTCAGTGGACCGAACAATTGCGGCCCACTCTCGACATTCAGCCACTGCGTGACACTACCAGGTGGTTGTGTCACTTAGCTTAGGCCTACAGCAACCTTGGTGCACCTTTTTTTCTTCTTTGCATCATGTGCTGTTAGGGGCCTTTTTTTGATATCTGCCCTTCTGCCTGCCACTGCAGTGCCACACCTAGATGGGCATATTGGCTCTCATTCCGAGTTGTTCGCTCGCTAGCTGCTTTTAGCAGCATTGCACACACTAGGCCCCCGCCGCCCTCTGGGAGTGTATCTTAGCATAATAGCGAACGAAAGATTAGCAGAACTGCTAATAAATAATTCTTTGCAGTTTCTGAGTAGCTCCAGACCTACTCACAGATTGCGATCAGCTCAGTCCCTTTAGTTCCTGGTTTGACGTCACAAACACGCCCTGCGTTCGGCCAGCCACTCCCCCGTTTCTCCAGACACTCCCGCGTTTTTCCCTGACACCTGCGTTTTTTAGCACACTCTCGGAAAACGCTCAGTTACCACCCAGAAACGCCGCTTTCCTGTCAATCATTCACCGATCAGCAGTGCGACTGAAAATCTCCGCAGGATCCACAGCAAAACTGCTAAGTTTTTAGTTAAATAACTAAGCGCATGCGCCCTGCGTGCCTTGCGCATGCGCAATCAGCAACAAATCGCAGCATAGTGAAAATCGGCAACGAGCGAACAACTCGGAATGACCCCCATTGTTTGTGTCGCTTGGCTTAGTCATACAACTACCTCATTGCAATTATTTTTCTTCTTTGCATGATGTGCTGTTTGGGGCCTTTTTTTTTATATATCTGCCCTTCTGTCTGACATTGCAGTGCCAGTCCTAGATGGGCCAGGTGTTTGTGTTGTCCACTTGTGTCGCTTAGCTTAGTCATCCAGCAACTTTGGTGCAACCTTTTGGCCTAAAAACAATATAGTGAGGTGTGAGGTGTGAGGTGTTTAGAATATACTGGAAATGAGTGGAAATGATTGTTATTGAGGTTAATAATACCATAGGAGCAAACTTACCCCCAAATTCTGTGATTTTAGCTGTTTTTATGTTTTCCCCCCAAAAATCATCCTGATCCAAAACCAAAACCAAAACACAAAAGGGTGGTTTTGGCAAAACCAAGCCAAAACCAAAACACGAAAAGTGGAATTAGAACCAAAATCAAAACACAAAAAGTGCCCGCTGCACATCTCTACTCAAGACATACTTCACCAAACCCAGACAACTGTCCTCCTAACCCTCTTGTCCACCCTCACGGTCTACCCCTTCTGTGTCACTATGGTCTGTTAGCCCTTCACCTTTTTTATTGTAAGTTCGTAAGAGCAGGGCCTTATCCCATCGTGTTCCTTTCCTTCTCTTACTTACACTATCTTATACTCAATACTCCCTTTGAAGGCACCTAACCCCGTGTATTCTGTATATACCTTGTACTTGTCCTATATTGTCTCAAACTGCAAATGTTTTTTTCTTGTTTTGTTCACTTGTTATTTATAGGATATCAGCATAGGCATTACTGTATAATGGGCCACCATAATGGCAAATGATAGAGCTAGAGATAAAAAGGTCAAAGTAAGTTCAGATTTAGGAGGTGCAGTAAGGCCTATGGGCCTAATTCAGATCTGATCGCTGGGCTGTGTTTTTTGCTGCCCTGCGATCAGATAGTCGCCGTCTACAGGGGGAATGTTTTTTCGCTGTGCAAGTGTGCGATCGCATGTGTAGCAGAGCTGCACAAACTGATTTTTTGCAGTCTCACTCTCTGCGCAGCCCATGACTTACTCTTCCAGTGCGATTGAATCCTGTTGATCGGGGCTGAAGCTGACATCAGACACCTTTCCTGAAAACGCTTGAGCCCGCCTGCATTTTTCTGGACACTCCCTGAAAACGGTCAGTTGCCACCCACAAATGGCCTCTTCTTGTCAGTCTCCTTGTGAATGCCCGTGCGAATGGATCCTTTGCACCATCCCATCGCTGATCGGCGAAGCCCGTTGTAACCGTCCGGCGTGCCGGTACATTGCAGTGCATACGGATGCACAGTTTAGATCTGATCGCCCACTGTGCGAAAGCGCACAGCAGCGATCAGATCTGAATTAGGCCCTTTATAAAGGTTACAGATACATGTCAGTTTTCTTTTGTGTTATAATTATTTGAAACAGCAGTTTTCTTAGAATGATTTTGGTAAAACACTTTTATAGAAGGAGAAGCTTCTGCTCTTTGAAACTAGATAATTTGTGTTCCTATAGGGCAGGGGTGGGGAACGTCCGGCCAGTGGGCTGTATAAGGCCCGCAAAGCCAATTGATCCGGCCCGGCCAGGCTCACCTAACCAAGGGAGATGCTGGGCACCCGCTGAGATTGTGTTACCAGCAGGCGTTGGCTCCGTCACCTCAGCGGCAGCCAAAAGACAGAGCTCGCTCCTGAGCTCTGGCTTCCAGCTCTAACAGTGTGCGGCTTTGCGCTATGAGAGAGACATCATGACGTCTTTCCCATAGTTCCGAGGAGCGGGCGGCCAGGCGGAGTGCAGCGGTCCGGAAGCAGGAGCAGGGCTGGTGAGTATTGTGTTTTTTTTACTAGTGGGGGCACACCTAATGGGGCATAACAAGTGACTGGGGGCATATCTAATGGGGCATAACAAGTGACTGAGGGCATATCTAATGGGGCATAACAAGTGACTGGGGGCATATATTATGGGGCATAACACTGACTGGGAGCATATCTAATGGGGCATAACAACTGAGTGGGGGCATATCTAATGGGGCATTACAAGTGACTGGGGGCATATCTAATGGGGCATAACAAGTGACTGGGGACTTATCTAATGGAGCATGACAAGTGACTGGGGCATATCTAATTGGGCATAACACGTGACTGGGGGCATATCAAGTGACTGGGAGCATATCTAATGGGTCATAACAAGTGACTGGGGGCACATCTAATTGGGCATAACAACTGACTGAGGCCATATCTAATGGGGCATAACAACTGACTGAGGCCATATCTAATGGGGCATAACAACTGACTGGGGGCATATCTAATGGAGCATATCAACTTACTGGGGGTGTATGTACTGGGGTATAACAACTGACTGGGGGCACATGTACTCGGGGCATGTCTATTGGGGCTTAACAACTGACTGGAGGTATATCTACTGGGACATATGTACTGGGGCATAACAACTGACTGGGGGCATAACTACTGGGGGCAGGCTAATTTTTAAGTTGATAATTTTTGTATGGCCTCCGAAGTATTTTATAAATATCCAAATGGCCCTTGGTAGAAAAAAGGATCCCCACCTCTGCTTTATTGCTTTAATTTTTAAGGTAATCGTAGATCCCTGTAGGATTTTCCTAATGTGTTTACTTGAGGTAAAAGCATGTAAATGGACCAATTTCACAGACATGCTATGCATCTGAATGCCAGTTAATACATCAGTGGGCATGGGGTCATTAAACACAGTAGGGTCTATTTTTAGAGTCAATTACATGTATTTTATTTGCGTTACAATTGCTAGTTAAAATCATCTAATTAAGGCCAGTGGGTATGCCATAAAGTAAGAAACAGTCATTTATGGAGTTCAGTCCATCCCTTCAGCTCATGCACTACAACTATCGTAACAGCATCACATGCTAAGAACATGTGACCTATTGGTGTCTAATACTGTATGTAAAGTGACAATAGTATATGGTATAATGGACAAGCCACTTTATACAGCAGATGAGTAGCCAGAGACAGCGCTCACTACAGAGGGACTTTCTGAACTCCCTGTAGATCAGGGGTGGGGGACCTTTTTTCTACTAAGGGCCATGTGGATATTTATAAAATCCTTCGGGGGCCACAGAAAAATTATCAACTTAAAAATTACCCTGCCCCCCAGTAGTTATGCCCCTTTGTGGTACTGAGTGCGTGTATGATACCCACATTCGGGGTACCATTTATATATACTAGCCCCAATAGTAGCTAAGGCTACCTGATAAATTGCCATTTGAAGGCCCTGACAGGGTTAAAACCCCTCTCTCCGGTTGCCTAGCAATAGCCCACGGAGAGGGCTGAGATGGAGGCCACTGAGACCCAGGGCTATCTGTACAGAGTCCTGGGAGCGGGAGCCCTGGAGCGCCGGGGATTGGATAAGAAGAAGCGCGAAGAAAAGGGAGGAGGAACCCACCTGGAAGATATAAAGTAGAGTCCTGTGGCTGGGCGTGTGGGTGGACTGAGTGACGGGTAGCAACGCGGCTGTATGCAGAGCTGCGGGAGAGCCCAAGCTGCCGGGAGTCCTGAGAGTGGGGACGGCGCGCAGAAGAGTGACGTCACGCTGACCGCCGGGAGAGGAGAGACCCGTTGCCGCTGACCGCCGGGAGAGGAGAGACCCGTTGCCGCTGACCGCCGGGAGAGGAGAGAGACACTGCCGGAAGCGTACAGAGGGGAGAGCAGAGGGCAGACAGAACGCGGCTGCCGTTCACCAAAGAGGGTGCCAGTATCCTGCCGGGACAGAGCTCCGCGCTGCTCCAGCACAACGTGACACCGGAAAGCAGAAGGTACCATTGGAGACCAGGGGGTAAATTTACTAAGGTGGGAGATTTTTAGAACTGGTGATGTTGCCCATAGCAACCAATCAGATTATATCTATTATCTGCTAGAAGCAGCTAGATAAATGATAAGTAGAATCTGATTGGTTGCCATCGGCAACATCACCAGTTCTAAAAATCTCCCACCTTAGTAAATTTACCCCCTAGGTACTTTCAACAGTGGCCGCCCTCCCCACGGTTTTCCTTGCCAAGAGACACCCTGCAAGGGGCTGAAACCACGAGCCTCTTTCTACCTCAGCCCCAGTAATTACTAGTGCCTTAATAGGGGTTGTACACCTTCTCCACACATACCCCTCCACAGACCTAGGGACACTCAGTGGTGTACCCTCATATCTGACATCTCCCCTGACATCAGATGCAGCCATGCGGGAGCACTGGATAAAGGGGACAGACCTTAGGTTATGCCAAACCCCCATCCTGAATAGGCTGACCCCAGCAGCACTACGCAGCTATATAAGGAACAGACTTTTGCTGAGCCGCATGAACTACCCCTTTATGATTTAGATTCATTATTCAGCCCTCTGTGTTGCCCCTGTTGGTCAGCCACTATTCTTTTGCCAGTAATACGTGCCTTACAGGAGGCTTATATCTGAACTTCTCCGGGTTGTGTACAGGGCCAGAGACTGCCTTTACTATGCCAGCGGCGCCATCTAGTGGTGTTTTAGTATACAGCCTGAATGTCCCTGAACTGGGTTATTTCTAAATGACAGTTTTCAGTATTAATATTCTGTAGAGCTCTTATGCAAATGATATGTGATAACATCTATGCCTATTGTGCAAATGATATGTGATGTGTGATATTCCACCACGTGCCTTTGGAAGTAGAGTTGACTTATTAGCCGGCATTTGAAAACATTAAGCAGTGACGTTTCTCTTCCCTGATTTAATAAACGTGTTATCACCATCTACTCGCATTTCCTTTATCCGTGGGGTCCTCCTTGGGGTGATTTTTCTTCTGCCACAGGCTCCTAAGGAAGAAGTCGTGAGAGGTCTCAAAGCCGCAGGCGTCGTCTGAAGAAAGCAGGTACAATTCCACTCGCACACTGGGGGGGCTGATTACAACTTGGCGTCTACGAACAGGATTACAGATACCTTTGTGAACGGCGAGATGTCACAGTCGCAAGACGCACCAGATACGGGAGACAAACCGCAGCCTGCGGATTCTACCCCGAGCTGCAGAAGAGCGCCTGATGCACGCAACCCAGCACCTCAAGTGGCAGTAATACCGACGGTACCAATGCCGACAGCATCAACGCCGACGGCACCGATCACCATGCTGTATTACTTTGGGGCCCCCTGACTTCCCACATACTCGGGTGACAACCGCTTACGGGGGAACAGCTCATTCAGGGAATTCAAGGAAAAGTTACACTCCATGTTCCGGTTATACACGCTGAGCGAAGAACAACGGGCAGAGATTGTCATCGGCCAGTTAAAAGGGTCCGCGCTACGGGAGGCACGATCATGGTCGTACGCAGACCGAAAGACGGCAGAAGGAATCCTAAAAAAACTGGCCAGCATCTATAACTCCCAGTCCATCGCAGAACTAAAGGGGCGATTTTATGCCCGAAAACAACAACCGCAAGAATCCCTGCGAGACTTTGCTCTGGGATTACAAGAGGCGATGCGGGCAATCCAAGCTAGAGCTCCGAGGGAAGTGGAACATGTCGATGGGGCATAACAAGTGACTGGGGGCATATCTAATGTGGCATAACAAGTGACTGGGGGCATATCTAATGTGGCATAACAAGTGACTGGGGGCATATATTATGGGGCATAACACTGACTGGGAGCATATCTAATGGGTTATAAAAAGTGACTGTGGGCATATCTAATGGAGCATGACAAGTGACTGGAGGCATATCTAATTGGGCATAACAAGTGACTGGGGGCATATCTAATGGGGCATAACAAGTGACTGCGGGCATATCTAATGGGGCATAACAACTGACTGGGGGCATATCTAATGGGGCATAACAACTTACTGGGGGTGTATGTACTGGGATATAACAACTGACTGGGGGCATATGTACTGGGGGCATGTCTATTGGGGCTTAACAACTGACTGGAGGTATATCTGCTGGGACATATGTACTGGGGCATAACAACTGACTGGGGGCATAACTACTGGGGGCAGGCTAATTTTTAAGTTGATAATTTTTGTATGGCCTCCGAAGTATTTTATAAATATCCAAATGGCCCTTGGTAGAAAAAAGGATCCCCACCTCTGCTTTATTGCTTTAATTTTTAAGGTAATCGTAGATCCCTGTAGGATTTCCCTAATGTGTTTACTTGAGGTAAAAGCATGTAAATGGACCAATTTCACAGACATGCTATGCACCTGAATGCCAGTTAATACATCAGTGGGCATGGGGTCATTAAACACAGTAGGGTCTATTTTTAGAGTCAATTACATGTATTTTATTTGCGTTACAATTGATAGTTAAAATCATCTAATTAAGGCCAGTGGGTATGCCATAAAGTAAGAAACAGTCATTTATGGAGTTGAGCCCATCCCTTCAGCTCATGCACTACAACTATCGTAACAGCATCACATGCTAAGAACATGTGACCTATTGGTGTCTAATACTGTATGTAAAGTGACAATAGTATATGGTATAATGGACAAGCCACTTTATACAGCAGATGAGTAGCCAGAGACAGCGCTCACTACAGAGGGACTTTCTGAACTCCCTGTAGATCAGGGGTGGGGGACCTTTTTTCTACTAAGGGCCATGTGGATATTTATAAAATCCTTCGGGGGCCACAGAAAAATTATCAACTTAAAAATTACCCTGCCCCCCAGTAGTTATGCCCCTTTGTGGTACTGAGTGCGTGTGTGATACCCACATTCGGGGTACCATTTATATATACTAGCCCCAATAGTAGCTAAGGCTACCTGATAAATTGCCATTTGAAGGCCCTGACAGGGTTAAAACCCCTCTCTCCGGTTGCCTAGCAATAGCCCACGGAGAGGGCTGAGATGGAGGCCACTGAGACCCAGGGCTATCTGTACAGAGTCCTGGGAGCGGGAGCCTTGGAGCGCCGGGGATTGGATAAGAAGAAGCGCGAAGAAAAGGGAGGAGGAACCCACCTGGAAGATATAAAGTAGAGTCCTGTGGCCGGGCGTGTGGGTGGACTGAGTGACGGGTAGCAACGGGAGAAACCGAGCCGCATCGCAGCTGTATGCAGAGCTGCGGGAGAGCCCAAGCTGCCGGGAGTCCTGAGAGTGGGGACGGCGCGCAGAAAAGTGACATCACGCTGACCGCCGGGAGAGGAGAGACCCGTTGCCGCTGACCGCCGGGAGAGGAGAGACCCGTTGCCGCTGACCGCCGGGAGAGGAGAGAGACACTGCCGGAAGCGTACAGAGGGGAGAGCAGAGAACAAACAGAACGCGGCTGCCGTTCACCAAAGAGGGTGCCAGTATCCTGCCGGGACAGAGCTCCGCGCTGCTCCAGCACAACGTGACACCGGAAAGCAGAAGGTACCATTGGAGACCAGGGGGTAAATTTACTAAGGTGGGAGATTTTTAGAACTGGTGATGTTGCCCATAGCAACCAATCAGATTATATCTATTATCTGCTAGAAGCAGCTAGATAAATGATAAGTAGAATCTGATTGGTTGCCATCGGCAACATCACCAGTTCTAAAAATCTCCCACCTTAGTAAATTTACCCCCTAGGTACTTTCAACAGTGGCCGCCCTCCCCACGGTTTTCCTTGCCAAGAGACACCCTGCAAGGGGCTGAAACCACGAGCCTCTTTCTACCTCAGCCCCAGTAATTACTAGTGCCTTAATAGGGGTTGTACACCTTCTCCACACATACCCCTCCACAGACCTAGGGACACTCAGTGGTGTACCCTCATATCTGACATCTCCCCTGACATCAGATGCAGCCGTGCGGGAGCACTGGATAAAGGGGACAGGACCTTAGGTTATGCCAAACCCCCATCCTGAATAGGCTGACCCCAGCAGCCCTACGCAGCTATATAAGGAACAGACTTTTGCTGAGCCGCATGAACTACCCCTTTATGATTTAGATTCATTATTCAGCCCTCTGTGTTGCCCCTGTTGGTCAGCCACTATTCTTTTGCCAGTAATACGTGCCTTACAGGAGGCTTATATCTGAACTTCTCCGGATTGTGTACAGGGCCAGAGACTGCCTTTACTATGCCCGTGGCGCCATCTAGTGGTGTTTTAGTATACAGCCTGAATGTCCCTGAACTGGGTTATTTCTAAATGACAGTTTTCAGTATTAATATTCTGTAGAGCTCTTATGCAAATGATATGTGATAACATCTATGCCTATTGTGCAAATGATATGTGATGTGTGATATTCCACCACGTGCCTTTGGAAGTAGAGTTGACTTATTAGCCGGCATTTGAAAATATTAAGCAGTGGCGTTTCTCTTCCCTGATTTAATAAATGTGTTGTCACCATCTACTCGCATTTCCTTTATCCGTGGGGTCCTCCTTGGGGTGATTTTTCTTCTGCCACAGGCTCCTAAGGAAGAAGTCGTGAGAGGTGTCAAAGCCGCAGGCGTCGTCTGAAGAAAGCAGGTACTATTCCACTCGCACACTGGGGGGGCTGATTACAACTTGGCGTCTACGTACAGGATTACAGATACCCTTGTGAACGGCGAGATGTCACAGTCGCAAGACGCACCAGATACGGGAGACCAACCGCAGTCTGCGGATTCTACCCCGAGCTGCAGAAGAGCGCCTGATGCACCCAACCCAGCACCTCAAGTGGCAGTAATACCGACGGTACCAATGCTGACAGCATCAACGCCGACGGCACCAATCACCATGCTGTATTACTTCGGGGCCCCCTGACTTCCCACATACTCGGGTGACAACTGCTTACGGGGGTACAGCTCATTCAGGGAATTCAAGGAAAAGTTACACTCCATGTTCCGGTTATACACGCTGAGCGAAGAACAACGGGCAGAGATTGTCATCGGCCAGTTAAAAGGGTCCGCGCTACGGGAGGCACGATCATGGTCGGACGCAGACCGAAAGACGGCAGAAGGAATCCTAAAAAAACTGGCCAGCATCTATAACTCCCAGTCCATCGCAGAACTAAAGGGGCGATTTTATGTCCGAAAACAACAACCGCAAGAATCCCTGCGAGACTTTGCTCTGGGATTACAAGAGGCGATGCGGGCAATCCAAGCTAGAGCTCCGAGGGAAGTGGAACATGTCGATGGGGCATTACAAGTGACTGGGGGCATATCTAATGTGGCATAACAAGTGACTGGGGGCATATCTAATGTGGTATAACAAGTGACTGGGGGCATATATTATGGGGCATAACACTGACTGGGAGCATATCTAATGGGTTATAAAAAGTGACTGGGGGCATATCTAATGGAGCATGACAAGTGACTGGGGGCATATCTAATTGGGCATAACAAGTGACTGGGGGCTTATCTAGTGACTGGGAGCATATCTAATGGGTCATAACAACTGACTGGAGACATAACTAATGGGGCATAACAAGTGACTGTGGGCACATCTAATGGGGCATAACAAGTGACTGCGGGCATATCTAATTGGGCATAACAACTGACTGAGGCCATATCTAATGGGGCATAACAACTGACTGGGGGCATATCTAATGGGGCATAACAACTGACTGGGGGTGTATGTACTGGGGTATAACAACTGACTGGGGGCATAACTACTGACTGGGGGCATAACTACTGGGGGCAGGCTAATTTTTAAGTTGATAATTTTTGTATGGCCTCCGAAGTATTTTATAAATATCCAAATGGCCCTTGGTAGAAAAAAGGATCCCCACCTCTGCTTTATTGCTTTAATTTTTAAGGTAATCGTAGATCCCTGTAGGATTTCCCTAATGTGTTTACTTGAGGTAAAAGCATGTAAATGGACCAATTTCACAGACATGCTATGCACCTGAATGCCAGTTAATACATCAGTGGGCATGGGGTCATTAAACACAGTAGGGTCTATTTTTAGAGTCAATTACATGTATTTTATTTGCGTTACAATTGCTAGTTTAAATCATCTAATTAAGGCCAGTGGGTATGCCATAAAGTAAGAAACAGTCATTTATGGAGTTGAGCCCATCCCTTCAGCTCATGCACTACAACTATCGTAACAGCATCACATGCTAAGAACATGTGACCTATTGGTGTCTAATACTGTATGTAAAGTGACAATAGTATATGGTATAATGGACAAGCCACTTTATACAGCAGATGAGTAGCCAGAGACAGCGCTCACTACAGAGGGACTTTCTGAACTCCCTGTAGATCAGGGGTGGGGGACCTTTTTTCTACTAAGGGCCATGTGGATATTTATAAAATCCTTCGGGGGCCACAGAAAAATTATCAACTTAAAAATGACCCTGACCCCCAGTAGTTATGCCCCTTTGTGGTACTGAGTGCGTGTGTGATACCCACATTCGGGGTACCATTTATATATACTAGCCCCAATAGTAGCTAAGGCTACCTGATAAATTGCAATTTGAAGCCCCTGACAGGGTTAAAACCCCTCTCTCCGGTTGCCTAGCAACGGCCCACAGAGAGGGCTCAGATGGAGGCCACTGAGATCCAGGGCTATCCATACAGAGTCCTGAGAGCAGGAGCCCTGGAGCGTCGGGGACTGGATAAGAAGAAGCGCGAAGAAAAGGGAGGAGGAACCCACCTGGAAGATATAAAGTAGAGTCCTGTGGCCAGGCGTGTGGGTGTACTGAGTGACGGGTAGCAACGGGAGATACCGAGCCGCATCGCGGCTGTATGCAGAGCTGCGGGAGAGCCCAAGCTGCCGGGAGTCCTGAGAGTGGGAACGACGTGCGGAAGAGTGACGTCACGCTGACCGCCGGAAGAGGAGAGACCCATTGCCGCTGACCGCCGGGAGAGACCCGTTGCCGCTGACCGCCGGGAGAGGAGAGAGACACTGCCAGGAGTGTACAGAGGGGAGAGCAGAGGGCAGACAGAACGCGGCTGCCGTTCACCAAAGAGGGTGCCAGTATCCTGCCGGGACAGAGCTCCGCGCTGCTCCAGCACAGCGTGACACCGGAAAGCAAAAGGTACAATTGGAGACCAGGGGGTAAATTTACTAAGGTGGGAGATTTTTAGAACTGGTGATGTTGCCCACAGCAACCGATCAAATCCCCAACCTGAATAGGCTGACCCCAGCAGCCCTACGCAGCTATATAAGGAACAGACTTTTGCTGAGCCGCATGAACTACCCCTTTATGATTTAGATTCATTATTCAGCCCTCTGTGTTGCCCCTGTTGGTCAGCCACTATTCTTTTGCCAGTAATACGTGCCTTACAGGAGGCTTATATCTGAACTTCTCCGGGTTGTGTACAGGGCCAGAGACTGCCTTTACTATGCCCGCGGCGCCATCTAGTGGTGTTTTAGTATACAGCCTGAATGTCCCTGAACTGGGTTATTTCTAAATGACAGTTTTCAGTATTAATATTCTGTAGAGCTCTTATGCAAATGATATGTTATAACATCTATGCCTATTGTGCAAATGATATGTGATGTGTGATATTCCACCACGTGCCTTTGGAAGTAGAGTTGACTTATTAGCCGGGATTTGAAAACATTAAGCGGTGATGTTTCTCTTCCCTGATTTAATAAACGTGTTGTCACCATCTACTCGCATTTCCTTTATCCGTGGGGTCCTCCTTGCAGTGATTATTCCTCTGCCACAGGCTCCTAAGGAAGAAGTCGTGAGAGGTCTCAAAGCCGCAGGCGTCGTCTGAAGAAAGCAGGTACAATTCCACTTGCACACAGGGGGGGCTGATTACAACTTGGCGTCTACGAACAGGATTACAAATACCCTTGTGAACGGCGAGATGTCACAGTCGCAAGACGCACCAGATATGGGAGACCAACCGCAGTCTGCGGATTCTACCCCGAGCCGCAGAAGAGCGCCTGATGCACCCAACCCAGCACCTCAAGTGGCAGTAATACCGACGGTACCAATGCCGACAGCACCAACGCCGACGGCACCGATCACCATGCCATATTACTTTGGGGCCCCCTGACTTCCCACATACTCGGGTGACAACCGCTTACGGGGGACCAGCTCATTCAGGGAATTCAAGGAAAAGTTACACTCCATTTTCCGGTTATACACGCTAAGCGAGGAACAACGGGCAGAGATTGTCATCGGCCAGTTAAAAGGGTCCGCGCTACGGGATGCACGATTATTGTCGGACGCAGACCGAAAGACGGCAGAAGGAATCCTAAAAAAACTGGCCAGCATCTATAACTCCCAGTCCATCGCAGAACTGAAGGGGCGATTATATGCCCGAAAACAACAACTGCAAGAATCCCTGCAAGACTTTGCTCTGGGATTACAAGAGGCGATGCGGGCAATCCAGCTAGAGCTCCGAGGGAAGTGGAACATGTCGACGAAACATTGATGGACCTGTTTATTGAAGGAGCCAAGAGTGAAACAACAAGGGCCCAGCTGAGAATTTGGAGAAAACAGAAAACCAATTACACATTCCCCGAATTTAAAGAAACCTCCATGGACATACTGAGGCTGAATCAGAACACAGACGCAGAATATGGGGCGACCTCAGAACTCACCGAGGAGGAAGAGGGCGATGAGGCACAACTGTATTTGATGCCCGAAACCAGCCAGCCTAAACGAATCGCCACTCAGCAGGTCCAAGCCAGCCAAGACCCGATCGGAGCTCTCACTAGTTCCGTAACAGAGATGATGAAAGAAATCCGAGATATTCGCTTGGAACAGGCCGAAAATAAACCAGGCCGAAAATAAATGCGGAGGCAGGCGTCGTGATTCAGGAGGACGAAACAGATGACAATGGGACGTCCCGCGAGGCTCAGGACGATGCCCCACCGATCAGTTCAATGCACAGGGGAGACCCATCTGTCGACGCTGCAAGATGAGTGGGCATATTGAGCGCAAATGTGAAGTCGAGCCTTTAAAAAACGCGACCCCGAGGCGAGGGACCGACCCTCGGGAAGAACCTCGCAAATAGGTCCATCGGCACCAGAATGGTGGCCACAATACGTGGGCAAGTGTCCCCACTTGAAGATCAGGGTCAACGGAGTAGAAATGGCAGCTCTCCTAGATACCGGATCCCAAGTGACGACTATTCAGCTCACGAGTTCCGGAAATACTGGAAAGAGAGCGAGATCGTTACACCACCTACCACCTGGCTCAGCCTACTGGCCAGCAATGGCCAACCAATTCAGTTCCGTGGCTACTGGGAGTCCGAGTTGTCTATTGGCAAAGCACGGCTAGAACATCAAGGCTGTTTGATCACGACTTCCTGTAATGAACACCTACCCCCTGTCATTCTGGGGATGAACGTGCTAAGAAATTGCCCCGACGAACTGGTGGAGGCCCTCAGGATAGCGATGAAGACAGCAGCCCCGAGAGACCGGAAAACGATGCAGCAGATGATGCGTCTGCTTGAGGGGCACAAGCGGTTCACTAACCCCAAAGGAGAAGTGGGCAAGGCCAGGATCACGGACCGCCAACCCATTATACTTCGACCCAATGCCGAACACGTGATATGGTGCAAAACCAGATTCGGCCCCGGTGGATGGGATTATGAAGCAGTCATCGAAGCCTGTGACCCCGATGGCCGGCAGCCATTCGCAGATGCCAGGACGCTGGCGAGAGTGGAACGTGGAAGAGTTCCAGTCCGGGTACTCAATCCGCACATTTACCCGATCCAAACAACAGCTTGGCGCTAATTGCTAGATAGATGGTGTGTGCATGAATTACTGAAAAAGAACACTCTTGATTTAGATAGCAGCTGTTAAAAAGGGGGAAGTACACTACCCTCTAACTAAAACAACCAAACAAACAGAAATAACAGCGCTAATCTAAAGCATATGTGTACTTTTATTATAACAGTTTAAAAGCAATTTATACATATAAATACCATAATCCTAGGTACCGATTAATCCTGCAAGCATAAAATAATCAGCATAATTAATACTGTGCAATCTAGAAGAGAATTAATGATAATTTAAACCATAAAATAGTTCATCATCTCTCATGAGTGTAATCACTCTAGCCTGACAGTCTCTTCCAGCAGTAATAAGATAACTTGGTATTAGTCAGTCAATTAGTAGCAGCTGTTAGTAGTTTTAATAATTTCCACTGAGACAGATTTAGCAGTGGATTCCGTAGTTCAAAATGAGCAGTGATGGATTAGTGTTTATAAAATTGAGCTATCAGAAATCAATGAAAATGCCCGTGCAGCTACTGCATACAACCTGCCTTAGAGGTTAGAATTTAACCCTTGTGATCCGATGTATTGGTATCTCCCGACTCCTGGTGCATAAATGGCCGTTTATATGGGTCTTATCCGGAGTGTCCAAACAAGGGTCCAATTTAGAGCAGGTGAAGTAGGCTTAAGCAGGCTTAATAACCGGTACCGGGTAAGGTGAATGGCTCTTACGCGTTTCTCCGCCTGTCACTTGTTCAGCGGCTTCCTCAGAGAAATATATCACCGTCTCTCCGTGCAGCGTTTAAATAGCGGACAGTCTCCCACTCATAGGGACGTCATACGCATTATAGGTGTATTCCAAACCTCGTTTCCGAAAAGATAGATGAAGCGCATACGTCAGTAGGCTCACATATGTTAATGAGCATCACTAATCATTTGTCCGTATCTCCCGTCTCAAATACGGAAACAGTTTTAATACTATTAGAGTGCTTTGAATATCTGCTACTTAGTTACCAAGGGATACAGATAATAGTTCGCTGGATTTCTCCTCAAACTTAACATAATTCGCTTATACGGAGTTAGAAATTATATTTATAAGCATATAAACGTATGTATATGTATAATAAATTAAAAAGATTTTAAAAATATATATATTTAAATAATAACATAGTAAAAATAACTAGTGCACACACTAAATAAATATTACCAGACATCTACTTGTCAGTATTTTGATAACTTAATAAAATAAAAAGAATATTTGTTATTTAATTAAAATAAACATATACCATTATTTATTTAATTATTAAATCCACCGCTCAGATGTTTCACACATAGAGGAATAATTATTCATTAGCCCGTTGGATCCAAATGGGCTAAAATGATACGTGTATAATCGTATTGGAGGGAGAGGATATATGGCAATCAACAGGGAATTATCGGCATAATGAGCCAATTAGCACTGCCCAAAGGCAATAACATAGATGTCCTAGTTATTAACAGACATAGGGAGTTATTAGCTTGAATCGAATATATAGAACTATTGATATATATAGAGAAAGGTTAGAAAATAATCGGAAAGAATGTATTAGACAGATCAAAGAGACCATGTATCATGGAGAGAAACCACATCATCTAGAAGTGACGATAACTATATCCATGCACTGATACACCCGAGAGGTTATCAATTTATATGGTGAACCGCATATCACCCGCACCTTATGCATAATGCAGAACATGCATACATATATATACACACATACAAGCATGCCAATGCGTGCGACGTCATATACACACGTATGCATGTACCCCCCTATTTGTTATTATTTCTTTTTATTATTATTAATACTACTGTTATTTTGTTTATAATTTTAGTTTATAATTAATACTATAGTCATAATTGTTTAAATATCTATTGTAATAGTAATTTTAATTTATTTATTTATTTTTATACCAATGATCCTATTTATGAACTGATGGATATATTCTATAGATGGATAGTCTCATTTATATTAGATATTGTTCAGTTCAACCGTATCATTCAGGCCGCCTGGTATTAGAGTTCCTAGAACAAAGATCCAATATGCTTCTCTTTTGCATAGTAGATTAAATCTATCTCCTCCACGTTTAGTTATTCCTACTTGTTCTATTGCTGTTATTGACACCTTTTTTAGATCTTGTTTTTGGCAATGGGATATATGGAGTGAGAGGGGGTGTGTCCTAAGACCTTTTAGGATATTTCTCCTATGTTCAGAGAATCTTACGTGGAGAGTGCGCGTTGTGCGTCCCACGTATTGTTTTCCACAACCACATGTGATTAAATAGATCACGTAGGTGGAATTGCAATTGAGAAATTTCTTTATTAGATAAGTTTCCTTTGTAGAGAAAGAGCTGAATTCAACATTTTTTCTGGAAGTGCACATGCATGTAGTACATGCGATTCTTCCACATTTATGAAACCCAGCTGGTTTTGGCGGAAGCCATGTTTCTGCCGAACCATGGGATATTACTGAGTTATTGAAATGGCTATGTACTAACTTGGATTTCAAGTTCTCAGATTTTCTAAAGGTAACTTGTCCCAAAGGGTTCACCTGTTCTTTTAATAGCTCATCCAAGCATAGCAGATTAGTATTCTTTTTTATGATTTTTCTTATTTCTTTTGCATGACTATTATATTGAGTGATGAAATTGAGAGATCTGGGTTCATCCTTTTTAGCCACTCTCTTATTTTTTGTAGTTAGTAATAGGTCCCTATCTATCTTATCTACTTCTATTAATGCTTGTTGTAATAGATCATGGGGATAACCTTGTTCCTCAAAGGAATTCAACATCTTATCCGCCTGTTGTCTGAACTTAACATTCGACGAGCAATTCCTTTTCAGCCTCACCAGTTGACTTTTGGGAATATTATTTTTCCACCCCTCTAAATGTGAGCTCTCATAATGCAAGTATCTATTTTGGTCCACTGGCTTAACGTAGATTGCACAGTATTAATTATGCTGATTATTTTATGCTTGCAGGATTAATCGGTACCTAGGATTATGGTATTTATATGTATAAATTGCTTTTAAACTGTTATAATAAAAGTACACATATGCTTTAGATTTACCCGATCCGGCTGTTTTGGAACTGCCCAGTGGCCAGCGTGGTGTTGGTCGACTTCCAAGACGTGTTGGGAGGAACCGTGCCCGGAACTCAACAAAGAACCATAATCAGCCAATCCAGCCTAATCACCACAGACACCCCTTGGTGGAATGAGATTCAAGTCGGAGAGATGCGGATACACCAGAAAATTAACGAGAGGGTGTTATCCAAGTCGTATGCAGGAATGACGGGGCTTTCAGCCAACATCCAGCTGACTTTGGTAGAGCAGAGGGGGTGCAGCACCACATTCCCACTGGAGTGAGTCCGCCGATCAAAGAGAGACACAGGCCGCTCCCACTGGCCATGTACCAACCGGTACGAACCATGATCAGCGAGATGCAAGAGGCCGGCGTGATCAAAGAGAGCCACAGCCCGTGGGCCGCCCCGCTGGTCATTGTCAAGAAGAAGGCCGGTAGCCTTCGTTTCTGCGTTGATTACAGGAGGTTGAATGCAGTCACCCACAAGGATGCATATCCATTGCTCCGAATTGAGGAGTCCCTGACTGCCCTGAAGACCGCTATCTATTTCTCCACCTTGGATTTGACCAGCGGGTCCTGGCAGATCCAGATGGCCCCAGAAGATCGTGAGAAAACGGCTTTAACCACCCCCATGGGCCTATTCGAATTCGATAGAATGCCGTTCGGGCTCTGCAACGCCCCTGCCACCTTCCAGAGGGTCATGGAACACTGCTTGGGCCATCGCAACTTCGAGATGGTACTACTGTATCTCAATGACGTGATCATCTTCTCGAAAACGTACGATGACCATCTGAAACACTTGGAGGAAGTGTTCGGACAACTGACTCGCTGTGGCCTGAAGTTGAAGCCGTCCAAATGCCACCTCCTGAAGCCGAAAGTGCAATACCTCGGACACATTGTGAGGGCTGAGGGGGAGAAGCCAGACCCAGAGAAGATTTGTGTGGTGCGCGATTGGCAAGTACCAAAGACCGTCAAAGACGTGCGCAGCTTCCTGGGGTTCGTCAGCTACTACCGACGCTTTATTGAGAACTTTGCTAAAGTAGCCTCCCCCCTGCATGAGCTCCTGCGTGGAAAATCAGGCTAAGAGAGGCGAAGTACGACAGTGGTCACACGGACCGAAGACCACCAAGCATCTATCGAACAGCTCAAGCGGTCACTTGTCGAAGCATGCCCTGGCCTACCCTGACTACGAGAAGCCCTTTCAGGTCTATACTGATGCCGGCCACCACGACCTTGGAGTTGTGCTATCGCAAGTACAGGATTTATTTATTTATTAGCAGTTTCTTATATAGCACAGCATATTTCGTTGCGCTTTACAATTAGAACAACAGTTATAGAACAAAACAGGGCAAAGACAGACATAGCGGTAGGAAGGCCCTGCTCGCAAGCTTACAATCTATAGGGAAATAGGTATTGATACACAAGGATAGATGCAACCTGTTACATAATGTTTCCCCAGATTGCTAGGTTCTTAGTGGGTTGTATGATATGATCACCCAGCAATGTTGGAAAACAAAATGTGAGGTTATGGGGACTGTGCAGAGGGAATGTAACTGGATAGGGAAGCATTGAAGGTTATGTGTGTGGGTCAGGAATTTGGTAGGCTTGTCTGAAGAGATGAGTTTACAGGGAACGTTTAAAGGTTTGGAGACTAGTGGAGAGTCTTATTGTGCGTGGGAGGGCATTCCACAGAGTGGGTGAAGCCCGGGTAAAGTCCTGTAATTTTGAGTGGGAACAGGTAATACATCTGGATGAGAGACGCAGATCTTGTGCAGAGCGGAGGGGTCTGGTAGGGAGATATTTTGAGATGAGTGAGGAGATGTATGATGGTGCAGTTTGTATGTAAGTAAAAGTATTTTATATTTGACACGGTAGAAGACCGGTAACCAATGGAGGGACTGACAGAGCGGATCAGCAAACGAAGAACGTCAGGCGAGGAAGATTAGCTTTGCAGCTGCATTTAAAATGGATTGAAGTGGTGAGAGCCTATGTTTGGAAGACCAGTAAGGAGACTATTACAATAATCAATGCGGGAGATGATGAGTGCATGGATCAGAGTTTTTGCAGTGTCTTGTGTAAGATACGGGCGTATTTTGGATATGTTTTTAAGGTGCATGTAACATGATTTAGAGACAGATTGAATGTGTGGAACAAACGACAGTTCAGAGTCAAGCATGACACCTAGGCAGCGAGCTTGTGGGGTAGGGTGGATAGTTGCATTGTCAACAGTTATGGCAATATCAGGTTGGTAACTACCCTTAGCTGGTGGGAAAATAATTAATTATGTTTTGGAAATGTTGAGTCTGAGATGGTGAGATGACATCCAAGATGAAATGGCATCCAGTGACACGAGCCAATACAGATGGTGATAAATCTGGGGAGGATAGGTAGATTTGAGTATCATCAGCGTACAAATGATACTGAAATCCGAAGGAGCTGATTAGTTTACCAAGAGAGGAGGTATAGATTGAGAATAGCAGAGTACCTAAGACTGAGCCTTGCGGTACTCCAACTGATAGAGGTAGAGAAGAGGAGGTAGAGTCAGAGAAGCGAACACTGAAAGATCGATTAGATAGGTAGGATGAGAACCAAGTAAGGGCTGTGTCCTGAAGACCTAGGGACTCTAGTGTTTGTATGAGAAGAGAGTGGTCAACAGTGTCAAAAGCAGCAGAGAGATCTAGAAGAATAAGTAGTGTGTAATGGCCTTTTGATCTAGCAGTGACCAGATCATTCACTACTTTGGTCAGTGCCATCTCCGTGGAGTGTTGGGCACGAAAGCCTGACTGAAGTGGGTCCAGTAAGTTGTGGGAGTTAAGAAAGTGTGTAATGCGAGTGTAGGCAAGTCTCTCAAGTAGCTTGGAGGGACTGGGTAGCTGAGAAATGGGACGGTAGTTAGAGAGTGTGTTTCGGTCAGAGTTGTGTTTTTTCAGAATGGGAGTAATCACTGCATGTTTAAACAGAGATGGAAAGATGCCAGTAGAGAGAGAGATTACAGATTTTAGTTAAGGTTGGGATAAGCACAGGAGACAAACTTTTGCTGACCTGTGAGGGTATAGGATCAAGAGGAGAGGTAGTGGAGTAGGAGGATGAAAAGAGTGTTGATACTTCATCTTCACTTGTGGGATCAAATGAAGAGAAAGTGCCAGAGGGTTCAGATAGGGATTTGAGCAGGTCACTGGCTGAGTTAGAGCATACCATTTAATCTCGGATTTTATCAATCTTATCCTTGAAGTAGGAAGCAAGTTCTTGTGCACTGATAGTAGCTAGTGGGGGAGGTGAGGGAGGGTAAAGAAGTGATTTAAATGTATTAAAAAGTCATTTGGGGTTGGTGGCATGATAAGAGATGAGAGATTGGAAATATGTTTGTTTGGCAGTGTCCAGGGCCTGACGATAGGAGTGGTAGGTAGTCTTATATGTGAGAAAGTCACTTGGATTCTGAGATTTCCGCCACTGACGTTCTACCTTACGTGACAGTTTTTGTAGGTGTCTTGTTGATTTAGAGAGCCATGGTTGGCATCTAAGCCTACGTGGAGTGTGATGGGTAGCTGGAGCAACTTCATCAAGGGCACTCTCTAGGGTCTGGTGCAGGTGGGAAACAGCAGTGTCAGGTGTGGTGAATGTAGAGATTGGTGAGAGACGTTGTTGCAGAGAAGTAGAAAGTTGTTGAAAATTTATATTGTTAGTATTTCTGCGTGTTAGAGGAGGCTTGCTTGGTTTTAGTGTCCTAGAATTTAAAGTAATAGAAGAGATTGTGAAGGTGATCAGGTTGTGATCAGAGAGAGGGAAAGGAGTGTTAATGAGTCGGGAAACTGAGTAGAGCCTGGTGAACACAAGATCAAGGCAGTGGCCCTCCTGGTGAGTAGAGGAGTCGGACCATTGGGTTAGGCCAAGAGAGGAGGTTAGAGAGAGGAGTTTGGATGCATGAACAGATTGTGGACTGTCCAGAGCTATATTAAAATCGCCCATAATGATGGTGGAGATGTCAGAGGATAAGAAGTGTGGGAGCCAGGCAGAAAAATCTTCTAGAAATTGTTGTTTAGGTTGCCCAAGAGGGCGATAGATAGCTGCAACACGCAGAGAGAAGGAGGTGAAAATCCTGATAGAGTGAACTTCAAATGATGTGAATGCGAGTGATGGAACCTGAGGTAGAACAGTGTATGTGAAAAACTGTGACAGTAAGATTCCCACCCCACCACCTTTACTATTATTAGGCCTAGATGTGTGTGTGAAGTGGAAACCACCGTGTGACAGTGCTGCAGGGGAGGCCGTGTCTGATTGTGTGAGCCATGTTTCTGTTATAGCCAGCAGATTAAAGTTGTGAGATATGAAGAGGTCATGGATGGATGTTAATTTGTTGCAAACAGAGCGTGCATTCAATAAGGCACATTTTAGTGACTTGGAGGGGGATAGGAGACACGTGATATTAATGAGGTTAGATGGATTTCTATGTTGTTTTGAGACAGCTGAGTGTGAGAGGGAAAGGTGGTTGGGGCCTGGATTTGGTGATATGTCACCAGCTAATAAAAGCAGAAGAGTGAGATAAATATTGGTGGATGTTTGTGAGTGTTTATTCTGGTGGCCAATTGTGGTTGTCAAAGTACTTGCAGAGAAGTAAGTATAAAGCTCATGAGTGGTTAGAAGAGGGGAGTGGAGAATAGAAGCTGTAATGTGCACAGAGGGGTGAGTTTCAGGGTGAGTGTAAAATGTGTGAAATTTGGTGAGAATTCCATGAATAGAAATAAGAAACAGTAGTTTGATGAACATGCTGTAGTTGTTTGTGTTTTCTTGGGTTAAAGTGGAGTAGGTGTAAGTTGTAAAAGTAAGTTACCTTTCCGTGATGTTGTTCAATGTTTTTTCAACTGTTTTTTTTTAACTGTTCGGATAACACACTTCTTAAATCCACACTTATTAAAATCCACGCAAGCTACCCCCAGCAAGCTGACCCCTTAACTAAATCTAAAGAAATACTGTCTCTGATTAAGAATAGGCCTACCTCTGAACATTTGGTCACCTGATTGAAATGCTAATTGATCAAAGAACAAATTGCACAGGGTGGGTAATCAGACAAAAACTACTCTAGCTATCCACAATAAATTCAATCACATACATAGGAAATGGCAAGAAAAACATCACATACATTTAAACATATGATGTGGATTGCTAGCAGCATGTGTGTCAATCTGAGCCTGGTAGTGTAAAAGCAATGATTTCACATACATTTAAACATATGATGTGGATTGCTAGCAGCATGTGTGTCAATCTGAGCCTGGTAGTGTAATAGCAATGATTTCACATACATTTAAACATATGATGTAGGATGGCCGCGAAAGGGTGATCACCTACGCCAGTCAGGGCCTCAGGAAAACAGAACGCAATAACGAAAACTACAGCTTGTTCAAACTGGAACTGCTCGCCCTGATCTGGGCCGTGACGGAGAAGTAAAAAAATTACTTGGCGGCCACCCCTTTCGTAATTGTCACTGACAACAACCCCTTGGCCCACCTATCCACAGCCCGGCTAGGTGCAATGGAGCAGAGATGGTTGTCACGCCTGGCCAATTTCCGCTACACAGTAACATATCGCAGCGGGAAATCCAATGGCAATGCAGACGCCCTGTCCCATCTGTCCACAGCGGATGTGGAGGAAGAAGAACGCAATTGGGCTGAAGACGTCGAGACCCCGGTCTTCAAGGCCCCTAAAGCACAAAGACGCATGGTCACCTCCGACCCTCTTGTTGTCACCACGGACCCCTCACCTGAACCAAGTCTACAAGACAAGGGGGAATTTGATTGGAAGTCGATCCAAGAAGAAAGCTCAATGATTCAGAACCTCAAAGAACTTCTTCGCCGAAATGGTGGGCTGACCAGGTAGAGAGAATTAACACAGATCAAGAGTTAATCAAACTATTGAGACACCGTGATCACCTGAGTCTCCGACAAGGACTCGTCATTTGCACAAGTCTTGACCCTGGGACCCATCAGCCCATTAATCAGGTCGTAGTACCAAAAGAACAAGCCCGCTTCTTAGTCACCGCTTACCACAACCAGTCCGGCCACTTCGGGACACAGAAAACGGAGGCAATTCTGAGGAGGCGGTACTTCTGGATTGGAATGCGGGCTGATGTGGAAAGATGGTGCAGCGACTGCGTGAGGTGCAACCTAAAATGCCCAGCCAAAGCCACCCAGAAAGACCCCCTTCACCCGATCTCCAGCAGCCGCCCGGCTGAATTGGTGGTATTAGATCATGTAAAGCTGGAACCAAGCTCCACCGGTGTCCAATATGCCCTCACGATCATGGACCACTATAGCCACTTTCTGGTCGTAGTCCCTGCACGCGACTTAACCGCAAAGATGACAGCCGAACTCTTCATGAAGCATTTCGTCCGGCCTTATGGATACCCCGCTCGGGTCCTGACAGATCAGGTCCTGGCCTTTGAATCTCAATTGTTCCACCAGCTATGCTCCATGTACGGATGCCGGAAATTGAGGACCACGGCCTATCACCCGCAGGGAAATGGTCTCTGCGAGAGAGCCAACCAGACCGTTATAGGGATGCTCCAAAGCCTTTCGGCAGAAGACAGGGCCTGGTGGCCCACCCTCCTACCGGAGATGACGTACCCATACAACAACACGGAACATTGTTCAACAGGATTCACGCCATTCTATCTGATGTTTGGGAGACAAGGCAAACTCCCCAAGGACCTGGAGTTGACTCCAGAGGTAGACGAACCCCATGCTCCACAAACTGACTGGGTGCAGGAGCACCAGCACCGAATCGAGACCGCCAGACAAGTTGTAGAAAAGCGACTGGAAGTCGTGCACACCCGGCAAGAGAGGAACTACAATGCTAAAGCACGCCGGTGCCTCTACAGATAGGCGACAGAGTGTGGAGAAAGAAAAAATGCCGAACCAGTAAACTCGACACCATGTGGGAGGCTGTGCCTTACACCATCACAAGAGTCCTGACTGATGACCTGTATACGTATCAGATCAAGGGAGAAGATGGCCGACTCCGTACTGTACCTCTTGACCAACTGAAGTTGTGCACTTCCGAAGAACCAGTACCGCGGAGGGAGAGGAGTCCTGTGGTGGAGGGGGAGGGATGGGAGCCCCAGGGAGGTATGCCACTTGATGACCCCATTAAGTTGTTAATGTTTATGGGAAGCGCCCTTTCTTTTCCCATTACCCGGTGCCCAGCTCCAGAGTCGTCAGATGATGAGCTCCCCAGTAACACACAGTATTCTTCTTCAGGTGTCTCTGATGCTGAACGTGAATCTAATGTAATCGGTGCCAGGAGGTCAGAACGCAGCACTAAAGGCGTTCTGCCCTTGCGATACCGAGAATAAAATGTATAATGTGCTAACTGTAGATAAGTTCATGCCGAAGTTGCTTACCTTTTAATTATTGAAAGTTGTTTTCAAAGGACTGTTACTCAGGACTGTTGAGTTACTTTAAGAGAACATGCGTGAGGACACGCATAATTCCACCAGTGGAACATGTGATACCCACGTTCGGGGTACCATTTATATATACTAGCTCCAATAGTAGCTAAGGCTACCTGATAAATTGCCATTTGAAGGCCCTGACAGGGTTAAAACCCCTCTCTCCAGTTGCCTAGCAACGGCCCACGGAGAGGGCTGAGATGGAGGCCACTGAGACCCAGGGCTATCCATACAGAGGGGGTCATTCCGAGTTGTTCGCTCGCTAGCTGCCTTTAGAAGCATTGCAAACGCTAGGCCGCCACCCTCTGGGAGTGTATCTTAGCTTAGCAGAATAGCGAACGAAAGGTTAGCAGAACTGCTACTAAATAATTCCCTTTAGTTTCTGAGTAGCTCCAGACCTACTCCTAGACTGCGATGACCTCAGTCAGTTTAGTTCCTGGTTTGACGTCACAAACACGCCCTGCGTTCGGCCAGCCACTCCCCCATTTCTCCAGCCACTCCTGCGATTTTACCTGGCACGCCTGCATTTTTTAACACACTCCCTGAAAACGGCCAGTTTCCGCCCAGAAACACCCACTTCCTGTCAATCACACTACGATCACTCGAGCGTTGAAAAAACGTCGCTCGACCTTGTGTAAATCTCCAAAGTTTTGTGTTAAATTACTTAGCGCATGTGCGCTGCGTACCATGCGCATGCGCATTTTTGCCATTTTTTCACTTGATCGCTGCACTGTGGAAATCGGCAGCGAGCGAACAACTCGGAATGACCACCAGAGTCCTGAGAGCGGGAGCCCTGGAGCGCCGGGGATTGGCTAAGAAGAAGCGCGAAGAAAAGCGAGGAGGAACCCACCTGGAAGATATAAAGTAGAGTCCTGTGGCCGGGCGTGTGGGTGGACTGAGCGATGGGTAGCAACGGGAGTAACCGAGCCGCATCGCGGCTGTATGCAGAGCTGCGGGAGAGCCCAAGCTGCCGGGAGTCCTGAGAGTGGGGACGGCGCGCGGAAGAGTGACGTCATGCTGACCGCCGGGAGAGGAGAGACCCATTGCCGTTGACCACCGGGGAGGAGAAGCCCACTGCCGCTGACCGCCGGGAGAGGAGGGAGACACTGCCGGGAGCGTACAGAGGGGAGAGCAGAGGGCAGACAGAACGCGGCTACCGCTCACCAAAGAGGGTGCCAGTATCCTGCCGGAACAGAGCTCCGCGCTGCTCCAGCACAACGTGACACCGGAAAGCAGAAGGTACCGTTGGAGACCAGGTACTTTCAACAGTGGCCGCCCTCCCCACGGTTTTCCTTGCCAAGAGACACCCCGCAAGGGGCTGAAACCACGAGCCTCTTTCTACCTCAGCCCCAGTAATTACTAGTGCCTTAATAGGGGTTGTACACCTTCTCCACACATACCCCTCCACAGACTTAGGGACACTCAGTGGTGTACCCTCATATCTGACATCTCCCCTGACATCAGATGCAGCCGTGCGGGAGCATTGGATAAAGGGGACAGGACCTTAGGTTATGCCAAACCCCCATCCTGAATAGGCTGACCCCAGCAGCCCTACGCAGCTACATAAGGAACAGACTTTTGCTGAGCCGCATGAACTACCCCTTTATGATTTAGATTCATTATTCAGCCCTCTGTGTTGCCCCTGTTGGTCATACACTATTCTTTTGCCAGTAATACGTGCCTTACAGGAGGCTTATATCTGAACTTCTTCGGATTGTGTACAGGGCCAGAGACTGCCTTTACTATGCCCGCGGCGCCATCTAGTGGTATTTTAGTATACAGCCTGAATGTCCCTGAACTGGGTTATTTCTAAATGACAGTTTTCACTATTAATATTCTGTAGAGCTCTTATGCAAATGATATGTTATAACATCTATGCCTATTGTGCAAATGATATGTGATGTGTGATATTCCACCACGTGCCTTTGGAAGTAGAGTTGACTTATTAGCCGGCATTTGAAAACATTAAGCGGTGCTGTTTCTCTTCCCTGATTTAATAAACGTGTTGTCACCATCTACTCGCATTTCCTTTATCCGTGGGGTCCTCCTTGCGGTGATTTTTCCTCTGCCACAGGCTCCTAAGGAAGAAGTCGTGAGAGGTCTCAAAGCCGCAGGCGTCGTCTGAAGAAAGCAGGTACAATTCCACTCGCACACTGGGGGAGGGGGGGGGGGCTTATTACGCGTGCATCCAAAAAAACGTGTGGCCAATTTATATGGGACGTGATACACATATGCCCCCAATAGTGCAGTGCCAGATACACACATGCCAGTGCAGTGCCAGATACACATATGCCGCCACAGTGCCAGATACACAAATGCCCCACAGTGCCAGATACACAAATGCCCCCACGGTTATGTATTCAGGGAGACATTGGGGCTGATAGTGTAGGGCAGTCCTGGCCAACCTGTGGCTCTCCAGCTACTCTAAAACTACAAATCCCAGCATTCCCTGTGACAGTTTTGTTATTAGGTCATGCTAAAACGGTGGCAGGGCATGCTGGGATTTGTAGTTTCACAACAGCTGGAGAGCCACAGGTTGGCAAGGCTTGGTATAGGGGATGTACATGCCCACATGAAACTGGCCACACCCATACAGCACTGGCCACACCCACACAACACTGGTCACAGCTCCTCCTCCTCTCACAATAGACCCTTGATCATTTTGTACTGCAATTTGAGAAAATGGTCCCCATAACACGTAGAGATGAGCGGGTTCAGTTCTCAGAGAACCAAACTCGCCCGAACGTCACCACCTGAGCCCAGATCCGAGTCAGGCTCGGGTTTTCCCGCCTGACTCGGAAACCAGAACGAGGCAAAACGTCATCATCCCGCTGTCGGATTCTCGCGGGGTTTGGATTCCATATAAGTCGCCGCCATTTACACTCTGGCATTGTAGAGAGAGGACGTGTCTCCGTCCTCAGTGTCCTGCATCAGTTCAGTATTAGTGTTTTGGCTGCATCAGTCCAGTCACAGTGGTTGTGTCCTCTGCTGCCATATATCCAGTGTTGCTGTATAAGTCCAGTCCAGTGGTGCTGTGTTGTGCTGCATCAGTCCAGTGGTGGTGTCTTGTGCTGCATCAGTCCAGTCACAGTGGTGGTGTCCTCTGCTGCCATATGTCCAGTGCTGCTGTATAAGTCCAGTCCAGTGGTGCTGTGTTGTGCTGCCTCAGTTCAGTGGTGGTGTATTGTGCTGCATCAGTCCAGTCACAGTGGTAGTGTCCTCTGCTGCCATATGTCCAGTGCTGCTGTATAAGACCAGTCCATTGCAGTGGTGCTGTGTTGTCCTGCATCAGTCCAGTGGTGGTGTCCCTGTGCTGCTGTATATGTCCAGTGGTACTGCCGTATATGTCCATTGATACTGCCATATATGTCCAGCTTTACTGCCGTATAAATCCAGTGATCCTGCTGTATAATTCCAGTGATCTTGCTGTAGAATTCCAGTGGTACTGCCGTATAAGTCCAGTGATCCTGCCGTATAATTCCAGTGGTAGTGGCGTATAAGTCCAGTGATCCTGCCATATAATTCCAGTGGTACTGGCGTATACTGTAAGTCCAGTGATCCTGCCGTATAATTCCAGTGATCCTGCCGTATAATTCCAGTGATCCTGCCGTATAAGTCCAGTGATCCTGCCATATAATTCCAGTGGTACTGGCGTATAAGTCCAGTGGTACTGGCGTATAAGTCCAGTGATCCTGCCGTATAATTCCAGTGGTAGTGGCGTATAAGTCCAGTGATCCTGCCGTATAATTCCAGTGGTACTGGCGTATACTGTAAGTCCAGTGATCCTGCCGTATAATTCCAGTGATCCTGCCGTATAAGTCCAGTGATCCTGCCATATAATTCCAGTGGTACTGCCGTATAATTCCAGTGATCCTGCCGTATAAGTCCAGTGATCCTGCCATATAATTCCAGTGGTACTGGTGTATAAGTCCAGTGGTACTGGCATATAAGTCCAGTTCAGTGATACTGCCGTATATTTCCAGTGGTACTGCCGTATAAGTCCAGTGGTACTGCTGTATAATTCCAGTGGTACTGGCGAATAAGTCCAGTGATCCTGCCATATAATTTCAGTGGTACTGTCGTATAAGTCCAGTGGTACTGGCGTATATGTCCAGTTCAGTGATACTGCTGTATATGTCCAAAGGTACTGCCATATAAGTCCATTGATCCTGCCGTATAATTCCAGTGGTACTGGCATATAAGTCCAGTCCAGTGATACTGCCGTATGTGTCCAGTGGTACTGCCGTATAAGTCCAGTGGTACTGCCGTATAATTCCAGTGGTACTGGCGTATAAGTCCAGTGATTCTAACATATAATTCCAGTGGTACTGGCATATAAGTCTAGTCCAGTGATACTGCCGTTTATGTCCAGTGGTACTGCCGTATAAGTCCAGGGGTACTGCCGTATAAGTCCAGTCCAGTGGTGCTGTCTTGTGCTGCATCAGTCCAGTGGTGGTATCTTGTTCTGCCATAAGTCCAGTGGTGGTGTCTTGCGCTGTATCTTATATACATCACTTATATTATTATCCAAATATTTTTTACAGGGTTTGCCCTGTGTGGTGTAGGGGTACGCTCGCCTGTGCTGCATATTATTATAATAGCTCCAAATAAAAGGGTTATTATTATCCAAATTAATTTTACAGGCTTTGCTGTGTGTGTGTGGTTTAGGGGTACGCTCTCTTGTGCCACCTATATTGTGCATGTATTACATCTGGGCAAATTCTAGCACATCCCATGTTGTTTGTGCCGCACACTTGTGTCGCTTAGCTTAGTCATACAGCTACTTCATTGCACCTCTTTTACTTCTTTGCAGGATGTGCTGTTTGGGGCCTAGTTTTTTTAAGTGCCACCCTGTCTGCAACTGCAGTGCCACTACTAGATGGGCCAGGTGTTGGTGCCGCACACTTGTGTCGCTTAGCTTAGTCATACAGCTACCTCATTGCCCATCTTTTTCTTCTTTGCATGATGTGCTGTTTGGGGCCTATTTTCTAAATCTGCCATCCTGTCTGCCACTGCAATGCCACTCCTAGATGGACCAGGTGTTTGTGCCGCACACTTGTGTCGCTTAACTTAGTCATACAGCTACCTCGGTGCAACTTTTTTTAAACAATATTGTGAGGTGTTCAGTGTTCAGAATAGACTGGAAATGAGTGGAAATGAATGTTATTGAGGTTAATAATACCGTAAGATCAAAATTAACCACAAATTCTGTGATTTTAGCTGTTTTTATGTTTTTTCAAAAATCATCCAGATCCAAAACCAAAACACGAAAGGCTGGTTTTGGCAAAACCAATCCTGATCCAAAACACGAGGATGGAACCAGAACCAAAACACAAAACACAAAAAGTGCCCGCCGCACATCTCTACACGCAAGCCTTAGTCTATGGACATCAAAAGTTTCAAAACACCTAGTATATTGCACTGATGGCGTACCAGGGTCGTGCAGAGCGGAAAATGGCTGAGGAGGCACTGACTAGCACCAGAGCCAGATTTACACACAATATATGAGCTAAAGGGGTCATGTGGGAATTATACATAGGTGCAGAGGTATACACTCCTGAAAATTTGGTGAGTTTTGACCAGAGAAGTGCGGAAAAGATAGGCAGGGGGGCACTGCATCACCTGCCATATTCTTTGTATTTTTCATTTACTTTGTATAGACAAAACTCTGGTGTATACGTTAGTATGTCAGGAAAGGCTCTGCCTCACCCGCCTCACCCCACCGCACACCACTGTGGCATACATTGACCAGTCAAGTCGTCTGCAACAAATATGCTGTTATACTGAGTTTCAGGACTTATTGGTAGTTATACAGAACTGTACATATTGACATTAAGCAACATCTGGTCTTGTTGGTATTATAGATAATAAAGAAGCTGTTGTTTAATTAGATATTAGCATTGACAAGAATAACAGATGGGGAGGCAGAGCAGTACAGTCTGAGTTGGTTAATGTACTGCAGAGGTCGTATTAGCACTGTACAGTACATGTTCTAATTCTACATTTCCTTAATATGCAAATGCAATCTATTGAAACATAATTAGCTTGATTTTATGTAATGTTGTTCTTCAATCACATTGATCAAAGGCTTCTCAGTTGCAAGTGTATTCTTGGCATCAGCCAGAACGCTCTGTGCTGTTTAACATTATGACCTTATGACTTTCCATTCTGCTCCTTTCACATTGTGAGTGGCTTTTAATTGGTTTCATACTGTGATGAGTTGAACAACAAATCTGTGTCTGTGTTTTCTAAACAGAAGAATGGTTTTGATTTCACAAGCTTTCCTGGGCTGCGTGGGAAATCAAATACGCCACTCATGAGAGTCATGTGCCACCAATGTATTGCACAGGCATGACTTGTCAAAGTATCATTTCCAAAAAATCAATACCGCAAAGAAATTAAACAATTTTACCAGGGCCAGATTAAAGGAGGGGCGACAGGGGCGGTTGTCCCTAGACCCCCACACACTCTGTCATCCCAAATCATGGCCAGGGCACCCCGTTGCTTTGCAGGCAGCATGGCACTATTAAAATCTCCTCCCTATTCAGCCGCCAAGGTGTTGAGCTTACACATATAGTCAGTCACGCGGGAAGACAAATCCTGTGAGATACTCACTTTCACTGAGCTACCCTCGGCCCACTTGGATACTGACTTGGAGCTGACAAAGCTGCCGCTGAGTGAGGCACATTTTACTCTGCACCTCAGATGGCCGTAGCAATGATGGCAGTTTGGCGTGGCCAGGTTCCCCAAATCCTCTTCTGACTAAAAAGCCAAGTTAATCAAGCTGGATGTATGAGCTTAAGTTCACATAGAGGCATATTCACACAAGCCCTTCAGTAGTTGCATCCAGTGATTATGCTGGACAAAGAAGTAGCTGTTGCAGAGGGATTTTCTCTCACATATGTCACTGCTTATGGAGTTTCTGGAGAACAATCCCAATGACTACCACAATTTCCTGTGTATTTATGACGCCACCTCCTAGGAGTCACTGAGTTTGGTGACGCCTTACATCCAGAGGCAGAACACTAATACCCCTTTCACAACAAATGAGGAGGGTCGCACTCGGGAGCCTGACACGGGAGCTTCCGGGCCACGACCCGCCTCAGGCCACTCTTTGCCGCTGTTTCCGATGTCACGTGATCTCCAAGCACTGCCCGTACATATACTGTGAACGGGAAACAAGTCGATGCGACCCGGCTCCCGTTTACATAGCACAGCGAGCCAAGTTGAACCCATGTTCAACCCTGCAAGCTACCCTAGTTAGAATACCGGGTCACTCGATCCAGATTATTCCAACTGGGCACTTTTACACCACATAACAACACGGGTTATGCACGCTCATGTGCAATAACTCATGTTAGAAGCTGGCGGTGTAAAAGGGGTATATCTTACCCTGAGGTTCCTGGTTACTGGGAGTTCTCTGGCTGACTTAAAGTTTGGCTCCCTCATCTCACCTCAAGCTTTGTGCCTCATTATGCCAGATCCCTGTAAAGCCATTATTACTCTCCTGAAGCAGCAGTACTTGAAGGTAAGAAAAACAAAACTCTTCATATCATGTGAAAGAATTTTCTGAATTTAAAGTAGAGATGAGCAGGTTCGGTTCTCAGAGAACCGATCCCTACCGGACTTTGCCTTCCGAGTTCGGTTCTGAGCCAGGCTTGGGTTTTCCCGCCTAAATCGGAAACCCGAACGCGGCAAAATGTCATCATCCCGCTGTCGGATTCTCGCAGGATTTGGATTCCATATAAGGAGCCGCGCTTCGCGGCCATTTTCACTCCAGTCTCGGAGAGTGTATTGAGAGGATGTGTCCTCAGTGTTCAGTGTCTGTGTGGGGGCAGGAAAGTGGGGTGGTGAGTTTTGTGCTGTGTTGTGCTGCTCAGTCCAGTCCAGTGTAGTCACAGTGTTGGTGTCCTCTGCTGCCATATATTCAGTGTAGCTGTGTCGAAGTAAAAAAATATTACATAGAGAGAACATACAAACTCCACACATTATGAGTCGCTATGCTTGCGAATATGTGCAGCGTGCACAGCAATATATGGTAACATACGCATTTGCACAGACATGCCACAAAGATATATTCAATACGATCTGACTCATAATAAATTAAACATATTTGGCACTAGACATTATAAGGTTTTAAATTATATAATGGAGTATAACGTCATGTATGTGTATTGTTGGAGCGGAGCAAGATGGACATGTCGTGCTTGGTGTCAAAGTAATCAGATTAAGGAGTGGATTGAGTTGATACCGGTGGTTAGATTGTAGCATATTGCAATGAGTAGTTATGATCAAATGTAGGAATATAAAGCCACAATTCTAATGACAACAAAAGAACATTCCATTTGAAGCATGTGTGGGCGGAAACCAGAGGCCAACCCTTTTGATGTCTTCTTCAAGTGTTGCATATGAACTGACCAATGACTCATTATGAATGAGAAAGTTCCCTCCCCTGGACCAATAACAGAAGACCTATACTCCCCCAACATACACAGTGTATAGCTGATCCCACACACAAGGTTTCCTGTTGTTTGCTGGGTGCTGGTCGAGATGCTGTCTGTCCAGTTGCTGTTTGTTTTTGCTGAGTGATAGAGAGATATGAAGCGGAGGGTGCATTGAGCAAATATGGTGATGTATTGCTGGCTGTAATAGATTAGTTTGTACAACAAAGAAGGAAAAGGAAAGAATGTCTCTTTGTTGGCGCATGTGAGAAAATGTTAAAATGTAACTTTTAATAGATACATTAAAATTGTCCAAACACGAAATAGAACAGTGCAATACGTCAAATATTACAAAATAATATGCAAACTACACATAGTGAATGAAATAATTAATAAAGTGAATTTTAAAACCAAGGCTCACTACCTGTGTTGTCTCTTATATTATTATGTTTAATTGTATCTTATTACGGATCTGAATGCTCTAGGATAACTATCTAGTACTCTAAATATAACATATTGATGAGACTATGGTCTGTCTATTTGATTGAGTATCTAGATAGTTGTCCTATCAATTTCCAGAGATTATAATGCTAAGAGCTGAATTATAACTGTTTGGGGATTTATTCAGTGTAATATTATAGTAACATAGTAACTAAGGTTGAAAAAATACAATTGTCCATCGAGTTCAACCTATTTGTGGTCTCCTATGCAGTCTTATTATAGGACTAGTTATTTTTATGTTAGGACTAGTTAAATTAACTATAATGCGTGCCTATGCACCATAACCCTGAATATCTTTATACAATAGGAATTTATCTAACCCATTCTTAAAGGTGTTGACTGAGTCCGCAGTTACTACTCTCTCAGGCAGGGAATTCCAAACACGTTTTGTCCTTTCCGCCTCAATGTGCGGAAACTCCTCTCCTCTAACCTAAGCGAGTGACCACGTGTTCTCTGTGCTGATCTTATAGAAAACAGGTCCCTCCCAAGCTCTGTGTATTGACCCCTTATATATTTGTAGATGTTGATCATGTCCCCTCTTAGCCTCTTATATCCCTTCTCCAATGATTATATTTATTACAAATATGCAGGTTTATTGTTACTAAACAGAGTTGTCAAATATTCTGCAATACTTGGGTTAATATATGTGACTCGATCATCCATAAAAATAATTTCTCCCAATAATTTTAAATAGTTCACAACAATGTCCAATGTAACAACTGCTTCCTGTGTAAATTGTACTCTGTAACCATATATATATATATATATATATATATTGTACATGTGTTATATTGTATGCAGACCCTATTAATAACAAATATATACATCAATGAGCTTTGGAACTCATACAATGTGTGCGTGTACTTGTTTTCTCTTAAGGGATGTAGTGTTTGCGACGTACAGCGCACTTTTATCGTATATGGTAATAAGATGCGCCTGGCGTCCGCTGCATATATTAACGCTGGCATTTTAGATAATTGTTAGAGATAGATCTGACTCTATTAGATGGGGGCGCGTCAGCGATATCACGTTCTTAATGATTTCATTGTACAGACGTGGCTGTGGTCTACCAGCTAACGATGGACGCATCTTGATGCTGCCGAATCACTTGCTGTTTGTTTTTTTGTGTTATCAGTAAGGCGCTGATATGAACCGAGGGACAATCTATTTCTTTGTTGTGGGAGTGTGACATGCACAATATTTGAAAATGCTACAGTGTATTTTTATTGTTGCAAAACAAAGTTCAAATAAGTCATATTGTGTTTGATTCAGATTGGATTGTCTATCTGTTAAGTAAATTTAAAAGAGCATTTAAAAGTTGGTGCATAGGTATAATATAGCTGTGTTAGCATGCTGAGGCCAATTCACATGCTTTTAAACCCAGGCCTAAAGTAACTTTTGGTGCTTGTATAGATTTTGGTTTCTTTGTGACAAAAGGGCTAGCCACATTGTGTCCTCCATTTTGAGCTAGCCACATGGTGTCCTCCATTTTGGGCTAGCCACATGGCCTGTCCACCATCTTGTTCAAGCACATGGATGGGAATGAGGGGGAGGAGCAGTGGCCATTTTAGGAAGGTCACTTTATCCAACTTAGCTAAATAGCTGACTTTCAGTCTGGTTAAAACAATCAGCTTCCTTTGTCACAAATAAACAACACAACACCATTTATAAGCTACCAATGAATTTATTTAACCCATGCCATAGTCAATTACAAATAGTTTCAATTGGGCCTAGTGAGAGTTAATAGTGAAATGAATACTTGATGTAAGAAATTACACACAGATTTAAAAAAAAAGTTGTTTTTTTCTTTCCAGGATTTGGTAACTCTCTGTTTGCTAGGGTAGGATAGCCATTGAAATGTTAATCAACTTGTTTAACCACTAGTAGAGCAAGGCAAATATCTTTGATATGCAAAATAGAGGCTCTGAGAGAAACTGTATTCATTCAGAATGTGTTTATGAATTCATATGCTGGGTGAAGGAGTTACTTAGAAGTCCAGTGAATGGTGTATATATATTATATTATTATAATTATATCAGTGTATGTTCTGCAAGATAGTTATCCAATCTGAATCATAGCATTTAAATTATAGTCAATAGTCATTATAGATCTGTATAAAGTCGGATACGTTTATTGGCTATATATTTGAGATAGTGTGTTAAGGGAGTAATTATAATAACACGAAACGCAGTTCCGGCCTAAACGTTTAGGTAAACACTCAAAAGAGGATTACCTTTTGGGGGTAACTTCCGGCGAGTATAAGGAACAATTGTGTATTGTGTAAGTGAGCAGTAGTATTTTGTTGCTCACATTTATCCTGATATAGTGTGGTTTATTTAGACGCGAAAGCATGGTGTACACGTGGTATGGTACGTTAGGTAAATGTACGGAAGCGCACGTGGTGAAGGAATGCGCACGGTTGCGTGAAGTAGCGAGCGCAAGTATAACCACACAATAGGAATAAAGTTAAAGGCGGGATAGAAAACATTTGTATTTATACAATAGCAAGTAACTATCCGATTTTAAAAGCAGAATACTATAATATTTTGTTTAAAGTGTACTACCTCTGGAACAAGCTATCAATCAAAGGGAGTGATATTTTTCTGTACAGAAAAACATTGTGTACTAGTGTGAGTGGAAGGTAGGAGTGGACGTATTGAACCCCGGAAACCGTGATCCCGTGGATAAACGCCTGATTTAGAAGAGGCTCAGCGGCATGAATGGGTCGCAACCTAGCGCATTAACGAAGTTGGCACGTACTACAACGTGTTGGAGGAGCGTAATAGATTGTGAAGTGTATTAGTGTTACGCTCTGGCTGAGGAGCGCGGCTTGAATTCGACTCCAGTCATCATAGGGCTTATAGATAACAAGTATCTATAGGCCGTGCGATTGGACCGCGCGTCCGTGTGTTATATGTGGTGCAACGTGATACCATCTGCGTTCTTTTGCGCAGTTGTGTCATATGCGTTTTGTAGAGCATACGCAGACGTGATTTGTGTAAACAAAGGGATTTTCGCTGAGCTTCTCAGGAAATCTCCCTGGTGGGCGTTCACTGGAGAGAGTGATCGATAAGTTTTTTCTCATCCTACAAAAAAACTCCAGTGGAAAGATACCGAAAAGGAATTTTTCGCTGGCTCTCTCAGGAAAATATTCCAATAGAACCTCCACTGAAAGAAATTACGGTGCTGAAGGGTCTGGTAGGAGCCTAACGTTGGGTACATCGCGATCCCACTATTGACAGTACAGGCCAGCGGAGGCGGGAGCGAGTGAAAGCGCTCAGTAAGGACTTTCACCGTTTGCTCGTATTGTTCATTTGGGGATCGTGTCAAAAGTCCGCGATGGGAACAAAGTGAACAAGCAAGAGAGGTTCGGCAGCCAGGGTTCAGGCTGGATAGCGGAGACCAAGAGGGCCCGCTTGGTTTATTGAGGCACGTACTGTGTGAAAACATGTGGAGGATGGTCCACACGGAGGCTTTTTGTGATGAATGGATATGTATGACTGCTGATGATAAGGCATCTTTTCCTAGGGTTGGTGGGATTTGATCCTGAGGTATTGCAGGTAATATGAAAACAAATATGTTTAACCAAAGTCTTATTAGATCGAAAACAAGAACTGTTTGAACTTGTAGCAACAATAAATAAGTAGAAAAAAAAGAGAAAGCAAGTACACCGCCATATGTAGATGTGGAAGGAGTTACAGCCAGCATCCAAACTATAGAGAATAATAAAAATAAAAATATGAAAAATATGAATGTAACCTATATATGTACTAATGAATGTCAAAGTTTTATTTAGGAGGAGAAGGCGACCTGACTGGTTTCAGCCATTTCTCATGCACTCAGAGGAGTATCCAACCGGTAAAAGAGGAGCAGTAACCTGCAGGAGAAGTGGTTGAGACCAGTGGAACTGGTAAGTATGGAGTCATTCGAGTACATACAGTATATAGTAAAACCCCAAAAAATAAAATAAAAATCATGTAAGTAACGTCATAAATGGAGAATATCCTGTCCGCACATTAGTATTTGCCAGTAGGAAAGCGGACAGAGATAGGGTAACCCCCGGGTATTTCTTTTAGTTACCACATAAGAAGTATTCATTTCTAGTAATGCCCCTAGTCTAGATGAGCTCGGAAATGTTTGTTGGACCATGTACAGACCCTTAATACAGGATGAGAAGGATTGAATGAATACTTCACATGACCTAGAAGCTTGTTGATTTTTTTTCTTTTGCAGTACTAGAAAAATTCTCCGTCTGGATAAGATCACTGGTAAACACTAATTCGGCAAATGGGAGGAACGAGAGAAGTGCAACATTACCCTTTGAGAAAACCTGCTGAAGTTACGATTGGGCCTTTATGATGCTAAACCCTTTTCTTTTTTCTCCCAGCAGCAGTGACCCCTGACTAACTTAATTGACAGAGATTTTGTTAAATGTGAAATACATATATTGTACTCCCGCTCAGGAAGTACAAGGTATGTTAGATACCCTCAAAGACTAATGTTGCATTCCACTGTTCTAGATTCATGTCCATCACAGGTCGAGGAAATTATCTCACAAGATACCGGTTTCCCTATGAATTTAGGATGGACAGGACACTGGATTCATGGCTGAGGTAGTCCCAGTAGTGACACAGCAAGCACAAGCTTAAAGGGGGGTAGACCAAGTAGTTAATCAATTCCCGTAGTGCCCAATCCAGTAGTCATTTTAATAAAATCCTCTCCACCTCTACAAACTTATCTGTCACCAACCTCTATTCTGTTTCTCCACAGTTTCCTCTTCATCTTTTGCGTTCACACAGGGTGGTACAATATACAGTATGTACCCGAGTCTCCCAAGATTTCGAGTGACAGCCTGAGTATTGTCGAAGTCGGAAAATATTACAGTACGCACATCAAGTACAAACACCACACAGATGGCCTCCGTGCGCGTACTTGTTCTGCCTGGCGTGCGCATATTCGCAAGTTGTGTATGACCGCTCACGTGGTTCATGCGTATTAGCGCGTGGTATGAGTAATTACGGTAGCATTTGTATTCGCATGGAAAAAGCCACAAAGACATATTCCATATTTCTCTTACGTCCTAGAAGATGCTGGGGACTCCGTAAGGACCATGGGGTATAGACGGTCTCCGCAGGAGATAGGGCACCTAAAAATAACTTTTACTATAGGTGTGCACTGGCTCCTCCCTCTATGCCCCTCCTCCAGACCTCAGTTAGATCTTGTGCCCAGAGGAGAATGGGTGCACTGCAGAGAGCTCTCCAGAGTTTTCTGTTGAAAAAGAATTTTGTTAGGTTTTTTATTTTCAGGGAGTCCTGTTGGCAACAGGCTCCCTGCATCATGGGACTGAGGGGAGAGAAGCAGGGCTGGCTTAACAGTTGGGCTCTGTTTCTAAGGCTACCACCATTAGCTCCAGAGGGAGTCGGAACACAGGTCTCACCTGGGGTTCGTCCCGGAGCCGTGCCACCGTCCTCACAGATGCCGAAGATAGAAGCCGGGTGAGTATGAGAAGGCACAAGACATCATAGGCGGCAGAAGACATCAGATCTTCATGAGGTAAGGCGTGCAGCGGTAAGCTGCGCGCCATTGCTCCCATTCACACACACAGAGCAGCACTGAAGGGTGCAGGGCGCAGGGGCACCCTGGGCAGCAATAAACCTCACATTTGGGCACTGACAAGGTAGATTAGGCTGCTGGGCAGTAATTCTACGATCCCCCGCCATTTTCTATAAAAAAATCACCGGGACCAAAGCCCGCCGTTGGGTGGGCGGAGCTTGATCCCCAGCACTAACCAGCGCCATTTTCTCCACAGAAGCTGCATGAGGAAAACGTTGGCTCCCTGGTCTCTCCCCTGCTGAACATTCAGGCTGGAAAAAAGAGAGGGGGGCATTTTGAGCGCAGTGAGTGGGAATCTGGTCATTTTATATATATAAAAGCGCTATCTGGTCATATCTTTCCAGTGTTATTAAGCGCTGGGTGTGTGCTGGCATACTCTCTCTCTGTCTCTCCTAAGGGCCTGGTTGGGGTTTTGTCCCCTTATAGGTTAATCCCTGTGTGTATGGGGTGTCGGTACGTGGTGTCGACATGTCTGAAGCGGAAGGCTTTTCCAAGGAGGAGGTGGAGCAAATGAGTGGTGTGTCCCCATCGGTTGTGCCGACTCAGGAATGGATGGACATGTGGCATATGTTGAATGCAAGTGTGACATCCTTACATAAGAGGCTTGATAAGGCTGAATTAGGGGGAACATCAGGGGGTCAATCCTCGGATTGGACCGACTCACGGGGCCCATCGGGGTCTCAAAAGCGTCCCTTAACACAAGACACTACTACCGACACGGACTCTGATTCCAGTGTCGACTATGACGAAGTGAAATTGCACCCTAGGGTGACAAAAAGCATTCAGTGTATGATTGTGGCAATAAGGTATGTGTAATATATTGCGGATGAACCCTCGGTCCCCGACACAAGGGTGCACATGTTTAAGGGAAAGAAACAGATTATAAATTTTCCCACATCTCATGAACTAAATGATTTCTTTGAAAAAGCTTGGGAGACTCCGGAAAAGAGACCGCAGATATCCAAAAGAATTTATATGGCATACCCCTTCCCTAAACAGGACAGGGAGCGTTGGGAATCACCTCCCACTGTGGACAAGGCCCTGACGCGCTTGTCCAAGAAAGTGGCGCTACCGTCTCCTGACACAGCTGCCCTTAGGGACCCTGCAGATCGCAGGCAAGAGACTACCTTAAAGTGTATTTATTTTCATACTGGAGCAGTCCTTAGACCGACAATTGCGTCGGCATGGGTGTGTAGCGCGATTTCAGCTTGGACAGATGAGCTGACAGCTGATTTTGATAAGATGGATAAGGATACTATATTCTTAACTCTAGCCCATATTAAAGACGCAGTCTTATTTATGAGGGATGCTCAAAGGGACATTGGTTTGCTGGCTTCTAGGGCCAATGCCATGTCTATCTCGGCGAGAAGATCCTTATGGACTCGCCAATGGACGGGTGATGCAGATTCCAAAAAACATATGGAAGTTCTACCCTATAAGGGAGATGTATTGTTTGGGGATGGGCTGACGGACCTGGTTTCCACAGCTACAGCAGGTAAATTAAACTTTTTACTCCCCAACAGCAAAAGAAAGTACCACCCTATCAGATGCAGTCCTTTCGGTCGCACAAGTCCAGAAGAGGTCGGGGATCCTCCTTCCTCGCCAGAGGTGGGGCAGAGGCAAAAGAGCACCTGCTTCGGCAGGTGCCCAGGAACAAAAGTCCTCCCCGGCTACTCCAAAGCCTACAGCATGACGCTGGGGCTCCCCTGAGGGAGTCCGCACCGGTGGGGGCACGTCTTCGACTTTTCATCCAGGCCTGGGTCAGCTCAGGCCTGAGTCCTTGGGTGTTGGAAATAGTTTCCCAGGGTTACAAACTGGAATTCGAGGAGGTGCCCCCGCGCCGATTTTTCAAATCGGCCCTACCAGCTTCCACATCGGAACGGGATGTAGTCTTAGCTGCTATTCAAACGCTGTGTCTACAGCAAGTAATAATCAGGGTTCCCCTGAACCAGCAGGGAAGAGGTTACTACTCAACCCTATTTGTGGTCCCGAAACCGGACGGTTCGGTCAGACCTATTTTGAATCTGAAGTCCCTAAACCTGTACATAAAAAGATTCAAATTCAAAATGGAATCACTCAGAGCGATAATAGCCAATATGGAGGAGGGGGAGTTTATGGTGTCTCTGGACATAAAGGATGCGTACCTTCATGTTCCCATATATTACACCCATCAGGAATACCTGAGATACGCTGTACAGGATTGTCATTACCAATTTCAGACGTTGCCGTTTGGGCTTTCCACGGCCTCGAGGATTTTCACCAAGATAATGGCGGAAATGATGGTGGTCCTGCGCAAGCATGGAGTCACAATTATCCCATACTTGGACGATCTCCTAATAAAAGCGAGATCCACAGAGAAATTGCTGAGCAGCGTGGCTCTCTCTCTGAGAGTGCTCCAGCAACACGGTTGGATTCTAAATCTACCGAAGTCACAGTTGATTCCAACAACTCGGCTAACGTTCCTAGGTATGATACTGGATACGGAACAAATTAAGGTCTTTCTCCCACTGGAGAAAGCCCAGGACATCCAGAACATGGTCAGAGACCTGCTAAAAACGAAAAGGGTGTCAGTTCACCAATGCACTTGAGTTCTGGTAAAAATGGTGGCGGCCTACGAGGCCATTCCCTTCGGAAGGTTCCATGCAAGGACTTTTCAATGGGACCTTCTGGACAAGTGTTCCGGGTCCCATCTGCACTTACATCGGAAAATAACTCTGTCCCCAGGGGCCAGGGTGTCTCTCCTGTGGTGGTTGCAAAGTACTCACCTGCTGGAGGGTCGCAGGTTCGGAATTCAGGATTGGATCCTGGTTACCACGGACGCGAGCCTCCGAGGATGGGGAGCAGTCACACAAGGAAGAAATTTTCAGGGACTGTGGTCAGACCAGGAGTCCTGTCTACACATCAATGTGTTGGAACTCAGGGCCATTTACAACGGCCTTCGACAAGCGGAGAGTCTTCTTCGAAACCTACCGGTTCGGATTCAATCAGACAATGTCACAGCAGTGGCTCATGTGAACCGCCAAGGCGGGACAAGAAGCAGAGTCGCGATGGTGGAAGCCACCAGGATTCTTCGCTGGGCGGAAAATCACGTAAGCGCTCTGTCGGCTGTCTTCATTCCGGGAGTGGACAACTGGGAAGCAGACTTCCTCAGCAGACACGATCTCCATCCAGGAGAGTGGGGACTTCATCAAGAAGTCTTTGCAGACGTAACGCGTCTTTGGGGAACTCCTCAAATAGACATGATGGCGTCACGCCTCAACAAAAAGCTTCGGAGGTATTGTGCCAGGTCTCGGGACCCTCAGGCAGTAGCAGTAGACGCTCTGGTAACACCGTGGGTGTTCAAATCGGTCTACGTGTTTCCTCCTCTTCCTCTCATCACAAAAGTGTTGAGGATCGTAAGACGAAGAAGAGTACAGACGATACTCGTTGTCCCAGACTGGCCTCGAAGGGCCTGGTACTCGGATCTACAAGAGATGCTCACAGGAGATCCCTGGCCTCTTCCTCTGAGGGAAGACCTGTTGCAACAGGGGCCCTGTGTATTTCAAGACTTACCGCGGTTACGTTTGACGGCATGGCGGTTGAACGCCGAATCCTAGCGAAAAAATGGGATTCCGGAAGAGGTCATCCCTACTTTAATAAAGGCTAGGAAGGAGGTGACGGTAAAACATTATCACCGTATCTGGCGAAAGTATGTGTCTTGGTGTGAGACTAAGAATGCACCTATGGAAGATTTTCATCTGGGTCGTTTTCTCCACTTCCTACAGACAGGAGTGGATATGGGCCTGAAATTAGGCTCTGTTAAGGTACAGATATCGGTCCTCTCGATTTTCTTTTAGAAGGAATTGGCTACTCTTCCAGAAGTCCAGACGTTTGTAAAGGGAGTGCTGCACATCCAGCCCCCTTTTGTGCCTCCAGTGGCACAATGGGACCTGAACGTGGTGTTGCAGTTCCTAAAATCACACTGGTTTGAACCGCTTAACAAGGTTGAGTTGAAATTTCTTACCTGGAAGGTGGTCATGTTGTTGGCCTTAGCATCAGCAAGGCGAGTGTCAGAATTGGCGGCTTTGTCACACAAGAGCCCCTACTTGATTTTTCATGTGGATCGAGCTGAATTGAGGACACGTCCGCAATTTTTGCCTAAAGTGGTTTCTTCATTCCATATGAATCAACCTATTGTGGTGCCTGTGGCTACAAGTGACCTGGAGGATTCCAGATCCCTGGACGTAGTCAGGGCCTTAAAGATTTATGTAGCCAGGACGGCTAGAATTAGGAAAACAGAGGCTCTGTTTGTCCTGTATGCTGCTAATAAGATTGGCGCACCTGCTTCGAAGCAGACTATTGCTCGCTGGATCTGTAATACGATTCAGCAGGCTCATTCTACGGCTGGATTGCCGGTACCAAATTCGGTTAAGGCCCATTCCACTAGGAAGGTGGGTTCTTCTTGGGCGGCTGCCCGAGGCGTCTCGGCATTACAGCTTTGCCAAGCGGCGACTTGGTCGGGGTCAAACACTTTTGCTAAATTCTACAAGTTTGATACCCTGGCTGATGAGGACCTAGCGTTTGCTCAGTCGGTGCTGCAGAGTCATACGCACTCTCCCGCCCGATTGGATGCTTTGGTATAAACCTCATGGTCCTTACGGAGTCCCCAGCATCCTCTAGGACGTAAGAGAAAATAAGATTTTAAACCTACCGGTAAATCTATTTCTCCTAGTCCGTAGAGGATGCTGGGCGCCCGTCCCAGTGCGGAAACTCTGCAAGACTTGTATATAGTTGTTGCTTACATAAGGGTTCTGTTACAGTTGGAATCGGTCTTGGACCGTTACTGTTATTGTTCATACGGTTAACTGGTCATGTATGATCCAGGTTACATGGTATGATTGGTGTGGGCTGGTATGAATCTTGCCCTTGGATTTCTAAATCCTGCCTTGTATTGTCCATCTCCTCTGCGCACAGTTCTCTAACTGAGGTCTGGAGGAGGGGCATAGAGGGAGGAGCCAGTGCACACCCATAGTAAAAGTTATTTTTAGGTGCCCTATCTCCTGCGGAGCCCGTCTATACCCCATGGTCCTTACGGAGTCCCCAGCATCCTCTACGGACTAGGAGAAATAGATTTACTGGTAGGTTTAAAATCTTATTTTAATCCACATAGTGCACAATGTACACATAGCCCACATGCACCACACCAGCAAGTTATACTTGTTTAAAAGGTACAATAACAAAGGGATTCACCTATACAGGATATGAGGGGACAGCATTAGGTTAAGAGGTGATGTTTGGTATCCAACTGTAGGGTATTTTAAGGGCAACATTCCGGTAGCAGTTTGCAGAAGATAGCACACTCCTGCGCATAATAATGCTCAGGAACAGGATATTAATATTAAACTGTATTTACTGTACTCTGATATTCGGCGGGAACCCAGTGGAGACCAACTGCAAGTGCACCTGGACCAGGCACCGCCCACCTTTTCAAACCAACCTATGACCCCTCCTGTACTGTAAAGGACCAGCCCTTTGACCTATAGGTTACAGTTTCTATTGTATTATGTTTTGACCAAATGTATAAAAGCCAAGCTGCCTAGCCGGTCATTCATCCCTCTCTGAAGGTCATCTTGCTTAATTGACTGAGCACCGGGACCAAGTGGCGCTGGCGAAACAAAACGTATGTACCATTGATTGTAGCCTCTTTTCTCTTATTGTGATTGTATATCTGTTGTAACCCCCTTTTCTCTGACGTCCTAGTGGATGCTGGGAACTCCGTAAGGACCATGGGGAATAGACTGGGCACTCTAAAAGAAAGATTAGGTACTATCTGGTGTGCACTGGCTCCTCCCTCTATGCCCCTCCTCCAGACCTCAGTTAGAATCTGTGCCCGGCCAGAGCTGGGTGCTCCTAGTGGGCTCTCCTGAGCTTGCTAGAAAGAAAGTATTTGTTAGGTTTTTATTTTCAGTGAGATCTGCTGGCAACAGACTCACTGCTACGTGGGACTGAGGGGGGAGAAGCAAACCTACCTGCTTGCAGCTAGCTTGTGCTTCTTAGGCTACTGGACACCATTAGCTCCAGAGGGTTTGAACACAGGGCCTGACCTCGATCGTCGGTTCCCAGAGCCGCGCCGCCGTCCCCCTTGCAGAGACAGAAGATAGAAGAGAAGCGATGAAATCGGCGGCAGAAGACTCCTGTCTTCATTAAGGTAGCGCACAGCACCGCAGCTGTGCGCCATTGCTCCCACAGCACACCACATACTCCGGTCACTGTAGGGTGCAGTGCGCTTGGGGGGGCGCCCTGGGCAGCAATAAAAATACCTTTGGCATAAAAATACACATAATACAGTCTGTGACTGTATATGTGTAAAACCCCCGCCATTTTTTGTCAGAAACAGGACTGAGGGGGCGGGGCCTTCTTCCTCAGCACACCAGCGCCATTTTCTCTTCACAGCTGCGCTGGAAGGAAGCTCCCCAGGCTCTCCCCTGCAGTATCCTGGTACACAAAGGGTGAAAAGAGAGGGGGGGGCACATAAATTTAGGCGCAAAAATTGTATATACAGCAGCTACTGGGTAAACACACTGAGTTGTAGTGTAATCCCTGGGTTATATAGCGCTGGGGTGTGTGCTGGCATACTCTCTCTCTGTCTCTCCAAAGGGCCTTGTGGGGGAACTGTCCTCAAATAGAGCATCCCCTGTGTGTGTGGTGTGTCGGTACGCGTGTGTCGACATGTCTGAGGTAAAAGGCTCCTCTAAGGAGGCGATAGAGCGGATATGTGTGTGAGAGGGTGTCTCCGTCGACAACGCCGACACCTGTTTGGATATGTGTAAGTGCTAAGGTGAATTTATTGCACAAATGGTTAGGGAACAGACAGGAAATCTACCCATGTCTGTCCCTATGTCACAGAGACCTTCAGACTCTCACAATGCTCACTATCCAAAATAACAAACACTGGTATCGACACGGAGTTTAACTCCACTGTCGACTACGATAATGCAAAGTTACAGCCAAGATGGCTAGAAGGTATTCAATATATGATTATTGAAATAAAAGATGATTTGCATATCACTGATGACTCATCTGTCCCTGACACGAGAGTACACATGTTTAAGGGGAAGAATGCTGAGGTAAATTTCCCTCCTCTCATGAGGAAAAAGAGCGGGAATCTCCAGACAAGAGACGGCAGCTTCCCACAAGAGAATTCTCAGGCTGTATCCTTTCCCCACTAGAGCCAGGATGTGTTGAGAATCTTCCCCTAGGGTGTCCTGTTTGCACAGACGGTAGCACTTGCTATTCTCAGGGATCCTGCAGATAGCGTGCACATTCTAGTATACTACCCAGACCGGCGATTGTGTCGGCATGGGTTTATAGCGCTGTGGCAGCGTGGACATGTACCTTATCAGCAGAGATTGATACCCTAGTAAATATAAAAAAGATGCTGTCTTAAGTGATAGATATATAGTTATAAAGCATGCCCAAAGAGACATGAGTATACTGGGTCCTAGAGTCAAAGCTATGTCGATCTCTGCTTGACGTGTCCTGTAGAATATGCATTGGACAGATGATGCCGACTTAAGAGGCATATGGAATGCTGAGGATTGTGTGGAGAAGGGTTCTCGGGCCTGGTCTCCACAGCTATAGCTGGTAATTCTGCTAGTTTGCCTTATATTCCTGCACAGCCTAAGAAAGCACGTCATTATTAAATGCAGCCTTTCGAATAAAGAAACAAGAAAGTCTGAGGTGCGTCCTTTCTTGTCAGAGCCGGGATCAACACAGCTAGTTCCCAGGAACAGAAGTCCTCCCTGGCCTCTACAAAAATCCACCTATGCCGCTGGGGCTCCACAGGCAGAGCTAGGCCCGGTGGGGACATGCCTTCGTAAGTTCAGCCACAAGTGGGTTCACTCCCTGTTAGGTCCCTGGGCAATAGATATTGTGTCTCAGGGATACAAGCTGGACTGTGAGAAGATGCCCCCTCACCGACGGCCCTGCGGGCTTCCCCCCAAGAGAGGGAGCCAGTGTTAACTGCAATTCACAAATTGTATCTTTAACAGGTGGTGGTCAAGGGTCCCCTCCTTCAACAAGAGGGTGTTATTATTCGACCATGTTGTAATCCCGAAACCAGACGGTTCGGTCAGACCCATATTGAATTAAAAATCCCTGAACATATACCTGAGAAGGTTCAAGTTCAAGATGGAATCGCTAAGAGCGGTCAGGGCAAGCCTAAAAAGAGGGAGACTTTATCGTGAATCGGGTCATAAGGGATGCATACCTTCATGTCCCCATTTATCCACCTCATTAGGCGTACCTCAGAATTGCGGTACGGGGTTGTCATAACCAAGGTAATGGCGGATATGATTGTGCTCCTGCGGAAGCAAGGTGTCACTATTATCACCTACTTGGACGATCTCCTCATACAAGCGAGATCAAAAGAGCAGTTGCTGAACAGCGTATCACTTTCTATGGAAGTGTAACGGCAACACGGCTGGATTCTATATATTCCAAAGTCGCAGTTGGTTCCTACAGCTCATCTGCCTCTCCTAGGCACGATCCTAGACACAGACCAGAAAAGGGTTTATCTCCCGATAGAGAGAGCTCTGGAGCTCATGACACTGGTCAGGAATCTATTAAAACCAAAACAGGTGTCAGTGCATCACTGCACTCGAGTCCTGGGAAGGATGGTGGCATCATACGAGGCCATCCCCTTAGGCAGGTTCCATGCGAGGACCTTCCAATGGGATTTACTGGACAAGTGGTCCGGATCACCTCTTCAGATGCATCGGTTAATCACCCTATCCCCCAGGGCCAGGGTGTCTCTCCTGTGGTGGCTGCAGAGTGCTCACCTTCTCGAGGGCCGCAGATTCGGCATTCAGGACTGGATCCTGGTGACCACGGATGCAAGCCTCCGAGGGTGGGGGGCAGTTACACAGGGAAGAAATTTCCAAGGTCTGTGGTCAAGTCAACAGACTTGCCTTCACATCAATATCCTGGAACTAAGGGCCATATACAACGCCCTAAGTCAAGCGGAGATCCTGCTTCACAACCAACAGGTTCTGATCCAGTCAGACCGCAGGGGTTCATGTAAACCGCCAAGGCGGCACAAGGAGCAGGGTGGCGAGGGTAGAAGCCACCAGAATTCTTCGCTGGGTGGAGAATCAAGTAAGCGCACTGTCAGCAGTGTTCATTCCGGGAGTGGACAACTGGGAAGCAGACTTCCTCAGCAGGCACGACCTCCACCCGGGAAAGTGGGGACTTCATCAGGAAGTCTTCACGCAGTTTGCAAATTGATGGGAACTGCCTCAGGTGGACTAGATGGCGTCCCACCTCAATAAAAAGCTAAAAAAGGTTTTACGCCGGGTCAAGGGATCCTCAGGTGATAGCTGTGGTCGCACTAGTAACACCGTGGGTGTTCCAGTCGGTCTATGTATTCCCTCCTCTTCCTCTCATACCCAAGGGCTGAGAATTGTAATAAAAGGAGGAGTGAGAACAATATTCTTTGCTCCGAATTGGCCAAGAAGGACTCGGTACCCGGAGCTGCAAGAAATGCTCTCAGAGGACTCAGGGCTTCTGCCTCTCAGACAGGACATGTTGCAACAGGGGCCCTGTCTGTTCCAAGACTTACCGCGGCTGCATTTGACGGCATGGCGGTTGAACGCCGGATCATAGCGGAAAAGGGCATTCCGGATGCAGTTATTCCTACGCTGATAAAGGCTAGGAAAGACGTGACAGCAAGACTTTTTCACTGTATATAGCGAAAATAGGTTGCTTGGTGTGAGGCCGGGAAGGCCCTACAGAGGAATTCCAGCGGAGTCGATTCCTGCACTTCCTACAGTCAGGAGTGACTATGGGCCTAAAATTAGGATCCATAAAGGTCAAGATTTCGGCCCTATCCATTTTCTCTCAAAAAGAACTGGCTTCACTGCCTGAAGTTCAGACGTTGTTCCGGGGGTGCTGCATATTCAGCCTCCTTTTGGGCCACCGGTGGTACCTTGGGATCTTAACGTTGTGTTGGATTTCCTAAAATCCCATTGGTTTGAGCCACTTAAGACCGTGGAGCTAAAATATCTCACGTGGAAAGTGGTCATGCTATTGGCCTTAGCTTCGGCTAGGCGTGTGTCAGAATTGGCGGTTTTGTCATGTAAAAGCCCTTATCTGATCTTCCATATGGTCAGGGCAGAATTGAGGACTCGTCCCCAATTTCTCCCTAGGGTGGTATCATTGTTTCATTTGAACCAGCCTATTGTGGTGCCTGCGGCTACTAGGGACTTGGAGGATTCCAAGTTGCTGGACGTAGTCCGGGCTTTGAAAATTTATGTTTCCGGAACGGCGGGAGTCAGAAAGTCTGACTCGCTGTTTATTCTGTATGCAGCCAACAAGGTTGGCGCTCCTGCTTCGAAGCAGACTATTGCTCGCTGGATCTATAGCACAATTCAGCTGGTTCACTCTGCGGCTGGATTGCCGCATCCAAAATGGTGAAAGCCCATTCCGCAAGGAAGGTGGGCTCTTCTTGGGCGGCTGCCCGAGGGGTCTCGGCTTTACAGCTTTGCCGAGCTGCTACTTGGTCAGGGTCAAACAAGTTTGCTAAGTTCTACAAGTTTGATACCCTGGCTGAGAAGGACCTTGAGTTTGCTCATGCGGTGCTGCAGAGTCATCCGCACTCTCCCGCCCATTTGGGAGCTTTGGTATAATCCCCATGGTCCTTACGGAGTTCCCAGCATCCACTAGGACGTCAGAGAAAATAAGAATTTACTCACCGGTAATTCTATTTCTCGTAGTCCGTAGTGGATGCTGGGCGCCCGTCCCAAGTGCGGACTCTCTGCAATACATGTATATAGTTATTGCTTAACTAAAGGGTTATTGTTATGAGCCATCCGTTAAATGAGGCTCAGTTGTTGTTCATACTGTTAACTGGGTATGGTTATCACAAGTTGTACAGTGTGATTGGTGTGGCTGGTATGAGTCTTACCCTGGATTCCAAATCCTTTCCTTGTTGTGTCAGCTCTTCCGGGCACAGTTTCCCTAACTGAGGTCTGGAGGAGGGGCATAGAGGGAGGAGCCAGTGCACACCAGATAGTACCTAATCTTTCTTTTAGAGTGCCCAGTCTCCTGCGGAGCCCGTCTATTCCCCATGGTCCTTACGGAGTTCCCAGCATCCACTACGGACTACGAGAAATAGAATTGCCGGTGAGTAAATTCTTATTTTTGCAAATATATGTTGGTGGGTCGGATCCCAGCCTTTTAAATACAATTGGTGTCGTGTCTCTTTCCTACTAAAGTTAAAGTGTATTTCAGCCACACGTGTAGCTGCATTGTGCTCACAGCGTGTCGGTGTGTGTGTATGCACAGCGTGTACTTTGTACGTCCGTTGAGGTGAGTGTACGCAAAGTGCGTACACGGTATGGGTCTTTGTACGCTAATTGAGTAAACAGTACGTAGGTTGAGGATTACATACTGCGGCCGCAGCAACTTGAATTTTAATGTATAAGGTATTGCTTTTAGTCCTGTAAGTTAACCAGCTTTAACAGTATTGTCTCCCAAGCCCTGCATGACTGTTTACAGTCCTTTCAGCCTGAGAATGGGTCGGTGCTGATACAATATGTTGATGACTTGTTGTTGTGCGCTGATTCATTTGAGTCGTCCCTGGCGGATACGGAGCAGTTTCTATTTTGTCTCTTCCAAACAGGACACCAGGTCTCAGGGGATGGACTGCAGTAGTGTAGGACAAGGGTCAAGTGCCTGGGACGTGGTACTGGTACATGATTTGACAGTTCATACACCACATGCCGTATTGTTCCTTCAAAGTTCTGCCCAAACCCGGTATGTCTCATCAGCACGATGGCACCAGTACATTACTGCAGTGTGCCTTGTGATAATATCGATATTATCTTAAACCATAAAGCTATACCTTTAAACACACTTTTACCATGGAGCCGCTGCGGCCGCTAGACTTAATACACACGCTACGTACTTTGTACGTTATTTGCGTACAGAGTCCCGTACCTTGTACGGACTTAGCGTACAAACGCCGCACTGGGGGTACAAAGTACACACAGCGCGCACACACTCTTGATATACTTTAAACCTTATTAGTAATGCAATGCAATGATATTATTACACTCTAAACCTTATGAAGCAAAGCACTGCAATGATGTTACACTCTAAACCTTATGCAGCGCTGACGGTACAAAGTACCCGCAGCGCGTACACAACTTATCAAGACACTTTTAAACCTTATGCAGTTTGGTAATGTAATATGCTTTAAACCCTAGCAGGGAAAAGAGGACACAACACCGATTTGTAGTTAAAACACTGGGCTCCGACACCTCAGCGTATATATCTGAAAGGGGATAACAATACAATTCATACACTACAAAATACAACAGAGTAAATGGCTACAGTCAATGTACATACGTGAGAATATTCGCTTGCGCAACCTGGTCCAGTCCTCCGCTAATCAGGTAGATAGCGTTAAGAGTCTTCTGACCGGCCAGGCAGCAACAGGCTTTTTATACACTACTTCCAAAAGCAATACAATGGATACTGTAATCCCTTTGTCCATTGGACACAGAGATGCACTTTTACAGTACAAGAGAGGTCATAGGTCGATTTGAATAGGTGGGCGATGTCTTTCTTAACTGCTCTTGTGGGTGGTCTCCTCTGGATTCCCGCCGCATAAATAATATACAGTAAATACAGTTTATATCTATATTCTACTTCTGCACATAACTACACGCAGGAACATGCGATCTTCCTCTAACAAACACCGGAATGTTACCCTTAAAATACCCTACAGCTGGATACTAGACATCACCTTATAACCTTAGTCTGTTCCTTCCTATCATGCAAAGGTGAATCCCTTAGTCCTGGAATCATTTAAACTGTTGATACTTGCTGATGTGGTGCAGGGGGGCTATGTGTACAATGTGCACTATTTGGATTAAATATGTAATGTGTTGATAACCCTCTATGCGCTCACAAACTCCGCCGTAAATACCCATACCACGCGCAGGACCGCGGGAGTGATAATACGCAAATTGCGGATATGTGCACGCACGGCTGAACAAGTGCTCGCGCAGCGGGCATGTGTGTGTGGTTAGTACGTGGTGTGCGTACTACAATATTTTTCGACTTTGACAGTCCACCCTTTGGCAGTCAACAATAACTGCCACTATATAAACACTAAACAGAAAAATATACAATACAATATCTACAGATGATTGGATGGTAGGAGGAGAGGTGTAGGTGGGAAATGTATGACCTAGTGGGATAGTAAAAGCATGTATGTATGAATTCATGTCTGAGGGGCATGTATCATCGTGCCGTATATGTTCTAGATAAGCTTCGAGGTATTGCGAAGTATACATTAAATCCTTCTTATCCCGTATTAAGGGTCTGTAAGTGGGCCGACAAACACTACCGAGCTCTTTTTGGCTTCTTGTTCCAACAAATGGGGTGCACATTTAGTTGGTGATACATGAAGGGGGAACATATGTGAGTGCTAATATCTGTGGATATCACCTGTCGACTATGTGTGTCGTTAACTGAAGGTTGTAGAGATGAAGATAAGACACATATCTAAAATACATTTGCATAACATTTTCGTAATCATTCTTGGGTGTAGTCGATGTCTTTTCCGGATCGGGGTATCTGGGCCAAGGGGGAAACAAAAGGAAAAACGGGTGAAAGAAACGGGCCATGGAATTCATTTGCAATCCTTATCATAACATTGTCTCTATGGATGGGTCGTAAATTAAATCTGCTGCTGTAACAATGCCCCCGCTCCTTAAACTCATCAATTGTGTGCCATGCTTGCGCCGCATTAAAATTCGAACACACCTAAATATCAAGCCAATAATTATGATGACTCCCAGGATACAAAGGAGAAACTTTCCTACACTCATAATAACATTTTGAGCCCACTCTCCTAATCCTGAGAACCAATTTCGTGGGTTCAACCATGAGACCCAGCTGGTCAGCTCATTACCCACAGTGGTCAGGGTAAGATTGTGCCTCCTCCGGAACTCCCACTTCAACTGCAAGATATCGTCCATCTTTTGATCGATGATCTCGGTTGGGTCATCAATGCTGTTTGTAATATACGTGCAGCACTTCACACCATATTGAGTTGCCAAAGTGACACAGTACCCACCCGTCACAGCTGTGATATAATTAAGGACCATCCTGTGCTGGATCAGTTCCGTTTTGTAAGCTTGCAACTCCCTACCCGTATACCTGAAGGTGTCGTCATACATCTCAGTGATATTATCTATCAAGTTCGCTAGCGCATGGATATACCTATAATTTATAATTCCTCTGGCAGTACGGGTGATGTCTAACGAAAGTAGGAATTGAATCCCGGTGGATTCATGGATCAAATCAGAGGCTACGTGCTCTGTCCTATCTATGAGGTGTCTCTTGACGATGTGTTCATAGTGAGTATGAGTATAAGGAGCCTGAGCACTGCGGTGAACGTCTTTCATCTTATCATGGGTTATGGTCATGACCTCTGGCAACACTCTTCCAACATAACACAATCCCTCTGAGTTTGGGGCAAGCCACTTATACGCCTTCCTCCCACATATGAAATAGGCATCATCGGGGAGAACATATGGGACAGAATATGACATTACCATATTGCAAACTTTCCAAGTGAAAAATCCCATCCCTAACTATCCCATCTGCTCAGTACAAGTATCAGGCTGTATGATATGAGCACAATACCCTGGTGATACTTCTCCAACCCACATGGTCTTGCTTCCTCGAGTATACCTATACCGAAAATACCTTCCACTGTTGGCTATTTGGCGTACAAGTTCAGAGTCTTTGGGTATCTTATCAGCTCTGTGCGAAAAGGCCATGGTTTGATTATTCCATGTCACCTCCCAATTTCCTGGTTTTCGGAGATTGGAAATGTTGAAACATAACAAGGATCTATCTACATGGTACTGGTGGAGCTTCAAACTAGGGGGCCTAGAAATATTAAATTTCTTGTCCACCGGTCTCCCACCCCGTAATTCCAGTACCTCATCTATTGCTAAAGGGTACAGTACTAATCCTGACTTGCTCTGACCTTGAGGTACTTGTGAACACACCCAGCATTCTGTCTGGTTTAAGACCTTACGCACTAGTGAGTGGTAATCACTCAATGGATGACGGTCCATGTTGATATTAAGGCTGGACTGACATCTCTGGAAGGGGATAACAATACAATTCATACACTACAAAATACAACAGAGTAAATGGCTACAGTCAATGTACATACGTGAGAATATTCGCTTGCGCAACCTGGTCCAGTCCTCCGCTAATCAGGTAGATAGCGTTAAGAGTCTTCTGACCGGCCAGGCAGCAACAGGCTTTTTATACACTACTTCCAAAAGCAATACAATGGATACTGTAATCCCTTTGTCCATTGGACACAGAGATGCACTTTTACAGTACAAGAGAGGTCATAGATCGATTTGAATAGGTGGGCGATGTCTTTCTTAACTGCTCTTGCGGGTGGTCTCCTCTGGATTCCCGCCGCATACATAATATACAGTAAATACAGTTTATATCTATATTCTACTTCTGCACATAACTACACGCAGGAACATGCGATCTTCCTCTAACCAACACCGGAATGTTACCCTTAAAATACCCTACAGCTGGATACTAGACATCACCTTATAACCTTAGTCTGTCTCTTCCTATCATGCAAAGGTGAATCCCTTAGTCCTGGAATCATTTAAACTGTTGATACTTGCTGATGTGGTGCAGGGGGGCTATGTGTACAATGTGCACTATTTGGATTAAATATGTAATGTGTTGATAACCCTCTATGCGCTCACAAACTCTGCCGTAAATACCCATACCACGCGCAGGACCGCGGGAGCGATCATACGCAAATTGCGGATATGTGCACGCACGGCGGAACAAGTGCACGCGCAGCGGGCATGTGTGTGTGGTTAGTACGTGGTGTGTGTACTACAATATTTTTCGACTTTGACACTTGTCATGCACAAAGGATGGAGGAAGGATGAGAATACTGGTGAAGGGAAATTTTGTATAGACACTGATATGCATGATGGTAGGGAATATCTGAATCAGCAAGGAAATGGTCTATGGCGCTAAGGTTAGTGGTGTATAATTAATAGATGTAAAATTCTGTAAGTCAGCAGCCACCCGGAGCTGGAGATGCCGAATCCAGACAAACAGAGACAACACAAATAAATATTCCAGGTGGCGCTTAAAAGTACAGAAAACAATTAAACATGTTAAAATAAAAAATATTTTTGTTTATTATTGATAAAAAAAGAGATAATATAGTGTAGTATACACTGGTAACACAAACTCCCGGGAGTAAACAATATAAAATAAATACAAAATCCACACCACAGTTAGGAGCCTGATAGATGCTCGCTAGATCAATACTGGCTATAGTGATAAAAGATAAATGGTTGTAACATTATATATTGATGGCCATAACTGCTGTATAGTATATATTAATATGATCTAATCACACAGGTGTGCACTCCAGCGCTAGATGTTATGTAAAATAAAAGTTATATGAAAGTCACTCACATGTACATGGAGAATCCTTAGGTGCCAAACAATGATGACAGCACTCCGTATGAGGCACCTTAAACTGTCATAATTTGAAGCAGACACTTATGTGTAACAGGGTGTCTGGACCCTCGCTAAATAGCGGGACTGAGGTGTACCGTATGTATACGGAGTAGTTGGATGAATGTGATATCAACCGCCCAAGTAATTTATCCGGTCTGGCAGCGGAGGCGATGAGTGGGCACCCAGGGTGCGTTGCTGGGGTAAGAAGAAAACCCGTGAAGGTCTTGATGTTTGAAGTTGGCGCTGCGCTTCCGTGCAGGGAGCGCTGTGCATCCGGCAATGAGCGCCCCAGTGGTGTAGCCTCGGTCCGGCAGCGGAGGCAGATGATGATCACCTGTACTGGGCACCCTGTATCAAGGTATAGCCGTGGAGATCTCCTTGTTGTGAGTCGCGCTGTAACCCGTGCAGGGAGCGCTGTGATGGAAGTAGTCAGCTCCGTCAGTTTACAGCTGGATCAGGTGTAGAGATGGAGAGCAGTCTCCGTCCGAGCACTGACTATCTCCCCATATGCTGCACTGGTGTCAGCTGGGCCAAAAACGTTCCAGGTATCTGGCTGTTAATGCAAGATTGTAGCCCTCTGGATATGCTGGGTGTGGAATGAAGTTCTGTCTGGGGAGAATTGTTAGAATGTCCTGTATCCTTAACGCGTTTCAATGCACAGCAGGGCGTCTTTATCCAAAGGCAGGTATAGTGTGAGGTTAGAGTGAGTGTCTCTTAATAGACAGAACTTCATTCCAATTTGTGGAAAGTGGAAAAAAGTGGAAAAATTTTCAGGTAGGTTTTGGCAAAACGCGTCCGAATCCAAAACACGGCCGCGGAACCGAATCCAAAACCAAAACACAAAACCCGAAAAAAATTCCGGTGCACATCTCTAAGTATGTACAGTATGTGTATGTATGCAGAGTCGGACTGGGGTATGTAGGGCCCACTGGGGGAATACAGTGGTAGAGGCCCATGTTTAGGGGTGTGACCAGTCTCTCGAGGGGGTGTGCCCAGCCGCCTCATTGGGTTGCCTAACCATTTTGCATGGGTTGGTCCCCTAGATAAATATATACAGTAAATACTGCAGTGCATGCATGATAATGTACTAGATTAGTAACAGCAGAGTCTGAAACCTGATCCCTAGAGGAGGGGGTGGGCCCCCAGGCAATAGGATCCACCGGTGGTTTCCCCTGTACCCCTGTGGGCCAGTCCAACCCTGTTTATATGTATATCATACTTGCCTACTTTTGAAAAAGCATTTCAGGGAGATGTGAAAGTAGCCCCTATCAGTGCGGATGCGTACTGCTACATCTGAGAGGCGTGTCATGAGAATGACTTACATCCAAATGTAAATGAGCCCCAAAGTTAGTAAGATCTACTTGTTGAAGAAAAAACACTAATATTTTGCAGGATTTGTTTGTGTATTGTGTTTTGCAAGAGGTTCCATATACTGTAATGTTTTTTTTTTTTTAAATCTAGAAAGATTTCACATCCATGATATCACTAAGCGACCCATAGCCTCTTTAGTAGAGAAGTTTCATATTTACAGTATGTCATCACTAAGCGCCATTTTTCTTTTTTTCATATTACGGTCACGTTAACAAGGCGTGTTTCCTTTGTTAATCTGTAGATTCTCACATTACACTAATGATATATGCAAAGAAGAGAGGGAGACTGAGATTTTTCAAGGTAGGCGCTAATCACATCCAACGTCACAGGCCATCCCCCTGTGCAGACCACACCCTCACAACATCAACCACATCACCACATCACTAATCAAACCTCCACACCGTTTTTCACTAAAATAGGCTCTTCATAAATTTCAGCTCCAGGCCCATGTGGACCTTAATCTGGCACTGACTGGGCCCCCAGTATGTGTGTCCCCATATCCCTCATCCACCCCCCAGAATGTGTGTCCCCATATCCCTCACCCACCCCCCAGTATGTGTTTCCCCATATCCCTCACCCACCCCCCAGTATGTGTGTCCCCATATCCCTCACCCGACTCTACTGTGTGTGTCCCCATATCCCTCACCTGGTCCCACAATGTGTGTCCCCATATCTCTCACCCGGCCCCACTATGTGTGTCCCCATATCCCTCATTCGGCCCCACTATGTGTGTCCCCGTATCCCTCACCCACCTCCCTGTATGTTTACCCCTATGTCCATCACTGGGCCCCCAGTAAGTGTGTCCCCATATTCCTCACCCAGCCCCACTATGTGTGTCCCAGTATCCTTCACCCGGCTGCAGGTGACAGTGACAGAGGGGCATGTGACAGTGAGGGAGGGGCAGGTAGCAGACTCACTCATCCCGCTGTTAGTAAACATGACACCTGGCTTTTGAGCCTGTTTATTGTGTATTTGCTTGGTGCCAGAGAACACAAAGAGGAGCTGCACTTTATGGCCCCTTGCAGTACTGGCATCAATGGCTGTAAATTCTCATTGTTTCTGAATGAGCCCTCACTTACTGAGCCTGCAGAGCTCTCATTCTGACTAGGGCCCAGATTTATCAAGCCTTTGAGAGTGATAAATAGCACAGTAATAAACTGCCAACCAACCAGCTCCTAACTGTCATCTTACAGGCTGTTTGAAAAATGACAGGTGCTGATTGGTTGTTACGTTATCACGCGCAATTCATCACTCTCTAAGGCTTGATAAATCTGGGCCTAAGTGGCTCTGCCGGCAAAATGTGTGAAAATGTGTAATGAGCTCTACCTAGCGTAATGTGTATAAGGGGGCTACCTGGTTTAATGGGCTCTACCTGGCGTAACGTGTATAAGGAGCTACCTTGTATAATGAGCTCTACCTGGCATAATGTGTGTCAGCGGTTCTACCTGGCATAATGTGTATAATGGGCTCTACCTGGTGTAATGTGTATAACGGGTTACCTGGAATAATAGGCTCTATCTGGCGTAATGTGTATAAGTGGCTCTACCTGACATAATCTGTATAAGGGGTTACCTGACATACTGTGTATATTGAGCTCTACCTGGCCTAATGTGTATAAGGGGTTACCTGGCATCATGTGTATAATGGGCTTTACCTGGCATAATGTGTATAAGTGGCTCTATCTGGCATAATGTGTACAAGGGGAGACTCACTCCCAGCTACTCCATAGAGTTCAGTACAAGTACAAGTGACCTGTATAAGGTGGTCAGAAGTTAGGGGCGCCAAACTGAAATTTCATCTTGCCCCTCCCAGCCAATAAACGTTGACATCTCTGGGCACTTTTAGTGGTGTTATGGGTTGGTGGTCTAGGACCAATTCAAATTATTTTTGGTCAATATAATAGGCAAAACCAGTGCTAAGCCTTACTGAAGCAGCCCCTATAGCTATTTAAATTTACCATTTTTTTTTGTATCTGTTATCCTGATGACAGTTCTACCAATAAATGAACTGAAACATTGCTGACAATATGGCATCATAGTGATTGATTGAAGTCCAGGAGTGCCGCACCCCCAGTGGAATAGATGTGCATGCTTGGTGTGCGGACACCCGGCAGATACAGCAAAGAGCTGGGAGAGCTGGACCACATGCGTAACTATATGTATATATATATATATATATATATATATATATATATTGTGGCAGAGACAGCATTTTTGCATGTGGAAGTAATGTGGAGGATCCAGACCAGGATTGGGAAGCAGTAGCAGAATCCCGGGTGTGTGATCAGCAGCACCTGGGATTTCCTGATATAAGGGTTTCCAGGGCAGAGTCTCCTTGCTCTTGATGGTGGAATAGCTACCCAAGTGATAGGCCGGGTTTTCTGGGTTAGGCTAGGGACCACTGGAGCCTATCAAGAGTCTGCTATGCTGAGAGTGCGTATATGCTACTGCCTGTAATACTGACTGCATATGGATTTAACGGACCACCCGGATTTAACTTGCTATGTGGTGACCTGCTGTTCAAAATAAACACCGAAAGTGTTCATCTGAGTCCCCGTGTTTGTGGTCCTTGTCACAAGTGGTGGAGAATGCGAGCATGGACACGGTGTACAGCAGAAATTGTTGGTAAGGATACCGGTGTTTAAACTGCAAGTTTTCCCTTTTCTTTTCTTCCTCTCTGGTTATGCAGTGCAAGTGGCAGCCTTAAATAGCCATAGCATTATAGGCAGACTGTTTGCTGTTATGTGTTAAATAGCCAGCAAAACAGGCGGGTGTTGGCTTGGACTGTTTGATAAGCCTGGCACATTATATTAAACCTCCTAGATTTGTCCTTAAAGGGGTCACGCAGGGCAATAGGGCATGGAGACGATGGAATACAAGGAAAGGCTTGAAAGACTAGGCATGTTTACATTGGAAAAGCGGAGACTAAGAGGAGATATGATCAACATCTACAAATATATAAGGGGACAATACACAGAGCTTGCGCGGGACCTGTTTTTGGTTAGATCAACACAGAGGACTCGTGGACACTCGCTCAGGTTAGAGGAGAGGAGATTTCGCACAATACGGCGTAAAGGCTTTTTCACGGTAAGGACAATACGTGTTTGGAATTCCCTGCCCGAGGGAGTTGTAATGGCGGAATCTGTCAACACCTTTAAGAATGGGTTAGATAAATTCCTATTGGATAAGGATATCCAGGGGTATGGTGCACAGTCATGCATTATAGTTACTATAAATAGGGATAAAATGCAATGGCTGACAGCAGCATCAGTCAGAAATTTTAGTCAAATCATCATGCATAGGACACCACAAATAGGTTGAACTCGATGGACAATTGTCTTTTTTTAACCTCAGATACTATGTTACTATGTAATATGGAGGAGTTACTAAAACAATTTGCTGAACTTGCAGCTGGGAAACAAACCCAGATTCAAATGTTACATGAGGGGCAACAAACCCAGATTCAGATGTTACATGAGGGGCAATGAACCCAGGCTGAAAGACAGCAAACTGAAATTCAAATGTTTTGCGATGAGCTAAAAGCGCTTAAAAAATCCGAGCCAGAGCGGGAAAGGCAACCAAAGCTCACCCCAGTGGATGATATAGAGGCATTCCTTTGCACGTTTGAGCGCACGGCCACGCGGCTGGGATGGTCTGCGGAGGAATGGTCTGACAGGCTGGCTCCCTGTTTAACAGGGGAGGCACAGTGGGCATTTGTGGACATGACTGTGGCTGAGGCACGCTCCTATCCTGGCCTGAAAAAGGTTATACTGGATAGGATTGGAGCGACAGGGCCCAGCAAAGCCCAATAATTCCATGACTGGTGGCTGGAGGGCTCTGAGCCTCCCAGGATTCAGCTGGCCAAACTAGCCTGACTGGCAGGGCCTGGTTGCAGCCAGATAAAAACTCTGCAGTACAGATTGTGGAAGTAGTCGCACTGGACCAGGCTATGCGGGTGTTAGACCGCTTGGTGCAGCAGTAGGCCCTTCAGGCTGACCCCCAGACATTTAAGGAGTTGGCAGTGGTGATTGAGCGACACCTGACGCTGGGAAAGCTGAATAAAGCCAGGTCAGTATACGGGCCAACACCTAAACCCAGAACTCAGGTCCCAGTAGTTAAACCAAAGGCTCCACAACCCTTGGTGTGCTTTGAGTGCAGCGAGCCTCGTCATGTGCGGCGGGACTGCACGAAACGGGGCGAGCAGATGGATTGTAGTGCAGGGAAAATGGCTCGGCCGTTGGTCAGCATGGCGATGGCGGGGGTATCCCAAGCAGAGTCTTCCCTATTCCGGGTGTAGGTACATGTGGAAAACCGGGAGATTTGGGCCCTGGTGGATACCGGCAGTGAGCTCACCATTGTCGCGGCCAACGTGATTCCTTCGGGAGCTGACAAGGTCCAGCCTCCTGCCAGGGTGTTGTGCGTCCATGGCGATTTGGAGGAGTGCCCACATGTCTACTTACCCCTGACCGATCAAGGTCGGTCGTTAAAAGTGGTAGTGGCAGTGACCTCCAGATCCCCGTATCCGCTGATCCTGGGCCAGGACTTTCCATTGCTGCAGGAGCTGGTTACCTGGCATGCTACCAACAAACCGTCAACCACCGAAACAACTCAGAAGCCAGAGACCACAGACTACCAAAGTTTAGCATGCGGGAGAGAGGCTGCCGGTCCCAAACCACTCCAAGATACTGAGTCCGAGGCCCATTGGAACCCAACTGGTGAGAAGATATCACTGCAGGTCTTTGGGAGAGATCAACGCGATGACAGCAATTTGGTACACGCCTTTGAGACTGTTAAAGTAGTTAACGGCACGGTAGTTGATGCTTTACCATCAGAGGGAGTACCATATTTTGGTTTTGGAAAATTATTTGCTATATCGTGTCGCTACTTTACAAGGAAAAAAGGTAGATCAGCTCCTGGTTCCCCGAAAACTGGAGCGCTTGGTGTTAGAAGCTGCCCATACGCATTTGTGGGTGGCCATCTAGGGGAGGAGAAAACACTCCAACGCATCCAGTTAAGGTTCTTTTGGCCCAGCATCTATGCTTCTGTTAAGAAATATTGTCAGGAATGTCCAGTCTGCTGAGGACAGCACCTCGGCCAGAGTTTAGAGCGCCACTGGTACCCCACCCTATCATTTCCGTACCTTTTGATTGGTATGGATCTGATAGAGCCAGTGGAAAAATCTGCTCGAGGGCACCAATACATATTGGTGGTAGTTGATTATGCCACCAGGTACCCAGAGGCTATACCCCTGCGCAATATGAAATCTGGCACTATTGCCAGAGAACTACTAACCATGTATACCTGCTTAGGAATACCGAAAGAGGTCTAAACGGACCAAGGTACACCTTTCGTGTCTAAACTCATGAAAGGTTTATGTCGGTTTCTAAACGTAAACAGGATTGCCACCTCGGTGTGCCACCCGCAGACAGATGGCCTGGTAGAAAGATTTAATAAAACCCTTAAGCAAATGATAAAGAGGGCAGTGTCACAAGAAAAACGAGATTGGGATCTGCTCCAACCTTACTTGATGTTTGCGGTCAGAGAGGTACCCCAATACTCTACAGGGTTTAGTCCCTTTAAGCTCCTCTATGGGAGACAGCCCAGAGGAATTCTAGATCTCTTAAAAGAAGGGTGGGAGGACCCTAACGCCGTTCAGTTTGTGGCCCAGTTATACGGCCGTCTAAGGCACATTGTGCCGCTACTGAACAAACACATGGAAAGGGCCCAACAACGTCAAAAACAGAGGTATGACGTCACCTTACTCAACCAGTCCTTTAATCCGGGAGAAATAGTGTTAGTGCTGGTGCCCACCACAGAAAGCAAGATGTATGCACAATGCCGGGGGCCCTTGTGAGATCACCAAGGCAGTGGGACCGGTCAATTACAGGGTCCAATAGGAGGTTAGAAGGAGGGAGGTACAAATCTACCATGTTAACCTGTTAAAACCCTTGAAGGAAGGAAATTGCCAATCAGCCCACTTTGGTAGCTAAAAAGATTTCAGAATGCCAGGTACCCATTGAAATCACGCTTACTCCTGAACAGAAATAGGAAGTGGTGAACTTGGCGAAACGCTACCAAGATGTGTTTTCTGCCATTCCGGGAAAGACACAGATCTTCCAATATGATGTTGTGACTCCACCCGGGGTGGTCATTAAACAGAGGCCATATCGCATGCCCGAAGCGAAGCGGGCAGTGGTAAAGCAGGAGGTGGAAGAGATGTTACGTCTAGGGGTTATAGAGGAATCCACCAGTGAGTGGAATAATCCAATTGTCATAGTACTGAAGCTTTCAGGTTCCTTACGGTTCTGCAATGACTTCCGTAAATTAAATCAAGTGTCCCGGTTTGATTCCTACCCTATGCCCCGGGTTGGTGAGTTGGTAGAAAATTTAGCCAATAGTCAATATCTCACTACGCTTGATTTGACAAAAGGTTATTGGCATATTCCGTTAACAGAAGCTGCTAAGGCAAAAACAGCCTTTTCTACCCCAGAAGGCTTATTCCAATATAAAATGCTCCCATTTGGTTTACATTGTGCCCCAGCAACCTTCCAGAGAGCTATGAATAAGTTGCTGCAGCCCCACAGGGAATATGTGACTGCATATTTAGATGACATTGTTATTTTCAGCTCTGACTGGGAGTCACACCTACCGAAGGTAGAAGCTGTTTTACAGTCTCTACGGGCACATGGGTTTACCGCCAACCCTGAGAAATGTGCCATTGGTATGATTGAGGCCAAGTATTTGGGGTACATTGTGGGCAGAGGACATGTTGAGCCTCAGCCTAGAAAGGTAGAAGCAGTCCTCACCTCGTCTAGACCTAAATGTAAATCACAATTTAGGACATTTCTCGGTTCGGTCAGATATTATCGCAGGTTCATTTGAGATTTCGCCGCTAGAGTGGCTCCACTAACCGAATGTCTTAAAAAACAATTCCCAGACAAGACAACGTGGTCTGGACCAGTGGAAACTGCTTGGCAGGATTTAAGATGAGCTTTGTGTACTGGGCCTGTCTTGCAAGCACCTGACTTTAAAAAGCAAATTGTGTTACAAATGGATGCCTCTGGGACACGATTAGGAGCAGTCCTATCCCAAGAGGTAGGTGGAGAGGAGAAGCCTGTCCTCTATCTTAGCCATAAATTATTGCCCAGGGAGCACAGGTACTCAACTGTGGAGAAGGAGTGCTTGGCCATTAAATGGGCACTTGAGTCATTAAGGTATTATTTATTGGGATGAGAGTTTTTGTTGATCACAGACCATGCACCCTTACAGTGGATGCATACAAACAAAGAGGTGAATGCTCGTGTGACCTGTTGGTTTTTGACTTTGCAGCCATTTAAGTTTGAGGTGAGGCATCGTCTGGAGAAACAACACCTCAATGCCGATGCCCTTTCCAGGAGGTTTGTAGGTCCTGTTCCTCCAAGCAACCCTATGGTGAAGATAGGGCAGGAGGAAGAAGGCGAGGTGGGTGACCTTTGGAAGGTAGTCAAAGGCTGTGTACCTGGGTGGAGGACACAGGTAGGGGTGGGCAAGGCAGAGAGCTCGCCTGAAAATAGTGTAGCTTCACCAGGCTGGTTGAAGCTAAGGGGGGAGGAGTGTGGCAAAGACAGCATTTTTCCATGTAGAAGTAATGTGGAAGATCCCGACCAGGTTTTGGAAGCAGTAGCAGAATCCCAGGTGTGTGATCAGCAGCACCTGGGATTTCCTGATATAAGGGTTTCCAGGGCAGAGTCACCTTGCTCTTGATGGTGGAATAGCCACCCAAGTGATAGGCCGGGTTGTGTGGGTTATACTAGGGACCACTGGAGCCTTTTAAGAGTCTGCTATGCTGAGAGTTCCTGTATGCTACTGCCTGTAATACTGACTGCATTTGCATTTAACTTGCTATGTGGTGACCTGCTGTTCAAAATAAACACCGAAAGTGTTCATCTGAGTCCCCGTGTTTTTGATCCTTGTCACAATATATATATATATATATATTGATGGACTATACCAGGGATGGGGAACCTTCGGCCCTTCAGCTGTTGCTGAACTACACATACCAGCATTGGTCATGCTAAAACAGTTGCAGGGCATGCTGGGATGTGTAGTTTAACAACAGCTGGAGGGCCGAAGGTTCCCCATTCCTGGACTATACCAACAGCTGCAGGCTGAGCATTACTGGAGTGATAGTAGCTGTCCATGGGTTCTAAGTATAGTCTCTCTCTCTGCTTTTAAAGTGTAATCTATTATATTATCTCCCTGTTAATCCTCTAGTTTATGTTATTTTATGAAGTTTGTCACAATCCTTATTTTTCTCACAATATTCCATATATACAGTACATGTACCATGTTATGAGCACAGCCAACGTGCAACTTAAGAATACAAGCAATGCCCAGTGAAATTGTATGTAACACTGTATTTCAAAGGGAATAAGGAAAGCACTAAAGAGAAATACTGTATATACACAGCATTTAAATAACATTAATACACCCTCACCTCAAGACGCTTGCCTATCCTTGAACATAATTCATTGGTGACTGCTCTTAAGGAAGGAGGACCAGTCTCCTGGAAATAAAGCAGTGCAGTAGTTTAGCTAGCACCCTTTAGTTCAGATTTTACTCTGATTTTCCATTTAAAACAATCTTGTTGCTGACTGTGCTTTAGTTCAGTTATGCAGGTTATACAAAGTAGAGATGTGCACTGGACATTTTTCGGGTTTTGTGCTTTGGTTTTGGATTCGGTTCCGCGGCCTTGTTTTGGATTCGGACGCGTTTTGGCAAAACCTCCCTGAAAATTTTTTGTTGGATTCGGGTGTGTTTTGGATTCGGGTGTTTTTTTTTTCAAAAAACCCTCAAAAACAGCTTAAATCATAGAATTTGGGGGTCATTTTGATCCCATAGTATTATTAACCTCAATAACCATAATTTCCACTCATTTCCAGTCTATTCTGAACACCTCACACCTCACAATATTATTTTTAGTCCTAAAGTTTGCACCGAGGTCGCTGGATGACTAAGCTAAGCGACCCAAGTGGCCGGCACAAACACCTGGCCCATCTAGGAGTGGCACTGCAGTGTCAGACAGGATAGCACTTAAAAAAATTAGCCCCAAACATCACATGATGCAGAGATAAATAAAAAAAAAAAAAGAGGTGCAAGATGGAATTGTCCTTGGGCCCTCCCACCCACTCTTATGTTGTATAAACAGGACATGCACACTTTAACAAACCCATCATTTCAGTGACAGGGTTTGCCACACGACTGTGGCTGAAATGACTGGTTGGTTTGGGCCCCCACCAAAAAAGAAGCAATCAATCTCTCCTTGCACAAACTGGCTCTACAGAGGCAAGATGCCCACCTCCTCCTCATCATCCGATTCCTCACCCCTTTCACTGTGTACATCCCCCTCCTCACAGATTATTAATTCGTCCCGACAGGAATCCACCATCTCAGGTACCTGTGTACTTTCTGGAGGCAATTGCTGGTGAATGTCTCCACGGAGGAATTGGTTATAATTCATTTTGATGAACATCATCTTCTCCACATTTTCTGGAAGTAACCTCGTACGCCGATTGCTGACAAGGTGAGCGGCTGCACTAAACACTCTTTCGGAGTACACACTGGAAAGGGGGCAACTTAGGTAAAATAAAGCCAGTTTGTGCAAGGGCCTCCAAATTGCCTCTTTTTCCTGCCAGTATACGTGCGGACTGTCTGACGTGCCTACTTGGATGCGGTCACTCATATAACCCTCCACCATTCTTTCAATGGTGACAGAATCATATGCAGTGACAGTAGACGACATGTCAGTAATCGTTGGCAGGTCGTTCAGTCCGGACCAGATGTCAGCACTGGCTCCAGACTGCCCTGCTTCACCGCCAGCGGGTTGGCTCGGAATTCTTAGCTTTTTCCTTGCAGCCCCAGTTGCGGGAGAATGTGAAGGTGAAGCTGTTGACGGGTCACGTTCCGCTTGACTTGACAAGTGTCTCACCAGCAGGTCTTTGCACCTCTGCACACTTGTGTCTGCCGGAAAGAGATATACAACGTAGGCTTTAAACCTAGGATCGAGCATGGTGGCCAAAATGTAGTGCTCTGATTTCAACAGATTGACCACCCGTGAATCCTGGTTAAGCGAATTAAGGGCTCCATCCACAAGTCCCACATGCCTAGCGGAATCGCTCTGTTTTAGCTCCTCCTTCAATCTCTCCAGCTTCTTCTGCAAAAGCCTGATGAGGGGAATGACCTGACTCAGGCTGACAGTGTCTGAACTGACTTCACGTGTGGCAAGTTCAAAGGGTTGCAGAACCTTGCACAACGTTGAAATCATTCTCCACTACGCTTGAGTCAGGTGCATTCCCCCTCCTTTGCCTATATCGTAGGCAGATGTATAGGCTTGAATGGCCTTTTGCTGCTCCTCCATCCTCTGAAGCATGTAGAGGGTTGAATTCCACCTTGTTACCACCTCTTGCTTCAGATGATGGCGGGGCAGGTTCAGGAGTATTTGCTGGTGCTCCAGTACTCGGCACGCGGTGGCTGAATGCCGAAAGGGGCCCGCAATTCTTCGGGCCACCGACAGCATCTCTTGCATGCCCCTGTCATTTTAAAAAAAATTCTGCACCACCAAATTCAATGTATGTGCAAAACATGGGACGTGCTGGAATTTGCCCACATGTAATGCACGCACAATATTGGTGGCATTGTCCGATGTCACAAATCCCCAGCAGAGTCCAATTGGGGTAAGCCATTCTGCGATGATGTTCCTCAGTGTCCGTAAGAGGTTGTCAGCTGTGTGCCTCTTATGGAAAGCGGTGATACAAAGCGTAGCCTGCCTAGGAACGAGTTGGCGTTTGCGAGATGCTGCTACTGGTGCCGCCGCTGCTGTTCTTGCTGCGGGAGGCAATACATCTACCCAGTGGGCTGTCACAGTCATATAGTCCTGAGTCTGCCCTGCTCCACTTGTCCACATGTCCGTGGTTAAGTGGACATTGGGTACAACTGCATTTTTTAGGACACTGGTGACTCTTTTTCTGACGTCTGTGTACATTCTTAGTATCGCCTGCCTAGAGAAATGGAACCTAAATGGTATTTGGTACCGGGGACACAGTACCTCAAGCAATTCTCTAATTCCCTGTGAATTAACGGTGGATACCAGACACACGTTTAACACCACCACAGCTGCCAAGACCCGAGTTGTCCGCTTTGCAGCAGGATGACTGCTGTGATATTTCATCTTCCTCGCAAAGGACTATTGGACAGTCAATTGCTTACTGGAAGTAGTACAAGTGGTCTTCCGACTTCCCCTCTGGGATGACGATCGACTCCCAGCAGCAACAACAGCAGCGCCAGCAGCAGTAGGCGTTACACTCAAGTATCCATCGGAGGAATCCCAGTTAGGAGAGGACTCGTCAGACTTGCCAGTGACATGGCCTGCAGGACTATTGGCGTTCCTGTCTAAGGAGGAAATTGACACTGAGGGAGTTGGTGGTGTGGTTTGCAGAAGCTTGGGTACAAGAGGAAGGGATTTAGCTGTCAGTGGACTGCTTCCGCTGTCACCCAAAGTTTTTGAACTTGTCAATGACTTCTGATGAATGCGCTCCAGGTGACGTATAAGGGAGGATGTTCCTAGGTGGTTAACGTCCTTACCCCTACTTATTACAGCTTGACAAAGGCAACACACGGCTTAACACCTGTTGTCCGCATTTCTGTTAAAATAATTCCACACCGTAGAGGTGATTATTTTTTGTAATTTGACCAGGCTTGTCAATTGCCATATTCGTCCCACGGACAACAGGTGTCTCCCCGGGTGCCTGACTTAAACAAACCACCTCACCATCAGAATCCTCCTTATCAATTTCCTCCTCAGCGCCAGCAACACCCATATCCTCATGCTGGTGTACTTCAACAGTGACATCTTCAATTTGACTATCAGGAACTGGACTGCGGGTGCTCCTTCCAGCACTTGCAGGGGGCGTGCAAATGGTGGAAGGCGCCACCTCTTCCCGTCCAGTGTTGGGAAGGTCAGGCATCGCAACCGACACAATTGGACTCTCCTTGGGGATTTGTGATTTAGAAGAACGCACAGTTCTTTGCTGTGCTTTGCCAGCTTAAGTCTGTTCATTTTTCTAGCGGGAGGATGAGTGCTCATCCTCATCCTCATCCTCATGTGAAGCTGGACCACTAGCCATGAACATAGGACAGGGCCTCAGCCGTTCCTTGCCACTCCGTGTCGTAAATGGCACATTGGCAAGTTTACGCTTCTCATCAGGAGCTTTTAATTTTGATTTTTCGGTCATTTTACTGAACTTTTGTTTTTTGGATTTTACATGCTCTCTACTATGATATTGGGCATCGGCCTTGGCAGACGACGTTGATGGCATTTCATCGTCTCGGCCATGACTAGTGGCAGCAGCTTCAGCACGAGGTGGAAGTGGATCTTGATCTTTCCCTATTTTACCCTCCACATTTTTTATTGTGTGGAATTATATGCCAGTAATATATAAATAGCAATGGCCTACTGTACTATACTATATATGTATACTGTTGGTCACCAAAATGCTGCACTGTAATACTAGACGCTATAGAAAAGTATATATATTATTGTATATATCAGTACAGAGCGGTGTAACTGTGACCCATGTGTCCTGACAAGCAGTATAGAAGCTAGTGATGAGCGGGTTCGGTTCCTCAGAATCCGAACCCCCCCGAACTTCACCCATTTTACACGGTTCCGAGGCAGACTCGGATTCTCCCGCCTTGCTCGGTTAACCCGAGCATGCCCGAACGTCATCATCCCGCTGTCGGATTCTCGTGAGATTCGTATTCTATATAAGGAGCCGCGCGTCGCCGCCATTTTCACTCGTGCATTGGAGATGATAGGTAGAGGACGTGCAGCATTCTCTCAGTTTCTGTGCTCAGTGTGCTGCAAATATCTGTGCTCAGTGTGCTTGCAAATATCTGTGCTTAGTGTGCTGAAAATATCTTCGTTCTCTGCCTGAAAAACGATCCATATCTGTGCTGCATTGTAGTATATAGTAGGAGGACAGTGCAGAATTTTGCTGACCAGTGACCACCAGTATTATATAGCAGTACGGTACAGTAGTCCACTGCTCTACCTACCTCTGTGTAATCAAGTATACTATCCATCCATACCTGTGGTGCATTTAAGTTGTGCGCAGTATATAGTAGGAGTACAGTGCAGAATTTTGCTGACCACCAGTATATAATATATAGCAGTACGGTACAGTAGGCCACTGCTCTACCTACCTCTGTGTCGTCAAATATACTATCCATCCATACCTGTGGTGCATTTTAGTTGTGCGCAGTATATATAGTAGGAGGTCAGTGCAGAATTTTGCTGACCACCAGTATATAATATATAGCAGTACGGTACAGTAGGCCACTGCTCTACCTATCTCTGTGTCATCAAGTATACTATCCATCCATACCTGTGGTGCATTTTAGTTGTGCGCAGTATATATAGTAGGAGGACAGTGCAGAATTTTGCTGACCACCAGTATATAATATATAGCAGTACGGTACAGTAGGCCACTGTTCTACCTACCTCTGTGTCGTCAAGTATACTATCCATCCATACCTGTGGTGCATTTTAGTTGTGCGCAGTATATATAGTAGGAGGACAGTGCAGAATTTTGCTGACCACCAGTATATAATATATAGCAGTACGGTACAGTAGGCCACTGCTCTACCTACCTCTTTGTCGTCAAGTATACTATCCATCCATACCTGTGGTGCATTTTAGTTGTGCGCACTATATATAGTAGGAGGACAGTGCAGAATTTTGCTGACCACCAGTATATAATATATAGCAGTACGGTACAGTAGTCCACTGCTCTACCTACCTCTGTGTCGTCAAGTATACTATTCATCCATACCTGTGCTGCATTTTAGTTGTGCGCAGTATTATATAGTAGGAGGACAGTGGCGAATTTTGCTGACCACCAGTATATATATAGCAGTACGGTACAGTAGTCCATTGCTCTACCTCTGTGTCGTCAAGTATACTACAAAAGTTCAGTAAAATGACCCAAAAATCAAAATTAAAAGCATCTGATGAGAAGCGTAAACTTGCCAATATGCCATTTACGACACGCAGTGGCAAGGAACGGCTAAGGCCCTGGCCTATGTTCATGGCTAGTGGTTTAGATTCACATGAGGATGCAAGCACTCATCCTCTCGCTAGAAAACTGCAGTGCCACTCCTAGGTGGGCCAGGTGTTTGTGTCGGCCACTTGGGTTGCTTAGCTTAGCTATCCAGCGACCTTGGTGCACCTCTTTTTTTCTTTGCATCATGTGCTGTTTGGGGACTATTTTTTAAATCGGCCATCCTGTCTAACACTGCACTGCCACTCCTAGATGTGCCAGGTGTTTGTGTCGGCCACTTGGGTCGCTTCGCTTAGCCATCCAGCGACCTTGGTGCACCTCTTTTTTTCTTTGCATCATGTGCTGTTTGGGGACTATTTTTTAAATCGGCCATCCTGTCTGACACTGCAGTGCCACTCCTAGATGGGCCAGGTGTTTGTGTCGGCCACTTGGGTCGCTTAGCTTAGCCATCCAGCGACCTTGGTGCACCTCTTTTTTTATTTGCATCATGTGCTGTTTGGGGACTATGTTCTAAATCGGCCATCCTGTCTGACACTGCAGTGCCACTCCTAGATGGGCCAGGTGTTTGTGTCGGCCACTTGGGTCGCTTAGCTTAGCCATCCAGCGACCTTGGTGCACCTCTTTTTTTCTTTGCATCATGTGCTGTTTGGGGACTATTTTTTAAATCGGCCATCCTGTCTGACACTGCACTGCCACTCCTAGATGGGCCAGGTGTTTGTGTCGGCCACTTGGGTCGCTTAGCTTAGCCATCCAGTGACCTTGGTGCACCTCTTTTTTTCTTTGCATCATGTGCTGTTTGGGGACTATTTTTTTAAATCAGCCATCCTGTCTGACACTGCAGTGCCACTCCTAGATGGGCCAGGTGTTTGTGTCGGCCACTTGGGTCGCTTAGCTTAGCCATCCAGCGACCTTGGTGCACCTCTTTTTTTCTTTGCATCATGTGCTGTTTGGGGACTATTTTTTAAATCAGCCATCCTGTCTGATACTGCAGTGCCACTCCTAGATGGGCCAGGTGTTTGTGTCGGCCACTTGGGTCGCTTAGCTTAGTCATCCAGCGACCTCGGTGCAAATTTTAGGACTAAAAATAATATTGTGAGGTGTTCAGAATAGACTGGAAATGAGTGGAAATTATGGTTATTGAGGTTAATAATACTATGGGATCAAAATGACCCCCAAATTCTATGATTTAAGCTGTTTTTGAGGTTTTTTTGTATAAAAAAAAGCTAATCCAAAACACACCCGAATCCAACAAAAAAAATTTCAGGGAGGTTTTGCCAAAACGCGTCTGAATCCAAAACACGGCCGCGGAACCGAATCCAAAACCAAAACACAAAAAAATCCAAACATTTTCCGGTGCACATCACTAATAGAAGCTATAGAAAAGTATATATATTATTGTATATATCAGTACAGAGCAGTGTAACTGTGACACATGTGTCCTGACAAGCAGTATAGAAGCTATAGAAAATAAGAAAAGTATATACGGTATATTATTGTATATATCAGTACAGAGCGGAGTAACTGTGACACATGTGTCCTGACAAGCAGTATAGAAGCTATAGAAAAGTTTATGTATTATTGTATAGATCAGTACAGAGCGGTGTAACTGTGACCCATGTGTCCTGACAAGCAGTATAGAAGCTATAGAAAAGTATATATATTATTGGATATATCAGTACAGAGCAGTGTAACTGTGACACATGTGTCCTGACAAGCAGTAAAGAAGCTATAGAAAATAAGAAAAGTATATATATTATTGTATATATCAGTACAGAGCAGTGTAAATGTGACACATGTGTCCTGACAAGCAGTAAAGAAGCTATAGAAAATAAGAAAAGTATATATATTATTGTATATATCAGTACAGAGCAGTGTAACTGTGACACATGTGTCCTGACAAGCAGTAAAGAAGCTATAGAAAATAAGAAAAGTATATATATTATTGTATATATCAGTACAGAGCGGTGTAACTGTGACCCGTGTCCTGACATGCAGTATAGAAGCTATAGAAAAGTATATATATTACTGTATATCAGTACAGAGCGGTGTAACTGTGACCATGTGTCCTGACAAGCAGTATAGAAGCTATAGAAAAGTATATATATTATTGTATATATCAGTACAGAACTGTGTAACTGTGACCCATGTGTGTCCTGACAAGCAGTATAGAAGCTATAGAAAAGTATTTAAAATGATTGTATATATCAGTACAGAGCAGTGTAACTGTGACACATGTGTCCTGACAAGCAGTATAGAGGCTATAGAAAAGTATATATATTAATTATTGTATATATCAGTACAGAGCAGTGTATCTGTGACCATGTGTCCTGACAAGCAGTATAGAAGGTATAGAAAAGTATATATATTAATTATTGTATATATCAGTACAGAGCAGTGTATCTGTGACCATGTGTCCTGACAAGCAGTATAGAAGGTATAGAAAAGTATATATATTACTGTATATCAGTACAGAGCGGTGTAACTGTGACACATGTGTCCTGACAAGCAGTATAGAAGCTATAGAAAAGTATATATATTATTGTATATATCAGTACAGAGCGGTGTAACTGTGACACATGTGTCCTGACAAGCAGTATAGAAGCTATAGAAAAGTATATATATTATTGTATATATCAGTACAGAGCGGTGTAACTGTGACACATGTGTCCTGACAAGCAGTATAGAAGCTATAGAAAAGTATATATATTATTGTATATATCAATACAGAGCGGTGTAACTGTGACCATGTGTCCTGACAAGCAGTATAGAAGCTATAGAAAAGTATATATTATATACTGGTGGTCCCCAGTCCCCACAATGCAGCACACTGATCAGATATTTGCAGCACACTGAGCACAGGTATGGAGCGTTTTCACTTTTCAGGCAGAGAACGTAGATATTTTCAGCACACTGAGCACAGATTATTTGCAGCACACTGAGCACAGATATTTGCAGCACACTGAGCACAGAATACGGAGCTTTTCAGGGAGAGAACGCAGCCACGTCCTCTCCGTTCAATCTCCAAAGAACGAGGGAAAATGGCGGCGACGCGCAGCTCCTTATATAGAATACGAATCTCGCGAGAATCCGACAGCGGGATGATGACGTTCGGGCGCGTTCTGGTTAACTGAGCAAGGCGGGAAGATCCGAGGCTGCCTGCCTCAGTACTGTGTAAAATGGGTGAAGTTCGGGGGGGTTCGGATCTCGGAGAACCGAACCCGCTCATCTCTAATACAAAGTATCCGAAGACTTAGTTAAGTGTGAGGATATATAAACAGCTGAGGTTAATATGTAATAATTTATCTTAGGGTGGGTCAGGGTTAATATCAGACGTTAGACAGTTACTGTATGTATCGTCCCTTTAACAGAGCCTATCAAGTTTCAAGGGGTTGGGTTAAGTATTTCATATAAATAGGCAGGAAGAGGATCGATTTTCCTGTTTTCAGCTTGTGATCTATTCCCACCCACCTGACATGTTTGGTCTCTATGGGGGTCATTCCGAGTTGTTCGCTCGCAAGCTGCTTTTAGCAGCTTTGCACACGCTAAGCTGTCGCCTACTGGGAGTGAATCTTAGCTTATCAAAATTGCGAGCGAAAGATTCGCAATATTGCGAAAAGACTTCTCTGTGCAGTTTCTGAGTATCTCGAGACTTACTCTTCCAGTGCGATCAGTTCAGTGCTTGTCGTTCCTGGTTTGACGTCACAAACACACCCAGCGTTCGCCCAGACACTCCTCCGTTTCTCCAGCCACTCCCGCGTTTTTCCCAGAAACGGCAGCGTTTTTTCGCACACACCCATAAAACGGCCAGTTTCCGCCCAGAAACACCCACTTCCTGTCAATCACATTACGATCACCAGAACGAAGAAAAAACCTCGTAATGTCGTGAGTAAAATACCTAACTGCATAGCAAATTTACTTGGCGCAGTCGCACTGCGGACATTGCGCATGCGCATTAGCGACTAATCGCTCTGTTGCGAGAAAAAAATAACGAGCGAACAACTCGGAATGACCCCCTATGTGTTTTCTATTTTTATTGGAATGTCAGTGTGTGCAATTCTTTTCTAACATGGGAGGCGCAGCTTGGTGGAATGAAGTGGCTTGTACAACAAATGCTTTGTTCCGCAACAGGTAAATATATCAGACTATACCACTATCAGGGTCTGGTCTGTGTATCGGCAATAACAATAATTCACACCATATGAGATTAATCCGCCGATGGTGCACCCAGAATCAGTAAACTGAACATTGAAAAGGAAGAGAAAAAAAAGAAAGACTCTGTGTTGGGGCACTCTTATATAAAAAGTAATAGACGTTAAAACTTAACTTTTATTATATTATTATTACATAAAATAAATGTGACTTTTTATTAAAAGATATACAACAAGTGAGCAATTCTAATTGCTTTTACCGATGCACCAATTTATTTTATGCATGGAAAGTTGAATTACTAAGGTGGTATTTTAAGCAGCAAACATAAACAGCAGAAAATGTTCATGAGTCAAAAAGAAAGCATGCCTATGCAGTGGTAACACAGTAAAATGACTGTAGTATATGAAAGTATTAAGCCCATATGGGCGCTTACTGGACCTGGCTTCCCCCTCTGTGGGTCTGGGCTGTTTAAGGCCCTATGCCCACGCTGACCAGACGGACCGTTTCACCTTCTTTAAGGCTTGTTCACTACCTTCTCCTCTGATTACTGTGTAATATTTTCATCCCGTAGTTGGCCGAAAACTGATCAAGCCAGCTAAAACAGTGTAATAATTTTTGAGCATAAACATCTGTAATAGACATCACAATAAATTCCTTCTGCCCTAAATAGCAGTCGTAATAAAATGCCTTATGGTAACACCATTGCCCGACATTAGAGCAGAGGGTGTTCAAACCTACATAGGCAACATTCTTTCTTCAAACTAAAAATGACATGCAGCTTTAAGGACCAATAAGAAGGGCACCCCCAGGAGGGATTATTAACCGGTCTAATAATTGTATTAAGACAGATTGGTTGTTACCTATTATAATTGTGAGTATATTTTCACCAAGGCACTTAGTAATTCAACTTTCCATGCACTACAATAAAATAAATTGGTGCATTGGTAAAACCAATTAGAATTGCTCACTTGTTGTATATCTTTTAATAAAAAGTCACATTTATTTTATGTAATAATCTCCTATATAATAGCCCAGATCTGTGACTTTGTGATTCATTTGCTAACGCTGGGCGGAGTCACAACACTGGGCGGAGTTAGTCAAATGAGTCACAGATCTGGCCAAATCTATAGGAGACTAGGAGCAGAAGCAGATAGTATGGGCATGGCACAGGCAGGGGTGCATACCTCCCAGCTTTCTGCAGGAGCTTTCTTCAGGCAGAAGGAGGGACACACACTCGGCGAAAAGGGGGCGTGGCTTCACGGGAGGGTCACCGTTTTCGTCAATGAGGGGGCATGCCCAGTGCTCTGTGAGCTGCTGGCATGCCCCCCAGGGGCTGATTATGAGTCCGGGGGGCCCAGGGCACTTGTGACAGGGGAGCCCTATCTCATAGCTGTGCCTGCTGTGGGTTGGGGGCGTGTCCTAATCGCGGGACGCGAGGCCACGCCCCCTTACGCAAATTCCGTGTTTTTTTTTTTTTTTTTACATGGAATTTTGGCCCCTCAGCTAGGGGTAAATCCAGAGGGGGTGGTCGCTCCCCTCTACACACCCGCACAGGCAGAAGAAAGCAGGGAGACTGCTGCCTCCCTGCAACACCACAGACCTGCCAATACGCAGCAGCGTGTGCTGACAGTAGCACAATGCTGCCGTTGTTGCTGGCAGGACAGGGGGGGGGGAGCTTCTGAGCTGGGACAGAGCTACTCGAGCCGGGGGGGGCCCCTAAAACTGTGGGGCCAACGGTACGTACCCCCTGCCCCCCCCCTTAATCCGGCTCTGCTGCTGGAACCCCCCCTTAATCCATACTCCCTGATGCCCCCTCTCCCTCTGTCTCCACTATTCACCGCTGCTCTGCTAAGCAGAACAGCGAGTACAGGAGCTTTCCAACTGACCCCCCCGTTACCGCGGGACACTGCGACCCGCGGGTGGGACAGCGGTACAGACCCAAAAAAAATGGGACTGTCCCGCGAAAATCGGGACATTTGGGAGGTATGGGGGTGTGTGAGGGGGTATGCCGTACAGACAGACGGGCACCGGCTCACTGTGTGCTTGACCCCCCCCCCCTCTCTGGCGCGGAGGAGCGTCACTTTCTGGCACACTCCACGCTTCTTAGCTGCAGTTTTGTGGGGCACCTGCCGCTGTGCAGGTTCCGTACTGCCTCTGTTATCTCCAGCCCCGGCAGCCCCACCGCTAGCTGCAGCGCTGCCACCCACAGTGAGGTGCGCCCAGCTCCTCCACACACTTTAGCCGGCGGGTAACGCTGCAGAAGTCCGAGCTGCTTGCAGGCTCCGACCCCCTCCTCCCTCCAGCCGCAGCATCTCCTGGGGGCTAACCAGTCACTCCCAGTCTCCCCTTACCACAGTGCCCGGCAGCTGCGCGAGGTCTGCGTTGTGTGACTGAGGAGGGGGGGAGGGATGCGGACGGGCAGAGGAAGCAGGACTCCAGCCTAAGAGAGTCAGCCATGCCAAGTCTCCACCAGCAGCAGATCCCAACAGGTTGGAGTCGAACAGCAGCAGCCAGCAGCAGTGACCCCGGTAAGACACATCTGTCTGTCACCACTGTTTTGTCCCTAATACCAATCTCTCCCGTGCCCTGTGTTCTGTCATGTCCCTGGCCTTGCCCTGCCACCCTTATCCTGGCCCTTTCACCCTTATCCTGGCCCTGTCACCCTTATCCTGGCCCTTTCACCCTTATGCTGGCCCTGTCACCCTTATGCTGGCCCTGTTACCCTTATGCTGGCCCTGTTACCCCTATCCTGGCCCTGTTACCCCTGTGCTTGCCCTGTCAACCCTATACTGGCCCTGTCACCCCTGTCCTGTTCCTGCCACCCCTACCCTGGCCTATCACCCCTATCCTGTCCCTGTCATTTCTGTCCTGGCCCCGTCGCCCCTGTCCTGGCCCCGTCACCCCTTTTCTGACCCTGTCACCCCTGTCCTGGCCCCGTCAACCCTGTTCTGACCCTGTCACCCCTGTCCTGGCTCTGTTACTGCATACCCTCCAACTACCTTTTTGGCAGGTACAGTACCCGCAGCGCCTCCAGACCTCTCCCCAATGCACCACACCTCCGCACCTTCCCCTCCACCACATGCGGCACTCCACCCCTCCCCCACACGCTGTGCCTCCAGACCCCCTACACCACCCGCGGCTCCCACTCCTCCGCCCCTTCACCACCCACAGCACCTCCAGGCCCCCTCCACCATCCACCCCCTTTATATGTCTCCCCCCACACCTGCTCCCCTCCACCCGCAGCATCTGTAGACACCCTCCTCCATCCGCGGTCCCCCCCTCCCCCACCCCTCCCCCACCAATGGCACCACCGCACCTGCCCCTCCACCACCAGCAGCACCTCCGGACCTTCTTCCCTATGCGCCGCACCACCCGTACCTGCCCCTCCCCTACCCATGGCACCTGCGGACCCCTACCCCACCCCCGGCACTCCCGCCTCTTCCCATCCCACAGCACCTCCGGAACCCTTCACCCATCCACAACATCCCCACACCTGCCCCTCTCCCACCCATGGCACCCCTGCCCCTCCCCCACCTGCAGTGCCTCCGGACCCCTCCCCAATCTGCATCCCCCACTCCTCTGCTCCTCCCCCACCCGCAGCACCCCCGACTCTTCCCCATCCGGGCCCCACCCCCACTTTTGCCCCCCCTCCACCTGCAGCATCTACAGACACCATCCGCAGTCCCCCCCGCACCCGCTACATTCTGTACATCGTGCCCTGCAGGTGCTGTTCACGCCGTCGCAAGGGGCTGCGCCTCCTTCACCATCGCACGCCCTTTTATTGTGCAATATTTAACCACTAACAAAGGAATGCAGGTAATACTTTATATAATACAAATATTGAACCCCAGAAAGGCATGCAAGGGTTAAGGGGGCGTAGCCCCTTGCGACGGTGTGAAGAGTGCCCGTAGGGCGCGATGAAGCACCTAGTAATATAATAAAAGTTACGTTTTAACGTCTATTACTTTTCTCTTCCTTTTCAATGGAATGATGTGGCACAAGAAGGGTTGGGTGGCATTTCTCCTTTGAGAGCAGCACTACCTGGTATGGGGAGGGGAGGGGAGGGGGGGGGAGGCAGGGGCATATTTAGAGAGTATGAGGACCGTGTGCAGGCTCTGTGAGGGACCCATCAGCTGTCCCAGAGACTAGAGCACATGTGCAGATCTCCTGGAATATGGCAGCATTTTCCGAGTGATTTTCCTACTGCGTATGCATGAAACATCAGGAAAATGGTGCTGCGCCATTTTCCCAGTGATTTCTGCAGCGCTGATGCTGCGACGCGGGCCTCCGTAGGGTGAGTATTACAAATATTGGGTGCAGGGTGTACGGTGTGGGCCCCCTGGACCCCTGGGGGGGGGGGGGGGAGTTTGCACCACACACACTGCGCCCATTATAAATATGCCGAACGCAGACTTTTTTAAAAGGGTAATCATTTACAAGGCATGGTTTTGCCTTGTAAGTGAGAACCCCTCTAAAAAAAATCCGGGATTCGGTACGGTCCCTGAAAGTGGTCAGCATTACAACCCGCCCCTAATGTCTAAAAGGACACTTGCAGAGAATTGATAAAGTAGACTGTATTACAGTAATATTACATTTTAGCAGAGCTGCAATGTTTATATCTTAAAAGGGAATAACTTTTATTTTACTTTTCTCATACGTCCTAGAGGATGCTGGGGTCCACTTCATGACCATGGGGTATAGATGGTTCCGCAGGAGCCATGGGCACTCTTAAGACTTTTCAATGGGTGTGAACTGGCTCCTCCCTCTATGCCCCTCCTCCAGACCTCAGTTTTAGAAATGTGCCCAGGCAGACTGGATGCACTCCAGGGGAGCTCTACTGAGTTTCTCTGAAAAGACTTATGTTAGGTTTTTTATTTTCAGGGAGAACTGCTGGCAACAGTCTCCCTGCTTCGTGGGACTGAGGGGACAGAAGTAGGAACCAACTTCCTGAAGAGTTTCATGCTCTGCTTCTGGCTGACAGGACACCATTAGCTCCTGAAGGGTACTGAACGCTAGCCGTGTCTAGATGCTCACTCCCACAGCATACTGTCACCCCCCTCACAGAGCCAGAAGTCAGAAGACAGGTGAGTAGAAGAAGAGAGATCTTCTATCAAGTAAAGTGACGGCTAGGTACAGCGCAGCTGGCGGGAGCGCTGCACGCCATTGCTGCCCACACACACAGGCACTGCAGGGTGCAGGGTGCGGGGGGGGGGGGGCGCCCTGGGCAGCAAAAACACCTCTATAAACTGGCAAAAAGGGGGCATAAAATGCCAAGGCACAGCCCTACCCCCGCCAGTATAAATAATATATAAGATCTCTAAAGAGAAACGCGCCATTGTGGGGGCGGAGCTTCCTCCTCAGTCAGCCAGCACACTGTTCAGCGCCATTTTCTCTCATTCACAGACTGCAGAGAAGAAGCTGGTCCTCCTACATTTCTGAACAAGTATCAGGGTGAAAAAAAGAGGGGGCCTGGGTGCTAAACATATTATTCATAATATAATAGCGCTTAAAGGTTTCTGTGTATGGAGTACGTGACACAGGGATTCTGTCTCTGTGTACAAAGTGCGCGGCACAGGGATTTTTTCTTTGGTGCTGGATTGTGAACTGGCTGCTCCTAAACTGTGTCCCTCTGACAGATTTTACTGCGGGTCTGTCCCCTATAAGTCCCGGTGTGTCTGTGAGTGTGTGTTGTACACGTGTAGACATGTCTGAGGCAGGGAGTTCCTCCCCGGAGGAAGGCATTTTAGGGACACAGAGTTGTAATGTGGTGGTGCTGCCGGCACACCAAGAGCCTGCATGGGTGAAAGAAATACGTGATAGTATGCATCATATCAATAGGAGATTAGATAAGTCTGAAGCTCATGCTGAGTGCTGGAAAAAATCTGTGGAGGATGTGATTTTTCAGGGCTCTGTTCTTCCATCCGCAAGCGACCCCTCTGGGTCACATAAGATACCATTTGCGAATATTGTGAATACTGATACCGACACGGATCCTTGTGTCGACGATAGTGACTCCAGAGAAATAGATCATAAATTGGCAAAAAATATACAATATATGATTGTAGCTATAAGGGAAGTTCTGGAAGTCACGGAAGCCACTCCTGTACCTCAGGAGAAGGCTTATTTGTATATAGAAAATAAATCTAAGGTCACTTTCCCTCCTTCCCACGAGCTTAATACTCTCTTTGAAGGGATGTGGGTGAATCCCGAAAAGAAATTTCGTATTCCCAAGAGAATTCAGATAGCTTATCCTTTCCCAGTGGAGGACAGGAAAAAATGTGAGTTATGTTGCCAATGGTACGCTGCTCAGGCCCACAATTGCTTGCACGTGGGTGAATCGCGCTATTGAAAAATGGTCAGAAAGCGTGTCATCAGAAATTGATACGATTGATAAAGATGAGATACTCCTTAAGTTAGGGAATATCAAAGACGCTGCCGCATACATGCTAGAAGCGATGAAAAATATTGGACTCTTGAGTTCACAAGCCGCTACCATGGCAGTATCGGCTCGGCGGGCGTTGTGGATTCACCAGTGGAACGCAGATGCAGATTCCAAAAGAAATATGGAGGCTCTCCCATATAAAGGTGAGGCCATATTTGACGATGGACTGGATGCGTTAGTCTCGGCGGCTACCGCAGGCAAGTCGACATTTTTGCCCTCTGCGCCTGTACCGGCAAAAAAGACATATCAACCGCACATGCAGTCTTTTCAGCCCAATAAATACAAAAAAGCAAGAGGTTCCCCTTTCTTTGCAGGTAGAGGAAGGGGAAAGGGAAAAAAGTCCACAGCGGCTCCAGGTTCCCAGGAGCAGAAGTCTACCCCTACATCTGCCAAATCTTCAGCATGACGCTGGGGCTCCCTCGCGGGAGGCTGCTCGGGTGGGGGCACGTCTCAAACTGTTCAGCCAAGGTTGGATTCTGTCTGGCCTGGAGCCCTGGGTTTTGCAGATAGTATCCCAGGGGTACAAGCTGGAGTTTCAAGACGTTCCCCCATGCCGATTTTTCAAATCGACCTTGCCAGCTTCTCTTCTGGAAAGGGAAGCAGTAACAGCAGCAATCCAAAAATTATGTCAGGGTCAGGTCATAGTCCTGGTACCTTTGTCATAACAAGGGGAGGGGTCTTATTCAAGCCTTTTTGTAGTTCCGAAGCCGGACGGCTCGGTCAGACAGATCCTAAACCTAAAAAATCTGAATCTCTATTTGAAATGATTCAAGTTCAAAATGGAATCACTGAGGGCAGTGATTTCCAGTCTGGAGGAGGAGGACTACATGGTGTCTGTAGACATAAAATATGCTTACCTGCATGTTCCCATTTATCCTCCTCACCAGGCTTATTTGAGATTCGCGGTTCAGGATTGCCATTACCAATTCCAGACCTTACCTTTCAGTCTCTCCACGGCGCCGAGGGTATTCACAAAGGTGATGGTGGAGATGATGGTTCTCCTGCGTCAAAAAGGAGTCAATATAATTCCTTATCTAGATGATCTCCTGATAAAGGCGAGATCCAGGGAGCAGTTGTTACAAAACATCACACTCTCCCTGTCAATACTCCAACAACACGGTTGGATCATAAATTATCCAAAGTCACAGTTGGAACCGACGACAAGATTGTCTTTTCTCAGGATGATTCTGGACACAGAAGTTCAGAGAGTATTTCTTCCGGTGGAAAAGGCTCTGGAAATCCAGAAAATTGTAAAACAGATTTTGAAACCATCAAGTGTGTCGATCCATCAGTGCATTCGATTGTTGGAGATAATCCTGTTGTCAAAAGCCAGGATTTCACTCCTGTGGTGGCTACACAGTTCTCACCTACTAGAGGGACGCAGGTTTGGGATTCAGGACTGGGTCCTGGTAACCACAGATGCAAGTGTCCGAGGCTGGGGAGCTGTCACTCAGGGGGAAAGCTTCCAAGGAAGATGGTCAAGTCAGGAAGCCTGCCTTCACATAAACATGCTGGAATTGAGAGCCATTTATAACGGCCTTCAACAAGCGGTACATCTTCTACAAGATGCTGTAACAGCAGTCGCGTATATAAACAGGCAGGGCAGAACGAAAAGCAGAGCGGCAATGGCAGAGGTGACAAAGATCCTCCTCTGGGCAGAAAGACATGTAAAGGCTCTGTCAGCAATTTTCATTCCGGGAGTAGACAACTGGGAAGCAGACTTCCTCAGCAGACACGATCTCCATCCAGGAGAGTGGGGCCTCCACCAAGAAGTATTCGCAGAGGTGACGAGTCTTTTTGGCATCTTCAGAAATATTGTTCCAGGACGAGAGACCCTCAAGCAATAGCAGTGGATGCGCTAGTGACCCAGTGGGTATTCCGGTCAGTGTATGTCTTCCCTCCACTTCCGCTGATCCCAAAAGTTCTCAGGATCATAAGAAGAACAAGGGTTCGAGCAATCTTCATTGCCCCAGACTGGCCAAGGAGGGCTTGGTACCCAGATCTTCAAGAGTTGCTCCTAGAAGATCCTCGACCTCTTCCTCTTCGCGAGGACCTGCTGCAGCATGGGCCGTGCGTGTGTCAAGACTTACCGCGGCTACGTTTGATGGCATGGCTGTTGAGCGCCGGATCCTAGCCCGAAAGGATATTCCCAAAGAAGTCATCCCCACCCTTATTTAGGCCAGGAAAGGAGTAACGTCGAAACATTACAACCGTATTTGGAGAAAATTTGTGTCTTGGTGTGAATCCAAGAAGGCTCCTATGGAAGAGTTTCAGTTGGGACGTTTTCTCCATTTTCTGCAGGCTGGTGTGGGGGCGGGCCACCGATTGGGGTCAATCAAGGTCCAGATTTCGGCCTTGTCAGTGTTCTTCCAAAAACAATTGGCCTCTCTTCCAGAGGTTCAGACCTTTGTGAAAGGGGTTCTGCACATCCAGCCTCCATTTGTGCCTCCAGTGGCACCATGGGACCTTAACGTAGTGTTGCAGTTCCTTCAATCGGATTGGTTTGAGCCTCTACAAGATATAGAGTTGAAGTCTCTCACTTGGAAAGTGGTGATTCTTTTGGCATTGGCATCCGCACGGCGGGTGTCTGAATTAAGGGCCTTGTCCCACAAGAGCCCTTACCTGATCTTCCATGAAAATAGGGCGGAGTTGAGAACTCGTCAACATTTTCTTCCAAAGGTGGTTTCTTCTTTCCACATAAACCAACCTATTGTGGTGTCAGTGGCTACTGACACGTTCACTGAGTCAAAGTCTCTAGATGTGGTTAGGGCTTTGAAGATTTATGTCGCTGGAACTCCCAACAAGATTGGGTGTCCTGCTTCCAAGCAGACCATTGCGCGTTGGATCAGAGGTACGATTCAGCACGCTGTTAGGGTCTCCTGCCCTGTGCTGCCACGTCGTCATGGCAACCGGGAGACAAGTGCTAGCGGAGTAACCTGAGCGCAGCTGATACACCGGTTCGGGTCTTTTGCTGTGCAGTGGTTATAGGCTCTGTGCACGGCAGGGGATCCGGTGCTGGTTTTTGTGCTCACAGTCTGTGAGGTCTGAGTGGGGCGTGGACAGCACCTGCTTTATAAGGCCTCTTCTCAGTTTAAGCAGATGCTGCTGAATCTTTGTTGGTTAGTCAGTTCCTGAAAGTTAGCCAGTACTGTGTAGCTTTGTATTTGTTTGTTGCTTACTGCAAATAGGCCTGGGGATTTGGTATTACACTCTGCCAATCCAGACCTAGCAGTAAGACTGGAGTCAGTCGTTTAGCTTGCTGGGGTTCTGTTACTACTCTGTGAACTTAGCAAGTTTGCGGCTGTATTCTAAGACTTGCCTGTCTAATCCTGTCTCACTGTGCTAGGTGTCCTGTCTCACTTAGCAACAGCATTTCGGGTTCTCTACGTATTAAAACACAACATCTTGCTTTTCCCATCTGAGCATTTCTAATACAAGGGAGATACCCAGTTCCTTAGCCTCTGGGCTTCTCTGTTCACTTTGTGTGTATTTTGTTACCCTATCACCTTCTGTGTACGTTATGTCATATTCCCCAGTCTGTCTGTGAGTCCATTTGTTTTGCATACCTATCCGTTCAGACACCAGTACATTCCTGCAGGCACTGGTGTGCATAACATATTCAGCAGCCTAATACTCCTGTTGAAATTTTGTGGGAATATGGAGCATACCCCTCAAAATACGTTGCAACAGGTGGTCGATCAGGTGCAGGTCCTGACTCGACAATTTAATGATTTGTCCATTAAAATGCACACCTCCCAGGCTGCTGGCGGAGCTCCCGCAGCAGCAGCACCTGCAGGGGTTAAGGAGCCGAAAGTAAATCTCACGGATCGTTTTTCTGGAGATCGCTCGCAGTTCTTTTGTTTCAAGGAGAGCTGCAAGCTATACTTCCGGCTTAGGCCTCAGTCTTCTGGGTCGGAGATTCAGCGGGTGGGCATAGTGATTTCCTTGCTACAAGGAGACCCACAGGTCTGGGCATATGGGTTGCAGCCTGACTGTCCGTCGCTTAAAAGTGTTGATGCTTTTTTTACGGCACTGGGCATGTTATATGATGAACCTGACAAGACGGCCTCAGCCGAGGCTCAGATTTCGATCCTTAAGCAAGGGCGAAGGCCAGTTGAGGTTTACTGTACGGAGTTTCGGAGGTTGGCCCATGATACCCAGTGGAATGACCCAGCCCTGAGACACCAGTACCGAAGAGGTCTTTCTAACCAGATAAAGGACCAACTGGTACAATATCCCTTGCCTGATAGCTTGGATCAGCTCATGCAGTTATCCATCCGGGTGGATAGACGGCTGAGAGAGCGTAGGCTTGAAAGGGAGACTGAGATTTCCTTCCTTCCCAAGGGAACCTCAGACTCTGAGGAATTTTCCGAGGAGCCTATGCAGATTGGGGCTACCCGCCTCTCCTCGCGTGAGAAGACGCGGAGGAGACAGCAGGGGTTGTGTTTGTGCTGTGGGAATAAAGGTCATGTGGTAGTATCATGCCCAGAAAAGCCGGAAAACTTCAGGGCCTGAGGGTGATGGGAAATATCCTGTCAGGCCAGAAGTCAGAATTTCCCAAAAAGACTTTTATCATTCCGGTGACCTTGAAGATCCTCGGTCAAACTGTCAAGACTGAGGCCTTTGTGGACAGTGGGGCCGACGGGGTTTTTATGGACCGCCAATTCGCCCTGAAACACTCTGTTCCCTTAGTACCCTTGGCATCGGAAATTGAGATTTGTGGGTTAAACGGGGAACCATTATCCCAAGGTAAAATTACCTCTTGCACTAGCCAGATTTCTTTGTTTATTGGAGCCACACACTCTGAAAAATTGTCCTTTTATGTGACTGTCTGTACTTTTGCCCCATTGGTGTTGGGGTTACCCTGGTTAAGGGCCCATAATCCTCAATTTGACTGGGTCTCTGGGGAGATTCTTAGTTGGGGTACTGATTGTTTCAGGAGTTGCTTAAGCCTTCCAGTCAGGCTCTCGCAGCTAAGTTTGCCAGGATTGCCAGGGTGTTATGCAGATTTTGCGGACGTGTTCTCCAAAAAAATTGCAGAGGTACTACCTCCCCATCGCCCCTATGACTGTGCCATTGATTTGTTGCCAAATGCTAAGCTTCCCAAGAGCAGGTTGTACTCCCTGTCACGTCCTGAGACTCAGGCTATGGCAGAGTACATTCAGGAGAACTTGGCTAAGGGATTTATCAGACCTTCACAGTCTCCAGTTGGGTCGGGGTTCTTCTTCGTGGGTAAAAAGGACGGTTCATTGCGACCCTGCATCGACTTCAGGGAATTGAACCGTATCACGATTAAAAACTCATACCCACTGCCTCTCATTTCGGTCTTGTTTGACCAGCTTCGTACTGCCACCATTTTTTCTAAGATTGACCTACGCGGTGCGTACAATCTAATCCGAATAAGAGAGGGGGATGAATGGAAGACTGCCTTTAATACCCACTCAGGGCATTATGAATATTTGGTGATGCCTTTTGGGCTCTGTAATGCCCCGGCAGTCTTCCAGGATTTCATGAATGATGTGCTCAGGGAATATTTGGATAGATTCTTAGTTGTATACTTAGATGACATCCTAATCTTCTCCCATTCCCTGGAGGAACATCGGAAGCATGTACGCTTAGTCCTCCAGAAACTCAGAGACCACCGGCTTGGGGCGAAGCTGGAGAAGTGCGAATTTGAAGTTCAGCAAATCGCATTTCTAGGATATATTATCTCCCCAGAAGGTTTCTAAATGGAGGGTTCCAAGGTACAGGCAGTCCTGGATTGGGTGCAGCCCACTAGTTTGAAGGCGCTTCAGCGTTTCCTGGGCTTTGCGAATTTTTATAGACGATTTATCGCTGGATTTTCGTCTATAGTGGCGCCCTTGGTGGCACTCACTAAGAAAGGGGCGGATGTTGCTCACTGGTCTTGTGAGGCTAAAGCGGCTTTTGCCCGTCTCAAAAGGGCATTTGTTTCGGCCAAGGTGCTGCGACACCCAGATCCAGAGCGTCCTTTTGTGGTGGAGGTGGATGCCTCTGAGATGGGTATTGGGGCAGTGCTTTCTCAGATGGGAGTGTCTGATAATCGCCTTCATCCCTGTGCTTACTTTTCCCGTAAATTTTCGCCTGCCGAGATGAATTATGACGTGGGTAACCGGGAATTGTTGGCTATTAAGGATGCACTCGAGGAGTGGAGACACTGGCTTGAGGGGGCTAAGTTTGTGGTCTCAATTCTCACTGACCATAAGAATCTGGCATATTTAGAGTCAGCGAAGCGTCTCAATGCCAGGCAGGCACGATGGGTTTTGTTTTTTGCTCGCTTTAATTTTTTGATAACATATCGCCCTGGGTCAAAAAACATCAAGGCTGATGCGCTCTCGCGGAGTTTTGCTCCAATCCAGGAGACCACCGAGGAGCCGTTGCCCATTGTTTCCCCATCATGTATTAAAGTGGGCATTACCCAGGACCTCTTATCATTAGTCCTTAGAGCACAGGAGCAGGCTCCTCCAGACCTTCCGGTAGGTCTTTTGTTTGTGCCTCCTAGGTTAAGACAGCGAGTGTTCCTGGAATTCCATGCCAAGAAGTCGGCAGGTCACCCGGGTATTGCCAGAACTCGGGAGTTGCTATCTAGGGCGGTGTGGTGGCCCTCGGTGGCTAAGGATGTGGATCAGTGGGTTCGGGCATGTGACATCTGTGCCCGAAATAAGACTCCTAGAGGGGTTCCTGTTGGCCCATTACATCCACTCTCTATCCCATCTAAGCCATGGACCCACATTTCAATGGATTTTGTGGTGGACTTGCCCAAATCCTCGGGGATGACAGCCATCTGGGTTGTCGTTGACAGGTTTTCGAAGATGGCGCACTTCGTTCCACTGGTTGGGCTGCCATCGGCCAGACGCCTGTCTGAATTATTTATGCTGCATGTTGTGCGTCTCCACGGGTTGCCACTTGATGTGGTCTCTGACCGCGGATCCCAGTTTGTGGCCAAATTCTGGAGGGCATTTTGTTCCGATCTGCAGATTTCTGTCAGCTTGTCGTCAGGCTACCATCCGCAGTCTAATGGGCAGACTGAAAGGGTGAACCAGTCCTTGGAGCAGTTCCTCAGGTGTTATGTCTCCAAGTGTCAGACTGACTGGGTTGCTCATCTGTCCATGGCGGAGTTTGCCTATAACAACGCGGCTCACTCTGCTACAGGGATCTCTCCCTTCCTTTGTGTGTATGGGCATCATCCTAAGGCCAATTCTTTTGACCCCCTGGACTCCACGCCTGGTGGTTCCTCTGTGGTTTCGGTCCTTAGAGGTATTTGGCGGAAAGTGAAGAAAGCCCTTGTGTCTGTGTCATTAGTGACCAAAAGGGTTTTTGATAAGCGGAAAAGACCCTGCAGCTTCAAATTAGGAGACTTCGTCTGGTTGTCTACCAAGAATTTGAAGTTGAGACAGCCATCTCATAAGTTAGGCCCCCGGTTCATCGGCCCTTATAAGATCACCAGGGTTATCAATCCAGTGGCATTTCAGTTAGATCTGCCCCGTTCTTTGGGTATCAATAAAACATTTCATTGTTCCCTTTTAAAACGGGCGATTAGCAATCCTTCTTCCAGTGGAAGACCTTCCCCTCTTCTGATACGTGGCCAGAGGGAGTTTGTTGTTGAAAGGATTCTTGACTCCAAGGTGGTTCGGGGTCGGCTGTCATTTTTGGTGCACTGGAAGGGGTATGGCCCGGAGGAGCGGTCGTGGGTGCGCAGTTGTGATCTTCATGCCCCCAGACTGATACGCTCTTTCTTCTCGCAGTTCCCCGATAAACCCTGTGGTAGGGGTTCTTTGACCCCTCGTCAGAGGGGGGGTACTGTTAGGGTCTCCTGCCCTGTGCTGCCACGTCGTCATGGCAACCGGGAGACAAGTGCTAGCGGAGTAACCTGAGCGCAGCTGATACTCCGGTTCGTGCACGGCAGGGGATCCGGTGCTGGTTTTTGTGCTCACAGTCTGTGAGGTCTGAGTGGGGCGTGGACAGCACCTGCTTTATAAGGCCTCTTCTCAGTTTAAGCAGATGCTGCTGAATCTTTGTTGGTTAGTCAGTTCCTGAAAGTTAGCCAGTACTGTGTAGCTTTGTATTTGTTTGTTGCTTACTGCAAATAGGCCTGGGGATTTGGTATTACACTCTGCCAATCCAGACCTAGCAGTAAGACTGGAGTCAGTCGTTTAGCTTGCTGGGGTTCTGTTACTACTCTGTGAACTTAGCAAGTTTGCGGCTGTATTCTAAGACTTGCCTGTCTAATCCTGTCTCACTGTGCTATGTGTCAGGGGTCAGTTTAGTGGCAGTAAGCTGAACCTGTGCACTGCAAGTGAGAATTAGGATTGTGGAGACTCTCCTTGTGTCTATCATTCCATCTCTGACCAAGGAGTTTACTGCCACACCCGTTGGTAACCCTTTAGGGTTTTGCTGTTGCCCTTAGCAACAGCATTTCGGGTTCTCTACGTATTAAAACACAACATCTTGCTTTTCCCATCTGAGCATTTCTAATACAAGGGAGATACCCAGTTCCTTAGCCTCTGGGCTTCTCTGTTCACTTTGTGTGTATTTTGTTACCCTATCACCTTCTGTGTACGTTATGTCATATTCCCCAGTCTGTCTGTGAGTCCATTTGTTTTGCATACCTATCCGTTCAGACACCAGTACATTCCTGCAGGCACTGGTGTGCATAACACACGCTCATACTACGGCTGGATTGCCGTTGCCAACGTCGGTGAATGCCCATTCCACTAGGAAGGTGGGCTCATCCTGGGCTGCTGCCCGGGGGGGTCTCGGCATTGCAACTTTGCCGAGCAGCTACTTGGTCGGGGTCAAACACATTTGCAAAATTCTACAAGTTTGACACCTTGGCCGATGAAGACCTCAAGTTCGGTCAATCGGTGCTGCAGGGTCATCCACACTCTCCCGCCCGTACTGGAGCTTTGGAATAAACCCCATGGTCATGAAGTGGACCCCAGTATCCTCTAGGACTTATGAGAAAACAGGATTTTGATACCTACCGGTAAATGCTTTTATGCTAGTCCGTAGAGGATGCTGGGCGCCCGTCCCAGTGCGTACTTTACCTGCAGTTTAGTTATTAGAGTTACACAAGTTGTGTTATATTAGTTCAGCATGTTGCTCTCATTGATTCATGCCTGTTGGCGTGTGTTCTATTGAATGCCACGTTGTGCGGCATGGTTGAGGTGTGAGCTGGTATGTATCTCACCACTAGTATTAAAGTAAATCCTTTCCTCGAAATGTCCGTCTCCCTGTGCACAGTTCCTATAACTGAGGTCTGGAGGAGGGGCATAGAGGTAGGAGCCAGTTCACACCGATTGAAAAGTCTTAAGAGTGCCCATGGCTCCTGCGGAGCCGTCTATACCCCATGGTCATGAAGTGGACCCCAGCATCCTCTACGGACTAGGAAAAAAGAATTTACCGGTAGGTATCAAAATCCCGTTATTGATATAATTAAAGAGCCCCTATGTGCACATACAAAGTTAACAGAAGGTCAGGTAACCAACGTTAGTTCCACCACCTTAAGCTATTGAGACATTTTATTATTATCTAAAGGACACTGGTCATTTGGTATAGGAAATATTCATTTATTTGACCGGCATATTTATTAGAGATGAGCGGGTTCGGTTTCTCTGAATCCGAACCCGCCAGAACTTCATGTTTTTTTTCACGGGTCCGAGCGACTCGGATCTTCCCGCCTTGCTCGGTTAACCCGAGCGCGCCCGAACGTCATCATGACGCTGTCGGATTCTCGCAAGGCTCGGATTCTATCGCGAGACTCGGATTCTATATAAGGAGCCGCGCGTCGCCGCCATTTTCACACGTGCATTGAGATTGATAGGGAGAGGACGTGGCTGGCGTCCTCTCCGTTTAGAATTAGAATAGATTAGAGAGACACTTGATTTACTAATTTTGGGGAGCATTAGGAGTACTCAGTAGTGTACAGTGCAGAGTTTTGCTGATAGTGACCAGTGACCACCACTTTTATTTATAATCCGTTCTCTGCCTGAAAAAAGCGATACACAGCACACAGTGACTCAGTCACATACCATATCTGTGTGCACTGCTCAGGCTCAGGCCAGTGTGCTGCATCATCTATATATATTATATATCTGTCTGACTGCTCAGCTCACACAGCTTATAATTGTGGGGGAGACTGGGGAGCACTACTGCAGTGCCAGTTATAGGTTATAGCAGGAGCCAGGAGTACATAATATTATATTAAAATTAAACAGTGCACACTTTTGCTGCAGGAGTGCCACTGCCAGTGTGACTAGTGACCAGTGACCTGACCACCAGTATATAATATTAGTAGTATACTATCTCTTTATCAACCAGTCTATATTAGCAGCAGACACAGTACAGTGCGGTAGTTCACGGCTGTGGCTACCTCTGTGTCGGCACTCGGCAGCCCGTCCATAATTGTATATACCAGTGACCTAACCGTGGTTTTTTTTTCTTTCTTTATACATACATACTAGTTACGAGTATACTATCTCTTTATCAACCAGTCTATATATTAGCAGCAGACACAGTACAGTGCGGTAGTTCACGGCTGTGGCTACCTCTGTGTCGGCACTCGGCAGCCCGTCCATAATTGTATATACCACCTAACCGTGGTTTTTTTTTCTTTCTTTATACATACATACTAGTTACGAGTATACTATCTCTTTATCAACCAGTCTATATATTAGCAGCAGACACAGTACAGTGCGGTAGTTCACGGCTGTGGCTACCTCTGTGTCGGCACTCGGCAGCCCGTCCATAATTGTATATACCACCTAACCGTGGTTTTTTTTTCTTTCTTTATACATACATACTAGTTACGAGTATACTATCTCTTTATCAACCAGTCTATATATTAGCAGCAGACACAGTACAGTGCGGTAGTTCACGGCTGTGGCTACCTCTGTGTCGGCACTCGGCAGCCCGTCCATAATTGTATATACCACCTAACCGTGGTTTTTTTTTCTTTCTTTATACATACATACTAGTTACGAGTATACTATCTCTTTATCAACCAGTCTATATATTAGCAGCAGACACAGTACAGTGCGGTAGTTCACGGCTGTGGCTACCTCTGTGTCGGCACTCGGCAGCCCGTCCATAATTGTATATACCACCTAACCGTGGTTTTTTTTTCTTTCTTTATACATACATACTAGTTACGAGTATACTATCTCTTTATCAACCAGTCTATATATTAGCAGCAGACACAGTACAGTGCGGTAGTTCACGGCTGTGGCTACCTCTGTGTCGGCACTCGGCAGCCCGTCCATAATTGTATATACCACCTAACCGTGGTTTTTTTTTCTTTCTTTATACATACATACTAGTTACGAGTATACTATCTCTTTATCAACCAGTCTATATATTAGCAGCAGACACAGTACAGTGCGGTAGTTCACGGCTGTGGCTACCTCTGTGTCGGCACTCGGCAGCCCGTCCATAATTGTATATACCACCTAACCGTGGTTTTTTTTTCTTTCTTTATACATACATACTAGTTACGAGTATACTATCTCTTTATCAACCAGTCTATATATTAGCAGCAGGCACAGTACAGTGCGGTAGTTCACGGCTGTGGCTACCTCTGTGTCGGCACTCGGCAGCCCGTCCATAATTGTATATACCACCTAACCGTGGTTTTTTTTTCTTTCTTTATACATACATACTAGTTACGAGTATACTATCTCTTTATCAACCAGTCTATATATTAGCAGCAGACACAGTACAGTGCGGTAGTTCACGGCTGTGGCTACCTCTGTGTCGGCACTCGGCAGCCCGTCCATAATTGTATATACCACCTAACCGTGGTTTTTTTTCTTTCTTTATACATACATACTAGTTACGAGTATACTATCTCTTTATCAACCAGTCTATATATTAGCAGCAGACACAGTACAGTGCGGTAGTTCACGGCTGTGGCTACCTCTGTGTCGGCACTCGGCAGCCCGTCCATAATTGTATACTAGTATCCAATCCATCCATCTCCATTGTTTACCTGAGGTGCCTTTTAGTTGTGCCTATTAAAATATGGAGAACAAAAATGTTGAGGTTCCAAAATTAGGGAAAGATCAAGATCCACTTCCACCTCGTGCTGAAGCTGCTGCCACTAGTCATGGCCGAGACGATGAAATGCCAGCAACGTCGTCTGCCAAGGCCGATGCCCAATGGCATAGTACAGAGCATGTCAAAACCAAAACACCAAATATCAGTAAAAAAAGGACTCCAAAACCTAAAATAAAATTGTCGGAGGAGAAGCGTAAACTTGCCAATATGCCATTTACCACACGGAGTGGCAAGGAACGGCTGAGGCCCTGGCCTATGTTCATGGCTAGTGGTTCAGCTTCACATGAGGATGGAAGCACTCAGCCTCTCGCTAGAAAACTGAAAAGACTCAAGCTGGCAAAAGCACCGCAAAGAACTGTGCGTTCTTTGAAATCCCAAATCCACAAGGAGAGTCCAATTGTGTCGGTTGCGATGCCTGACCTTCCCAACACTGGACGTGAAGAGCATGCGCCTTCCACCATTTGCACGCCCCCTGCAAGTGCTGGAAGGAGCACCCGCAGTCCAGTTCCTGATAGTCAGATTGAAGATGTCAGTGTTGAAGTACACCAGGATGAGGAGGATATGGGTGTTGCTGGCGCTGGGGAGGAAATTGACCAGGAGGATTCTGATGGTGAGGTGGTTTGTTTAAGTCAGGCACCCGGGGAGACACCTGTTGTCCGTGGGAGGAATATGGCCGTTGACATGCCAGGTGAAAATACCAAAAAAATCAGCTCTTCGGTGTGGAGGTATTTCACCAGAAATGCGGACAACAGGTGTCAAGCCGTGTGTTCCCTTTGTCAAGCTGTAATAAGTAGGGGTAAGGACGTTAACCACCTCGGAACATCCTCCCTTATACGTCACCTGCAGCGCATTCATAATAAGTCAGTGACAAGTTCAAAAACTTTGGGTGACAGCGGAAGCAGTCCACTGACCAGTAAATCCCTTCCTCTTGTAACCAAGCTCACGCAAACCACCCCACCAACTCCCTCAGTGTCAATTTCCTCCTTCCCCAGGAATGCCAATAGTCCTGCAGGCCATGTCACTGGCAAGTCTGACGAGTCCTCTCCTGCCTGGGATTCCTCCGATGCATCCTTGCGTGTAACGCCTACTGCTGCTGGCGCTGCTGTTGTTGCCGCTGGGAGTCGATGGTCATCCCAGAGGGGAAGTCGTAAGCCCACTTGTACTACTTCCAGTAAGCAATTGACTGTTCAACAGTCCTTTGCGAGGAAGATTAAATATCACAGCAGTCATCCTACTGCAAAGCGGATAACTGAGTCCTTGACAACTATGTTGGTGTTAGACGTGCGTCCGGTATCCGCCGTTAGTTCACAGGGAACTAGACAATTTATTGAGGCAGTGTGCCCCCGTTACCAAATACCATCTAGGTTCCACTTCTCTAGGCAGGCGATACCGAGAATGTACACGGACGTCAGAAAAAGACTCACCAGTCTCCTAAAAAATGCAGTTGTACCCAATGTCCACTTAACCACGGACATGTGGACAAGTGGAGCAGGGCAGGGTCAGGACTATATGACTGTGACAGCCCACTGGGTAGATGTATGGACTCCCGCCGCAAGAACAGCAGCGGCGGCACCAGTAGCAGCATCTCGCAAACGCCAACTCTTTCCTAGGCAGGCTACGCTTTGTATCACCGCTTTCCAGAATACGCACACAGCTGAAAACCTCTTACGGCAACTGAGGAAGATCATCGCGGAATGGCTTACCCCAATTGGACTCTCCTGTGGATTTGTGGCATCGGACAACGCCAGCAATATTGTGTGTGCATTAAATATGGGCAAATTCCAGCACGTCCCATGTTTTGCACATACCTTGAATTTGGTGGTGCAGAATTTTTTAAAAAACGACAGGGGCGTGCAAGAGATGCTGTCGGTGGCCAGAAAAATTGCGGGACACTTTCGGCGTACAGGCACCACGTACAGAAGACTGGAGCACCACCAAAAACTACTGAACCTGCCCTGCCATCATCTGAAGCAAGAAGTGGTAACGAGGTGGAATTCAACCCTCTATATGCTTCAGAGGTTGGAGGAGCAGCAAAAGGCCATTCAAGCCTATACAATTGAGCACGATATAGGAGATGGAATGCACCTGTCTCAAGTGCAGTGGAGAATGATTTCAACGTTGTGCAAGGTTCTGATGCCCTTTGAACTTGCCACACGTGAAGTCAGTTCAGACACTGCCAGCCTGAGTCAGGTCATTCCCCTCATCAGGCTTTTGCAGAAGAAGCTGGAGGCATTGAAGAAGGAGCTAAAAGGGAGCGATTCCGCTAGGCATGTGGGACTTGTGGATGCAGCCCTTAATTCGCTTAACAAGGATTCACGGGTGGTCAATCTGTTGAAATCAGAGCACTACATTTTGGCCACCGTGCTCGATCCTAGATTTAAAGCCTACCTTGGATCTCTCTTTCCGGCAGACACAGGTCTGCTGGGGTTGAAAGACCTGCTGGTGACAAAATTGTCAAGTCAAGCGGAACGCGACCTGTCAACATCTCCTCCTTCACATTCTCCCGCAACTGGGGGTGCGAGGAAAAGGCTCAGAATTCCGAGCCCACCCGCTGGCGGTGATGCAGGGCAGTCTGGAGCGACTGCTGATGCTGACATCTGGTCCGGACTGAAGGACCTGACAACGATTACGGACATGTCGTCTACTGTCACTGCATATGATTCTCTCAACATTGATAGAATGGTGGAGGATTATATGAGTGACCGCATCCAAGTAGGCACGTCACACAGTCCGTACTTATACTGGCAGGAAAAAGAGGCAATTTGGAGGCCCTTGCACAAACTGGCTTTATTCTACCTAAGTTGCCCTCCCACAAGTGTGTACTCCGAAAGAGTGTTTAGTGCCGCCGCTCACCTTGTCAGCAATCGGCGTACGAGGTTACATCCAGAAAATGTGGAGAAGATGATGTTCATTAAAATGAATTATAATCAATTCCTCCGCGGAGACATTGACCAGCAGCAATTGCCTCCACAAAGTACACAGGGAGCTGAGATGGTGGATTCCAGTGGGGACGAATTGATAATCTGTGAGGAGGGGGATGTACACGGTGATATATCGGAGGGTGAAGATGAGGTGGACATCTTGCCTCTGTAGAGCCAGTTTGTGCAAGGAGAGATTAATTGCTTCTTTTTTGGGGGGGGTCCAAACCAACCCGTCATATCAGTCACAGTCGTGTGGCAGACCCTGTCACTGAAATGATGGGTTGGTTAAAGTGTGAATGTCCTGTTTTGTTTATACAACATAAGGGTGGGTGGGAGGGCCCAAGGACAATTCCATCTTGCACCTCTTTTTTCTTTTCTTTTTCTTTGCATCATGTGCTGATTGGGGAGGGTTTTTTGGAAGGGACATCCTGCGTGACACTGCAGTGCCACTCCTAGATGGGCCCGGTGTTTGTGTCGGCCACTAGGGTCGCTAATCTTACTCACACAGTCAGCTACCTCATTGCGCCTCTTTTTTTCTTTGCGTCATGTGCTGTTTGGGGAGGGTTTTTTGGAAGGGACATCCTGCGTGACACTGCAGTGCCACTCCTAGATGGGCCCGGTGTTTGTGTCGGCCACTAGGGTCGCTAATCTTACTCACACAGTCAGCTACCTCATTGCGCCTCTTTTTTTCTTTGCGTCATGTGCTGTTTGGGGAGGGTTTTTTGGAAGGGACATCCTGCGTGACACTGCAGTGCCACTCCTAGATGGGCCCGGTGTTTGTGTCGGCCACTAGGGTCGCTAATCTTACTCACACAGTCAGCTACCTCATTGCGCCTCTTTTTTTCTTTGCGTCATGTGCTGTTTGGGGAGGGTTTTTTGGAAGGGACATCCTGCGTGACACTGCAGTGCCACTCCTAGATGTGCCCGGTGTTTGTGTCGGCCACTAGGGTCGCTAATCTTACTCACACAGCTACCTCATTGCGCCTCTTTTTTTCTTTGCGTCATGTGCTGTTTGGGGAGGGTTTTTTGGAAGGGCCATCCTGCGTGACACTGCAGTGCCACTCCTAGATGGGCCCGGTGTTTGTGTCGGCCACTAGGGTCGCTAATCTTACTCACACAGCTACCTCATTGCGCCTCTTTTTTTCTTTGCGTCATGTGCTGTTTGGGGAGGGTTTTTTGGAAGGGACATCCTGCGTGACACTGCAGTGCCACTCCTAGATGGGCCCGGTGTTTGTGTCGGCCACTAGGGTCGCTAATCTTACTCACACAGTCAGCTACCTCATTGCGCCTCTTTTTTTCTTTGCGTCATGTGCTGTTTGGGGAGGGTTTTTTGGAAGGGCCATCCTGCGTGACACTGCAGTGCCACTCCTAGATGGGCCCGGTGTTTGTGTCGGCCACTAGGGTCGCTAATCTTACTCACACAGCTACCTCATTGCGCCTCTTTTTTTCTTTGCGTCATGTGCTGTTTGGGGAGGGTTTTTTGGAAGGGCCATCCTGCGTGACACTGCAGTGCCACTCCTAGATGGGCCCGGTGTTTGTGTCGGCCACTAGGGTCGCTAATCTTACTCACACAGCTACCTCATTGCGCCTCTTTTTTTCTTTGCGTCATGTGCTGTTTGGGGAGGGTTTTTTGGAAGGGACATCCTGCGTGACACTGCAGTGCCACTCCTAGATGGGCCCGGTGTTTGTGTCGGCCACTAGGGTCGCTTATCTTACTCACACAGCGACCTCGGTGCAAATTTTAGGACTAAAAATAATATTGTGAGGTGTGAGGTATTCAGAATAGACTGAAAATGAGTGTAAATTATGGTTTTTGAGGTTAATAATACTTTGGGATCAAAATGACCCCCAAATTCTATGATTTAAGCTGTTTTTTAGTGTTTTTTGAAAAAAACACCCGAATCCAAAACACACCCGAATCCGACAAAAAAAATTCGGTGAAGTTTTGCCAAAACGCGTTCGAACCCAAAACACGGCCGCGGAACCGAACCCAAAACCAAAACACTAAACCCGAAAAATTTCAGGCGCTCATCTCTAATATTTATTAATCTAGAAGGTTGTGCTTAGAGTGTAGTATAAATCTTGGTGAACAATCAAATCTATAGCATGGAGTGGTCAGCGCGCTCCTTAGTAAGAAAAGGGAGAGGGAAAAAGAGATAGGGCAGAGATGGGATGTAGCTATAGAATTGTGTGTGTACTATCTGCTTTCGTGTGGGTATAAGCTTATGTCAATGAACACTCTAGTAGTGGTTTTGAAGAGTCTATTTTATTGAGGTAAATCGTATTCAATTGAATCTTGCAGACTGCCCTTTGATCTGCACCCTCCTGCTAATACATTAGTGTTCCAAACAGTTCCTTATCGTAAGGGTTCCTTCACCACTTACAGGTGTGTCTTGCAGACTACCCTTTACATGGTATACCTTCCTAGTGGTATACCCAAAAAAGAACCCCAGCTCAGATAAATGTCAAACAATTCTAATTAACCCCTTGCGCTATTAAATAAAAGGCAACATGACGTGAAGACACATGATTAATTGGTTAAGATAGTTTTAATATCCATAAAATAAATTATAAACATATAAAAAATGAATTGATTAGTATGCGCATACAAATAAAAAAGCTAAATACTAAACCTACTATTTGAGCATAAGAGGTGGATCATATAACTAATTGTGACCATAACGGATTATTCAATAATCATAAGTTGACGATGTCCATATTTCATATTCTCAAAATATTTAGGTATGATTTAGGTATGTACCAAACAGGTAAATTGAACTTCTATGAGGAAGCTTCAATTAGAAGCGAAACGCGTCAGAGAAGGTGCCCTTTGTGACCCAATGGACATTTGATACTAGATCCTTATTGATGTGCAATACTGCCTGAGGCTGACAAGCGGGAGACAAGGAGGACGCTATATGCGGCGGCTCGAAGACGGGAGCAAAACCATCTAATCAGCGCCTGCAGTGCGCAAAGCTCCGGGAGCCGGACAGACCTCTATCTCTCAACGTGAATTAAGGTGTGTGTGTGAGAACCTGACACAATAGAAGACGGAGTGCACCACTCACGGACTGTGGCAAACGGGAGCTTTCCTTAGGTGCTTGCCGTGCACCAAGCCCCAGGTGACATTTAAAATTTCCTCCGTGCTGTCTGGAGAATATCTCCACATGTAAAAGAACCACTCACAACTGATATATTGGTTCAATTTACCTGTTTGGTACATACCTAAATCAAATTCTACGAGCACATTTAATGGGACTATCCTATTTTGAGAATATGAAATATGGACATCGTCAACTTATGATTATTGAATAATCCGTTATGGTCACAATTAGTTATATGATCCACCTCTTATGCTCAAATAGTAGGTTTAGTATTTAGCTTTTTTATTTGTATGCGCATACTAATCAATTCATTTTTTATATGTTTATAATTTATTTTATGGATATTAAAACTATCTTAACCAATTAATCATGTGTCTTCACGTCATGTTGCCTTTTATTTAATAGCGCAAGGGGTTAATTAGAATTGTTTGTGCTACACCTGGTTTCAATCAGGTGTGATTGTGTTGGCCACTTCCACTGGCCATTCTACCCTATTTGCGGCTATTTAGATTATATGAGTTGTAAGAGAACTTTATACCTTTTATATAATTACTGTTGATAGCGCCTGACTTCAGTACTAGTATTTTCAGATAAATGTCAGGCATACCCTGTGGGTACCCTTTACCATAGGTGTGGTGGATGCCTATGTGCCCTCTGAAGCTGTGTCCTACTTTGTATGTTTTGGGGGTCTGACTTATGCGGCGTCCCGCCTATCAGTCCCTTTTCATGTGCAACGCTGAGGTGTGGGGTCGTAGGCTGTGTGTGTCACACTTACCGCCGGGGGCAAGCTTCCGCCTGCCGCCGGTGACCGCGTCTTTCTCTCCACAACCTCCGATGCCTTTGTCCTCCTCGTCAGTGTCCTCGGTTCCTTCTGGTCCGCGTACGACTCCAGCAGCCGCCTGTCTCCTCCGTCCACGGGTCCCATCTGTAAGGGTAACCAAGGACAACTGGGATTGACCAATCACCACAGCCACAAAAGCTTATAATGATTGTAGGACATAAGGCATGTAATCCTTGACAAAGGCATCCGCACTGAAACGCGTTGGTAAACTTGCTAAAGAACACCACATTCATTTACAGATTCCTCCCCCCGGCCAGAGAAGGGGACACAGCAGCACTCATTCACAGACAGCCCGCTCACGTGACATTGCACGTGACGCGGGAACCAGGAAGTTACAGACAGGACCCGTGGACGGAGGAGACCGGCGGCTGCTGGAGCCGTACACGGACCAGAAGGAACCGAGGACACTGACAAGGAGGACAAAGGCATCAGAGGTTGTGGAGAGAAAGACACGGTCACCGACAGCAGGCGGAAGCTTGCCCCTGGCGGTAAGTGTGACACACACAGCCTACGACCCCACACCTCAGCGTTGCACATGAAAAGGGACTGATAGGCGGGACGCCGCATAAGTCAGACCCCCAAAACATACAAAGTAGGACACAGCTTTAGAGGGCACATAGGCATCCACCACACCTATGGTAAAGGGTACCCACAGGGTACACCTGACATTTACCTGAGCTGGGGTTCTTTTTCGGGTATACCACTAGGAAGGTATACCATGTAAAGGGTAGTCTGCAGGACACACCTGACAGTGGTGTAGGAACCCTTACGATAAGGAACTGTTTGGAACACTAATGTATTAGCAGGAGGGTGCAGATCAAAGGGCAGTCTGCAAGATTCAATTGAATACAATTTACCTCAATAAAATAGACTCTTCAAAACCACTACTAGAGTGTTCATTGACATAAGCTTATACCCACACGAAAGCAGATAGTACACACACAATTCTATAGCTACATCCCATCTCTGCCCTATCTCTTTTTCCCCTCCCCCTTTTCTTACTAAGGAGTGCGCTGACCACTCCATGCTATAAATCCAAATACAAGAGGTAGGACGCCTCCAGGTTCAGCAGCACTCATCACAACTTTCTCCTTTGTGAGCGCAGCCCCCTTCTACTTGGAAAAAACAATCAAATCTAGACTTAATGCAAACAGATTTGATTGCAAACAACCATTGCAGCCATTTGGGGTTGCTGTAAATAAATCTAAACCTGTTTTGCATAACCACTATCTGCCCTTTCGGTATGATATGGGGATCCAGAAGCTTGGCATGCTGGCAGTTAAAATACCGACAGCGGCATCCTGATGCTCAGAATCCCGACAACAACCAAGCAATTATGCTACATCTAATCCCTAACTTCCCTAAACCTAACCCTCCTTACCTGCAGCCTGACCCTAATTCCCCCCCCCCCCAGCAGCCTAACCCTAACCCTCCCTAGTGGTTCACAACCCTAATCCCCAACCTCGTAGCCTAACCCTCCCTCGCCCACAGCCTAACCCCAACCCTCCCTATTGGTGCATAACCCCAACCCCCCTCCCCTTAGCCTACCCCCCCCTCCCCCACAGCCTAACCCTAACCATCCCCAGTGCTACCTAACCGTAGTCCAACCTAACCCTCTCCCCCCCCACAGCCCAACCCTCCCTACCTCCTGCGGCTTACCTCTGTTCAGTGCTGGCAGTCCTTCAATCGGGACCCTAGCGTTCGGGATTCCGGCACCGGCATTGCGATCAGTGTCGGAATTCTGGCATCAGGATTCCGATTGCCGGGATCCCAAACGCCGGGATCCTGACCAGATCCCGCCATTTTGTGTGTTGGTGGAAGAATCCTTGTCTTTGCCTTTGTATAGTTGGAAGGAATAAAGAGGCTGGATCAAGAACTGATCACCGAAGTTGTGATGCAACAATCTACCAGCCATCATGTTTTTTATTGCATTTATTTCTGTACTTATTTTTTATGATATAATTATCTAGTTTAGGTATAAGTGTATCTACAATGGGAACAGAATCTCATCTAAGTGATCTACCTTTTCTATAGAGAATATTACCTCAGCAATGCCGGAAAACAACATATGTTTGCATAAAATTAACATTTACAGTCTGAAAATAAGCCATTTGCGAAATGAATAAAAAGTAATAGCTTAATAAGCATGAAATTCAAGTCAACATTTCAATTATTGTACAGCTGATGATAACAAAATGGGTCTAAAAATTAGTTAAGCAGCCTGACTTCTTAAAAACAAATTATTGCATATGGCACAGATAGAAGACAAGATGGTAGGAATACTTGAGAACATATGATAAGAGTCCCCAGTCATGCTTTCCTCCTACACAAAATCACACTCTAAAAATAGTGCAGTCATTTTCATGCAGACTGTCGTTGTTCCTATAGCCAGGGCCGGTGCAAGATTTCTCAGCACCCTAGGCAAAACTTCAGCCTCCCTCCCCCTCCACGCCCCTCCCCATTGGCCAACACAGGAAATAAAAAAAAACACATTGGCATCCACAGGAAAAATAATGACAAACACATTGGCCCCTTTCAGGAAAAAAGAAAAAAACACTTTGGCTTCCACAGGGTAAAAAAAACACACACATTTGCCCTGACAGGAAAAACCCCCACTATGCTCCCCAGTACATAATTAGCATTTACCCCTTTATTACTGACAGAACAGCAAATTAATGTGCTCCTGCTAAGTACAAAGGGGAAATGTGATGGCTTCTCCAACATATGTGCAAGGCCCTATCTTAAAGTATCAAAATTATAATTATTGTTTACTTATATAGTGCCACTAATTTGCACAGCGCTGTACACATAACATCAGAATTCATATCACTCCCTGTTCCACTGGAATGGGAGTGATAGTCCCTAAAAAGCAAACACACACACACACACACACACACACACACACACACACACACACACACACACACACATATCCACATAACCTTCACATATGTTTTTGGAGTGTGGGAGACTGGGAGGAAACAAGAATACCCAGAAGAAACCCACACAAACATAAAAAGAACATGCACACTCCACACAGACAGGTCATGACCAGGAATTGAACTCATGACCTGAGTGCTGTGAGGCAGTAATGCTAACCCTATGCCACTGACCCACCGATTGGATTATAACGTATAAAAAATGTTGCAGGCTGTATGGAGAATACACCCTACAGCAGGTTGGGAAAGGGATCCTGACGCTTAGGATGCCGGTAGTCAGAAGAATGACAGCAGCATCCTGCTGATTAGAATCACAACACCTTGTAGGAAAGTATGCTAACCCTCTACCCTCCCCTACCTGCAGCCTAACCCTCCCTTCCTGCAACCTAACCCTAAACCTCCCCTGGTTCCTAACCCTATCCCCCTCCCCATACCCCCCACAGCCTAACTGAAACCCTCCCCGGCATACTTACATTCGGTATGCTGACTCTTGGGATTCCGGCATCGGGATTCTGAGCGTTGTCGGGCAGCGCGTTTTTAGTGTGTGCCGTTAGATTTCAGTACTATTATATGGCAAAAAAATAGAACATGACAAACTGACAAATACTTTTTCTGAGCAGCAGGAACGGATGTCTTGTTCGGTACACTATCTTGTGACATACTATGTTGGTTCGTTAACAAACAGTTTTTATGTTGCAAATATAGGGAAATGTGGAACTACAAGTCCAAGCATATCCTGCCAAAAAGTAGCATGTCATACTGGAAAATGTAGTTTCATATCAGCTACAGGCGACACATGGAAAAAAAAACACTACCTACTTGCAAGGAGGAGAAACGGTCAGATGGAGAGGCAATAAGTCAGCATCCATCACAGTCTATGGACCTACAGGTTTTCCGTAGCTCTGTAGTACAAAGTAAAAAAAAAAAAAGGCTGTAGTAGTATCACATGCTGGTGCTGGTCTCACAGTGATGGTGGGAGCAGGCTGCAGATGCATAAACCACTGGACTACCAGGGCACTTCCTCTAGATGAGGCGGCCCAGGACATAAGTGACAGAGTGGCCTGGGGGGTATGTGACATCCTGCCCCCCCCCCCCCCCCCCCCTACACCCCACCCCAAGCAGCCTGTTGCTGTATTAAATATTACAAAAATAAAATAAAATGATCCTCCTAAACAGCAGGGGGGGGAGGGGGGGGGGGGTGCTCGGTGCTGCCATTGAATCTGCCTATACTCTCCCCAACTGCAGGCCTCTAGTGATACAGTATGTGTGCAGGGAACTTTTTTAACAGGGTGTGAGGTATGGCAATACAGGTACTGGATGTATCACAATGAGCCCTGTAGTACACACACACAACCACCCACACTGAGGCCCACACACACACTCATACTGAGACAAACACACAGTGATACTGAGACACACACACACTGACACTCATATTGAGGCAGAGGAACACATACACTCATACTAAGACTGAGACACACTCCCGCTGACACCAATACTGAGGCAAAGGCACACACCCACTCATACGGAGACACACACACACACACACACACACACACACACACACACACACACACACTGACACTCATACTGAGACAGAGGCACACACTCATACCGAGACACACACAGTGATACTGAGGCCCACACACACACACACACACACACACACACACACACACACAGACACTCATACTGAGGCAGAGGCACACATACCATCATACTGAGACACACACACAATCATACTGAGGTACACACTTATACTGAGGCAGAGGCACACACACATACTGAGGCACACACACTCATACTGAGACACACACTGACACTTATATTGAGGCATAGGCACACACACATACTGAGGCACACACACTCATACTGAGACACACACTGACACTTATATTGAGGCATAGGCACACACACACACACACACACACACACACACACACACACACACACACTCATACTGAGGGACACATACACACACTCTGATACTTAGACACATATACTGACACTCATACGGAGACAGACACACACTCGCTGAGAGACACACACACTCTGACACTCATACTAAGGTAGAGGCACACACACACACACACACACACACACACACACACACACACACACACACACACACACTGACACTCATACTGAGGCAGAGGCACACATACACTCATACTGACACACACTCTGATACTCATACTAAGGTAGAGGCACACACACACACACACACACACACACACACACACACACACACACACACACACACACAGTGATACTGAGACACACACTGACACTCATACTGGGGTAGAGGCACACAGTGATGCTGAGACACACACACACACACACACACACACACACACACACACACACACACACACACTCATACTGGAGACACACACACTAATATTGAGACACACACACACACACACTGAAAAACACACAGTGATGCTGAGACACACACACACACACACACACACACACACACACTCATACTGAGGTAGAGGCACACACACACTCATACTGAGACACACACAGTGATGTTGAGACACACACACACACTCATACTGGAGACACACACACTAGTATTGAGACACACACACACACACACACACACACACACACACACACATACTGAGAAACACACAGTGATGCTGAGACACACACACACACACACACACACACACACACACACACACACACACACACACACACACACACACTGATATTGAGACACACAGACACTCATACTGAGACACACAGATAGCCTACCACAGTAGTTACCTCCAGCTTAAGTCACAAGAGCCAGTCTCTGAAAGAGCAGGCATGCCAGGCAGCAGAGCCACAGACAGACCGTCGAGGACCTGACATACTTGGGGGCGTGGCCTAATCACGAGGTGTGGCCACGCCCATTTTAAACAAAAACAAACGCATCAAGCAGTATGGAGCCGGCCCAGCAAAGAGGGGACACGGGACCGGGCGAGGGGGAAACCACCTCTCTGCTCCCCTGCACAGTGGTGCGGTGGTGAATTAAAAAAGACTCACTGGTGGATCCCGGGACTCTGGGTAGTGCATCAACTGCCTGTCACTGTCAGTCAGCTTAGCAGCGTTGCAGGACTACCCGCAGCGCTGCTATGTGTGTCCATGCCGCCGGGTGCCCTGCTGCTGCTATTGCATGGCTACAGGGCCGAGTGGGGGGAGAGGGAGGGGGCGGCTTACTGTCAAAATGACCAAAATGCTCCTGGCAGCCTCAGCATACCGCCCCCTCAGGTCCCGGCGCCCATAGGCAGCTGCCTAAAGCTGCCTAATGGTAGCGCCGGCCCTGCCTATAGCCCTGTATGACAATGCTAGCACGGTTTATAAAATGAAAAGGAATCGGTGTATATGCACTTTGTTTAAGCTGTTAAATCCATGTCACATTTCATTTCAGATCCAAAATACTAAACTATTTATCATTGTCTTGGCAAACTAATCCCCTATGGCATATACTGACACATAAATTGCTGTGAGACACTAAATGGTTATAAATTTCCTCATTCCCTAATCCCTATGGGATTTACCGGATCAGTTCCATGTAAAGTCACAACACAAGTTTAATTAAGCTCTAAGGTGAGATTTGTCAAACCTTCAAAACAGGGTGGTATAAGAGAGCATTGGGAACCATGTGTCATCTCTGCGAGGGCCCCGCCCCTTTTGCCAAGGCAGCTCAAGGTGCCAGAATCTACTGCGCATACACAGGTCTCCAGGAACATGCAGCGGTGCAAGTATGCGGGTACGCTCGGGTATGGAGTACCCTTAAGAATTTGGCAGCGGGTACTCAGTACCACCTGCCACACACTTTGCCATTACCACAATTATAAAGTGCCACAAAGCAACAAGCCCATGGTGCTTGGCAGCATGACAGCTACTCCCACTTTGTCAGGGTTACTGGGAGCACGACAGTGGCTGTATTTTCCTGTTATAATGGAGACATTACTATATATTGTTATTAAATTGGGGGCATTACTATATATTTCTATTAAACTGGAGGTATCACTATATATTTCTATTATACTGGAGGCATTACTATATATTTTTAGCCTTGCCTCCAGATTTCCCCCCAAAAAGGGTCTGTGTCATGTGGTCACGCAGCTAGTGTCATGTAGCCGCTCCCACTAGTAGGGGTGGTCACGCCCCCTCACATGACATGACCACGCCCATTTTTCGGCACTCAGTACCACTAAGAAAATATTTCTACTTGCATCACTGGGAACATGGCACCCGCACTCTGTTTCCTGTGATTTCTCTACTGTGCTTACGCATATCATAGGGAAAATGGCGGCCACATATTGGTGTATGGGTGCAGGGTCTGTGATGTGGGCCACCATGCATCCATTAGGATACGTCAATGCTTCTACAGAGAGCAAGTGAAATTGCTGCCTATTGCAAACAATCAGAGTCTAGCTACAGATGTGTCCACATACATCAGTGCTGCAGTCACTCCAAACAGTCCATCTCGGCGCCAGGTCCCATGAGACTCTGCTAATATTGAGCGTCTTTTTGCATCTTTTAATGTGTATTAGATGCAACTTGCAACACAATGCGGCTAGTCGCTGCCCAGGTCGCAGTGGCTGAGTGTGACATCACGCAACCACCGCAGCCCGCCCCCCCCATTGGTCCGGGTATGCCTGCGGTGCCCGGATCACGCACCCTAAACGGCAGGCAAACGCCGCCGTCCTGCCCCCCCACCCCGCCCAGTGACCGCCTCTGCCTGTCAATCAAGCAGAGGCGATCGCAGGGCTAAGACAGCCGTCGGCTGTCTGGCATGTACCGGTACATGCGCAGTTCAGGCATGAATTAGCCCCTATATAAGAAGTGCAGCAGCGATCAGGTCTGAATTAGCCACTATATAAGAAGTGCTATGATGCAGCAGTCATGGGGTTTTTCCAATGCAAGTTCTGTATACAGACTTAGTGGTCTATTTATTAAACACAGGACAGAAAAAGATTGTCTCTTTTGTTGGCGCACTTGGAAAAGAAGAGAAGATTTTACATTTACTTTTACTATAAGTATGTCGTGTTAAAATCTAACTTTTATTAATACTAACTTAAAAACTTGCCATTGAGAAACATAAATGTGAAAAAAATGTGTATATTCGTGTAAATTTTGTGAATAAATTCAATAGTGTGAACAAAATAAAAACTGATTCACTGTGCCTGAATTTTCTGCTCCATTAATTGTTTCATGAATTTTCAATTGGAGAGTAATGGGTATTGCACAATAACTGTATGTAGGGACAGACAATACAGCCATTGCGTTCCTAGACCATATCCCAGATAAGTTCAGATGCGGAGAACAGCACGAGATTGAATTCAAATATCTGCTGCACGTACTGAGCACGGGACATGCTGACCCTTACTTAACGGCCCACATAGACCTGCAGTAGTATTACATCAATTGGTCAGGTGTGCGCAAGCTGCTATAATAAAGTTATTTTTATCTGATTAAAATGATTACTTGGGGTGCTTTTTTAGCCCAAAACAAATAGGTCGGTATTGGAATTTTATTATAACTGCTGTTATCATTAGATGCGGAGCTCGCATTTTTGAACCTACACATCGGGGTCCCATTAATCAATTGATATAAGTGCAGTGGCAATCAATAAGCACATTGTATACACATTGGTCGGGGAGATAGGGAATTGTCTATAATTTTCATTTAAACCTATATGGTTAAAAATTATTATATTAAGGACTGCAATGGGGGTATACCTTTTTTAACCCTTAATACTAACAATTTCTGGGATATAGCTGCCGACCATATCAGGGGACAGGCAATATAGCCATTGCGTTCCCAGATCGCATTCCAGATACAATAGCTACTATAGTACTCACGGGGAATCCGGATGCGGGGAACAGCAGCTGCCGTCTATATTTAAATATCCATAAGCATAAGCGTCTACCTGATATGGGAAGGGGCGTATAGGACCTTTTTGCAAAATTGACGTGACATAAAACAGTTGAAATAACATATTATTCAGGGACCAATACTAAGCAGACTTGGATAATCATCTGCGGCCCCATTATACATGAATAACCAAACTATGGTACAACAATGTCAGTAGTCAGTAGCAACCGGTCCAGATAACCACAATATCATTGGCAGATTTCGCAATAAATAATGGGAACTAAATAAAAGATGGTTGTGGGACTATCCCAGTGTGTCCTTTAAGAAATAAAACATTTATCAATCTATTTCTACATCACTTATTGTTATGTGACTTTAGACACCTTTTCTTGCCGCCTATGTGAGAAGTTCATGTTACCCAACCCTACATACAGTTATTGTGCAATACCCATTACTCTCCAATTGAAAATTCATGATACAATTAATGGAGCAGAAAATTCAGGCACAGTGAATCAGTTTTTATTTTGTTCACACTATTGAATTTATTCACAAAATTTACACGAATATACACATTTATTCACATTTATGTTTCTCAATTGCAAGTTTTTAAGTTAGTATTAATAAAAGTTAGATTTTAACACGACATACTTATAGTAAAAGTAAATGTAAAATCTTCTCTTCTTTTTCAAGTGCGCCAACAAAAGAGACAATCTTTTTCTGTCCTGTGTTGTTCTGTAATTTATTGTCTAAGGTAGCACCCCCTACGATGAATGATAATAAAACTTCTTGTAATCATAAAATTTGGGGAATTTTTCAGCAAAATTAAAAATATCAGTATCTTTCTAGTGCAGAGGACATCCTTATCCCCCATTTCCCTTATATGTACTGGTCTATTTATTAACATTGGCCCTCATTCCGAGTCGTTCACTCGGTAAATTTCATCGCATCGCAGTGATTTTCCGCTTAGTGCGCATGCGTAATGTTCGCACTGCGACTGCGCCAAGTAAATTTACAATGAAGATAGTATTTTTACTCACGGCTTTTTCTTCGCTCCGGCGATCGTAGTGTGATTGACAGGAAATGGGTGTTACTGGGCGGAAACTGGCCGTTTTAAGGGCGTGTGGGAAAAAACGCTACAGTTTCTGGGAAAAACGCGGGAGTGGCTGGAGAAACGGGGGAGTGTCTGGGCGAACGCTGGGAGTGTTTGTGACGTCAAACCAGGAACGACAAGCACTGAACTGATCGCAGATGCCGAGTAAGTGTGAAGCTACTCTGAAACTGCTAAGAAGTTTGTAATCGCAATATTGCGAATACATCGTTCGCAATTTTAAGAAGCTAAGATTCACTCCCAGTAGGCGGCGGCTTAGCGTGTGTAACTCTGCTAAAATCGCCTTGCGACCGATCAACTCGGAATGAGGGCCTTTGTTTTTGCTAAAATAATGTGAAAAAGGGTGTTTTCACACCCTTTTCACATTATTTTAGTATCACCTGAATGTTTTCATGAAAAACTGCTCCAAACCCTTTAATTCACTCTTTTTTAGTAATTCACATCCCATTCCCCATACTTTTAATGGGAAATGCGATCTGACCAGATTTACAAAGAATAAAAATGTGAAAAAATACCGCAGTGTGCCCTGTGATAATTTTGCCATCTCAGGCAGACGAGATCACAGGGCAGCACTGTGATAGGCAGGCAATTGCCTAGCTTTCTCTGCACCTGGCAGAGAAAGCTGTGCGGGACCCGGCTCCAGTGATCAGCTCTGTGTGTCCGATGGCTGATCGAAGTGTTAAAAAATGAAAAAAAAAAGTAAAAAGAAAAAAAAAACATACCTGTCCAGGGAGCCGTTGTCCGCTGCTCCGGTAAGCGCTGCCGGGTCCCCCACATGTTGAAATGTGACTCTGGTGCAGTAAAGTGACGCTGCAAAGCGACAGCGCACTTTACAGAACTGGGGGTCACCGCAGCGCACAGGATCCGGTGCCCGGCAGTCCAGCAGAAGCAGCGCGGACCGGCTCACCTGGACAGGTGAGTATATTGTCCTGCTGTGGGGGGGTCCGCAGCGCGTGGCGGTAGTCGCAACAGGGGGGGTCGATGCTGCGAAGAGGCATCACAGGGACAGAGCTTGACTGCAAGCTCTGTTCCTGCATGCGATAATTGATACATCCCTGCAATGTAATCAATTATCGCAGTGCGAGTTTGGGCGATTTTATCACATGACATCCGCATTTATCACAATCTGCATCTAGCGATGCGGATGTGAAGTGATAACACGTGGCCAGTCCTCAATGCGATTATTGATTACATTTCATGGCTGCAGCAATAATTGCATGCAGGGACAGAGTTTACGAGAATGAAAGCTCTGTCCCTGCGATGCCTCTCCACAGACATATTGGGGTGTTTTTCGTGAAAAATACCACAAGTATATGCGGCGCTGCCACTGACATCGCCACTACCGCTGCCGGGTACCCCCCCCCCCATCATGACTACCTCTCCTCCCACACGCCGTGACCCCCCCAACCCGCATATTTATCTGGTGATGGTTGGCCTGCTGCTCTCCTCTGGCTCTGTTCATTTGAATGCCGGCTTCCTGCACTGTGAACCGTCATCTGATGCTCTAATCAGGCCTGGCCAACCTGTGGCTCTCCAGCTGTTGTAAAACTACAAGTCCCATCATGCTTTGCCAGAGTTTTGCTATTAAGGAATGCTAAAACCGTGGCAGGGCATGCTAGGATGTGTAGTTTCACAACATCTGGAGAGCCACAGGTTGGCCAGGCCTGCTCTAAATTGCTGTAAATGCTGGTTTACAGCAGACCAAGGTCAGAGTGTAGGAACCCGACATTCACATGGTGGGATCCACGGTGGAGAGCACCGGAGTACCGATCACCAGGGGGGGGGGGGGGGGGGGGGATGTACAGATGTAGCCATACTCATCATGGCTATATCTTACTTCGATCGCGCCTTGTTAGGCGTGACCACTTGTACGTCTGGGGCACGCACGCGCCCCATTGGCATGAATGGGAGCTGCAATTGCCCCTTAGTCACACACAATATACAAGTGCAAATGAAATTAATCAGCCCAGTCTCCAGGCGCGTTCTAACTGCATGGCGTTGTGAGAGAAGCCCAATGCTAACAAAGTTACAGGGGAGCTGGCAGCTCACTGGTGCCAGGCATCTCACGCTGCATGGTATACCTCCAGGCAGTAGCCCGTTGGGCTACTCACAGTTTATGTAGTTCCAAAGGCTTCCCCCAGGACCCTCCATGGAAGTGGGCGCTGTGCGTGTGCATTCAGCAGAAACACGCGTGCGCTGGCGCACCTGACGCTCACTGAGCCCATCGCAGGGGTGGACTCCTTTTCAGCGCCGTGTCCCTGCAGGTGCCTGATCATACATCCTATAATTGGATACTGTAATGCAATCTTGGGTGCTAATATCACACCCAGATTGCAATGAATATGCGATTAGTGATAAATGGGTGCCTATGCCTTTTTTTTAACAGGTTCCCCATATTTGCTTCATACTATTGTATTTTCAGTAGATAATCACACGTGAACAACAGCACAACAACTATAAATGGAAGATAAGAGCATAGTGGCGGAGCTGAAAGATGAGTTTGCTTTGTTAAGAGTTAACAAGGACACACATGCTGCTCAGAGATACTTTTGATTGCCAGGGCCGTGGACCAATGGCAGTATGAGGTAGAGAGATATCGAGCAGTAGTGGGTGGTGGCTGCGCGGACAGGGCAGTTGTTGACCTTAGTGGGTGGAATGCAGAATTACACTACATTGTGATGCCTATGGGGGTAATTCCAAGTTGATCGCAGCAGGAATTTTTTTAGCAGTTGGGCAAAACCATGTGCACTGCAGGGGGGGCAGATATAACATGTGCAGAGAGAGTTAGATTTGGGTGGGTTATTTTGTTTCTGTGCAGGGTAAATACTGGCTGCTTTATTTTTACACTGTAATTTAGATTGCAGATTGAACTCACCACACCCAAATCTATCTCTCTCTGCACATGTTATATCTGCTCCCCTGCAGTGCACATGGTTTTTCCCAACTGCTAACAAAGTTCCTGCTGCGATCAACTCAGAATTACCCCCTATGTGCGGGTAATCAGCACACAATGGGGATTATTCAGGTTTGTTAGCAAACCAAAAAAGTTAGCAATTGGGCGAAACCATGTTGCACTGCAAGTGGGGCAGATGTAACATGTGCAGAGAGAGCAGTGGCGGATCTTGCCACGGGCAAGCAGTACTTTTGCCCGGGGCGCCGCCTTCCGGAGGGCGCTGGCGCCATCCGGAGGGCGCCGCACCGTGGCAAGATCCGCCACTGCTGCCCGCTGTGTCCCCGTCCGCCTCCGCTGCCCGCTGCCGTCCCCGTCCCCGTCCGCCTCCTGAAGGGAACTAGACGCTATGCGTCTAGTTTCCCTTCCTGAAGAGTAACTTTGCTGAGCGGTGCGCGATGACGTCATCGCGCACCGCACAGCAAAGGTCCTCTCTACGAAGGGAACTAGACGCATAGCGTCTAGTTTCCCTTCGTGGAGAGGACCTTTTGCTGTGCGGGCGCGATGACGTCATCGCGCACCGCTCAGCATTCAAGCGGCGCTTTTAATGTACAGGGGGCGTAATTGACCACGCCCCCTGTATTAGGCCACGCCCCATTTCCTGCCCGGGGCGCAGAGCGCCCTTGAACCGGCCCTGAGAGAGAGCAAGGTTTGGGTGGTTATATTGTTTCAATACAGATTTCAGTTGGAGCACACCTAACCCAAATATAACTCTCTCTGCACAAGTTACATCTGCCCCACCTGCAGTGCAACATGGTTTTGCCCAATTGCTAACTTTTTTGGTTTGCTAACAAACCTGAATAAGGCCCTGTGACCCCGGGTAAGTGCTCTGCAATGATCTGTGTTGTGTGAGGTGAAATTAATAATGAGGAGAGGGGTTCATACTATCAGTCAACCCACTGTCCCCTCATGCCCAGGACTGTGTGTCGAGGAGGTTGGTAAATGGGGTCCAGGTGATCATCATCAATGAGGACATATCAATTGTTTGAGGCAAGGAGTGAGAGAGAAGAAATACAAAACAGAAAAGACCCAGACAATTAAGTATAGAAGAGATAGAGTGCGCTGTCAAGAAGCTGCTGGTGTAGGGGGTGGTAATTCCCCAAAGAAATATAGAGGCAATATAAATAGTAATCACCAGCGCTAGGTTTAAAAATGATACTCTGATTAAAAATAAATAAATATAAATTCAGGACGGTAGGTTATGTTGAAAAAGTATATAATAAATTTAATAAAAAATAATATCATAAAATCACAGATGTCTATAGAGCATGATTAAGAATTTGAATGATCATATGAAATGGCACATCCCCATATTTCCTCAACATATGTTAATTCATACCCCGGCTAGGACTTCCTCTGGAGTTATGTCCATGAACTTGTTGTTGGAGAGTTAATGAAAGCAATGGAGTGAAGAAAGTCCCTTTTTAAGCATACCAATGCAAGCGTTTCAAGCAGATAGGGAAAACCTCCAATTTTCTCCACAGATAGAAATGTCCAGGGAAATGCTGTCCAATTAGTGCCGTATGGGTGGTGATGACAAAATCCAGCAATGTTGAGGGTAATTTTGAGGATGTGTCCCGCAGTCTCTAACTCAACGCGTTTCGCTGGTGTTGACACCCAGCTTCCTCAGGAGCTGGGTGTCAACACCAGCGAAACGCGTTGAGTTAGAGACTGCGGGACACATCCTCAAAATTACCCTCAACATTGCTGGATTTTGTCATCATCACCACCCATACGGCACTAATTGGACAGCATTTCCCTGGACATTTCCATCTGTGGAGAAAATTGGAGGTTTTCCCTATCTGCTTGACACGCTTGCATTGGTATGCTTAAAAAGGGACTTTCTTCACTCCATTGCTTTCATTAACTCTCCAACAACAAGTTCATGGACATAACTCCAGAGGAAGTCCTAGCCGGGGTATGAATTAACATATGTTGAGGAAATATGGGGATGTGCCATTTCATATGATCATTCAAATTCTTAATCATGCTCTATAGACATCTGTGATTTTATGATATTATTTTTTATTAAATTTATTATATACTTTTTCAACATAACCTACCGTCCTGAATTTATATTTATTTATTTTTATTCAGAGTATCATTTTTAAACCTAGCGCTGGTGATTACTATTTATAAGACCCAGACAATGCCAGGCACATAAGTAGAATATATAGAAACACTTCTGGTATCTTAAATTTGGTATCATGATTTCTTATCATGACATGAAAAAAATCTGAGGTGTTTTTTTTTCACATTTTGCTTAGTCCGTTAAATAATCATATTGCAATTTATTAAACTGTCACTAACTTGGTTTAAAACGTATTTTTCTGTACAAGGAAATTAGTTCTATTTTTTCAACTTGCAATGATATAGGGTAACTGTTGTACTCAAATTATCAAGACCATTTATTATGTCTGACATTACAGTTCAGGCAAGGAATAATCTATCGATTTACTCTCACTGCAAGGTTCTATTTACAGCCTGCTCATTGATATATTGGAATATGTGCAACATGCAACTTTGTCTTGTAGGAGAAATTATCTGAGACAGACAAGAAAAAAAATACAATTATCAATTTATATATTTCACTGAGAATATTCTGCAAATGAATACAAACTATTGTTGCAATACAGATAATATATATAAGTCTGAATTAACTTGCAGTTTTATCATTGACACATACAGTGATAGCTTACCTCCCAACCGTCCAGATTTCAGTGGGACACAGGGTTGTACTGGCCCAAAGGGGTACAGGGGAAACCCCTGGTCATTCCCGATGCCTGGGGGCTCACTTCCTTGTCTAGGGAACACATTCCAGACTGTGTACTTTAATTATACATAGAAACATAGAATTTGACAGCAGATAAGGGATGAGATTTCCTAAAGGATAAAAAAAAGGGGCAGACTAGATAGGCCAAGTCCATCTAGTCGGCCCCTTTTTTTATCCTTTAGGAAATCTGAACCCCTTTTGAACCTCGTAAGGATATTGTTAGGGTCTCCTGCCCTGTGCTGCCACGTCGTCATGGCAACCGGGAGACAAGTGCTAGCGGAGTAACCTGAGCGCAGCTGATACTCCGGTTCGGGTCTTTTGCTGTGCAGTGGTTACAGGCAGGGGATCCGGTGCTGGTTTTTGTGCTCACAGTCTGTGAGGTCTGAGTGGGGCGTGGACAGCACCTGCTTTATAAGGCCTCTTCTCAGATTAAGCAGATGCTGCTGAATCTTTGTTGGTTAGTCAGTTCCTGAAAATTAGCCAGTACTGTGTAGCTTTGTATTTGTTATTGCTTACTGCAAATAGGCCTGGGGATTTGGTACTACACTCTGCCAATCCAGACCTAGCAGTAAGACTGGAGTCAGTCGTTTAGCCTGCTGAGGTTCTTTTGCTATTCTGTGAACCCAGCAGGTTTGTGGCTGTACTTTCAGACCTGCATGCTTAATCCTCTCTCACTGTGCAGGGCGTCCATGTGTCAGTTTAGTGGCAGTAATCTGAACCTGGGCCCTGCAAGTGAGAATTAGGATTGTGGAGACTCTCCTTGTGCCTACTATTCCATCTCTGACCAAGGAGTTTGCTGCCACACCCGTTGGTAACCCTTTAGGGTTTTGCTGTTGCCCTTAGCAACAGCATTTCGGGTTCTCTACGTATTAAAACACAACATCTTGCTTTTTCCATCTTAGCATTTGTAATACTAGGGAGACACCCAGTTTCTTAGCCTCTGGGCTTCTCTGTTCACTTTGTGTTGGTTTTGTTACCCTATCACTTTCTGTGTACGTGATGTCATATTTCCCAGTCTGTCTGTTAGTTCATTTGTTTTGCATCCCTCTCTGTTCAGACACCAGTACATTCCTGCAGGCACTGGTGTGCATAACATATTCAGCAGCCCAATACTCCTGTTGAAATTTTGTGGGAATATGGAGCATACCCCTCAAAATACGTTGCAACAGGTGGTCGATCAGGTGCAGGTCCTGACTCGTCAATTTAGTGATTTGTCCATTAAAATGCACACCTCCCAGGCCGCTGGTGGAGCTCCCGCAGCAGCAGCACCTTCAGGGGTTAAGGAGCCGAAAGTAAATCTTCCGGATCGTTTTTCTGGAGATCGCTCGCAGTTCTTTTGTTTCAAGGAGAGCTGCAAGCTATATTTCCAGCTTAGGCCTCAGTCTTCTGGGTCAGAGATTCAGCGGGTGGGCATAGTGATTTCCTTGCTACAAGGAGACCCACAGGTCTGGGCATATGGGTTGCAGCCTGACTGTCTGTCGCTTAAAAGTGTTGATGCTTTTTTTACGGCACTGGGCATGTTGTATGATGACCCTGACAAGACGGCCTCAGCCGAGGCTCAGATTTCGATCCTTAAGCAAGGGCGAAGGCCAGTTGAGGTTTACTGTACGGAGTTTCGGAGGTTGGCCCATGATACCCAGTGGAATGACCCAGCCCTGAGACACCAGTACCGAAGAGGTCTTTCTAACCAGATAAAAGACCAAATGGTACAATATCCCTTGCCTGATAGCTTGGATCAGCTCATGCAGTTATCCATCCGGGTGGATAGACGGCTGAGAGAGCGTAGGCTTGAAAGGGAGACCGAGGTTTCCTTCTTTCCCAAGGGAACCTCAGACTCTGAGGAATTTTCCGAGGAGCCTATGCAGATTGGGGCTACCCGCCTCTCCTCGCGTGAGAAGATGCGGAGGAGACAGCAGGGGTTGTGTTTGTACTGTGGGAATAAGGGTCATGTGGTAGTATCATGCCCAGAAAAGCCGGAAAACTTCAGGGCCTGAGGGTGATGGGAAATATCCTGTCAGGCCAGAAGTCAGAATTTCCCAAGAAGACTTTTATCATTCCGGTGACCTTGAAGATCCTCGGTCAAACTGTCAAGACTGAGGCCTTTGTGGACAGTGGGGCCGACGGGGTTTTTATGGACCGCCAATTCGCCCTGAAACACTCTGTTTCCTTAGTACCCTTGGCGTCGGAAATTGAAATTTGTGGGTTAAACGGGGAACCATTATCCCAGGGTAAAATTACCTCTTGCACTAGCCAGATTTCTTTGTTTATTGGAGCCACACACTCTGAAAAATTGTCCTTTTATGTGACTGTCTGTACTTTTGCCCCATTGGTGTTGGGGTTACCCTGGTTAAGGGCCCACAAACCTCAATTTGACTGGGTCTCTGGGGAGATTCTTAGTTGGGGTACTGATTGTTTCAGGAGTTGCTTGAGCCTTCCAGTCAGGCTCTCGCAGCTAAGTTTGCCAGGATTGCCAGGGTGTTATGCAGATTTTGCGGACGTGTTCTCCAAAAAAATTGCAGAGGTACTACCTCCCCATCGCCCCTATGACTGTGCCATTAATTTGTTGCCGAATGCTAAGCTTCCCAAGAGCAGGTTGTACTCCCTGTCACGTCCTGAGACTCAGGCTATGGCAGAGTACATTCAGGAGAACTTGGCTAAGGGATTTATCAGACCTTCACAGTCTCCAGTTGGGTCGGGGTTCTTCTTTGTGGGTAAAAAGGACGGTTCATTGCGACCCTGCATCGACTTCAGGGAATTGAACCGTATCACGATTAAAAACTCATACCCACTGCCTCTCATTTCGGTCTTGTTTGACCAGCTTCGTACTGCCACCATTTTTTCTAAGATTGACCTACGCGGTGCGTACAATCTAATCCGAATAAGAGAGGGGGATGAATGGAAGACTGCCTTTAATACCCACTCAGGGCATTATGAATATTTGGTGATGCCTTTTGGGCTCTGTAATGCCCCGGCAGTCTTCCAGGATTTCATGAACGATGTGCTCAGGGAATATTTGGATAGATTCTTAGTCGTATACTTAGATGACATCCTAATCTTCTCCCATTCCCTGGAGGAACATCGGAAGCATGTACGCTTAGTCCTCCAGAAACTCAGAGACCACCGGCTTGGGGCGAAGCTGGAGAAGTGCGAATTTGAAGTTCAGCAAATCGCATTTCTAGGATATATTATCTCCCCAGAAGGTTTCCAAATGGAGGGTTCCAAGGTACAGGCAGTCCTGGATTGGGTGCAGCCCACTAGTTTGAAGGCGCTTCAGCGTTTCCTGGGCTTTGCGAATTTTTATAGACGATTTATCGCTGGATTTTCGTCTATAGTGGCGCCCTTGGTGGCACTCACTAAGAAAGGGGCGGATGTTGCTCACTGGTCTTGTGAGGCTAAAGCGGCTTTTGCCCGTCTCAAAAGGGCATTTGTTTCGGCCAAGGTGCTGCGACACCCAGATCCAGAGCGTCCTTTTGTGGTGGAGGTGGATGCCTCTGAGATGGGTATTGGGGCAGTGCTTTCTCAGATGGGAGTGTCTGATAATCGCCTTCATCCCTGTGCTTACTTTTCCCGTAAATTTTCGCCTGCCGAGATGAATTATGACGTGGGTAACCGGGAATTGTTGGCTATTAAGGATGCACTCGAGGAGTGGAGACACTGGCTTGAGGGGGCTAAGTTTGTGGTCTCAATTCTCACCGACCATAAGAATTTGGCATATTTAGAGTCAGCGAAGCGTCTCAATGCCAGGCAGGCACAATGGGCTTTGTTTTTTGCTCGCTTTAATTTTTTGATAACATATCGCCCTGGGTCAAAAAACATCAAGGCTGATGCGCTCTCGCGGAGTTTTGCTCCAATCCAAGAGACCACCGAGGAGCCGTTGCCCATTGTGTCCCCATCATGTATTAAAGTGGGCATTACCCAGGACCTCTTGTCATTAGTCCTTAGAGCACAGGAGCAGGCTCCTCCAGACCTTCCGGTAGGTCTTTTGTTTGTGCCTCCTAGGTTAAGACAGCGAGTGTTCCTGGAATTCCATGCCAAGAAGTCGGCAGGTCACCCGGGTATTGCCAGAACTCGGGAGTTGCTATCTAGGGCGGTGTGGTGGCCCTCGGTGGCTAAGGATGTGGATCAGTGGGTTCGGGCATGTGACATCTGTGCCCGAAATAAGACTCCTAGAGGGGTTCCTGTTGGCCCATTACATCCACTCTCTATTCCATCTAAGCCATGGACCCACATTTCAATGGATTTTGTGGTGGACTTGCCCAAATCCTCGGGGATGACAGCCATCTGGGTTGTCGTTGACAGGTTTTCGAAGATGGCGCACTTCGTTCCACTGGTTGGGCTGCCATCGGCCAGACGCCTGTCTGAATTATTTATGCTGCATGTTGTGCGTCTCCACGGGTTGCCACTTGATGTGGTCTCTGACCGCGGATCCCAGTTTGTGGCCAAATTCTGGAGGGCATTTTGTTCCGATCTCCAGATTTCTGTCAGCTTGTCGTCAGGCTACCATCCGCAGTCTAATGGGCAGACTGAAAGGGTGAACCAGTCCTTGGAGCTGTTCCTCAGGTGTTATGTCTCCAAGTGTCAGACTGACTGGGTTGCTCATCTGTCCATGGCGGAGTTTGCCTATAACAACGCGGCTCACTCTGCTACAGGGATATCTCCCTTCCTTTGTGTGTATGGGCATCATCCTAAGGCCAATTCTTTTGACCCCCTGGACTCCACGCCTGGTGGTTCCTCTGTCGTTTCGGTCCTTAGAGGTATTTGGAGGAAAGTGAAGAAAGCCCTTGTGTCTGTGTCATTAGTGACCAAAAGGGTTTTTGATAAGCGGAAAAGACCCTGCAGCTTCAAATTAGGAGACTTCGTCTGGTTGTCTACCAAGAATTTGAAGTTGAGACAGCCATCTCATAAGTTAGGCCCCCGGTTCATCGGCCCTTATAAGATCACCAGGGTTATCAATCCAGTGGCATTTCAGTTAGATCTGCCCCGTTCTTTGGGTATCAATAAAACATTTCATTGTTCCCTTTTAAAACGGGCGATTAGTAATCCTTCTTCCAGAGGAAGACCTTCCCCTCTTCTGATACGTGGCCAGAGGGAGTTTGTTGTTGAAAGGATTCTTGACTCCAAGATGGTTCGGGGTCGGCTGTCATTTTTGGTGCACTGGAAGGGGTATGGCCCGGAGGAGCGGTCGTGGGTGCGCAGTTGTGATCTTCATGCCCCCAGACTGATACGCTCTTTCTTCTCGCAGTTCCCCGATAAACCCGGTGGTAGGGGTTCTTTGACCCCTCGTCAGAGGGGGGGTACTGTTAGGGTCTCCTGCCCTGTGCTGCCACGTCGTCATGGCAACCGGGAGACAAGTGCTAGCGGAGTAACCTGAGCGCAGCTGATACTCCGGTTCGGGTCTTTTGCTGTGCAGTGGTTACAGGCAGGGGATCCGGTGCTGGTTTTTGTGCTCACAGTCTGTGAGGTCTGAGTGGGGCGTGGACAGCACCTGCTTTATAAGGCCTCTTCTCAGATTAAGCAGATGCTGCTGAATCTTTGTTGGTTAGTCAGTTCCTGAAAATTAGCCAGTACTGTGTAGCTTTGTATTTGTTATTGCTTACTGCAAATAGGCCTGGGGATTTGGTACTACACTCTGCCAATCCAGACCTAGCAGTAAGACTGGAGTCAGTCGTTTAGCCTGCTGAGGTTCTTTTGCTATTCTGTGAACCCAGCAGGTTTGTGGCTGTACTTTCAGACCTGCATGCTTAATCCTCTCTCACTGTGCAGGGCGTCCATGTGTCAGTTTAGTGGCAGTAATCTGAACCTGGGCCCTGCAAGTGAGAATTAGGATTGTGGAGACTCTCCTTGTGCCTACTATTCCATCTCTGACCAAGGAGTTTGCTGCCACACCCGTTGGTAACCCTTTAGGGTTTTGCTGTTGCCCTTAGCAACAGCATTTCGGGTTCTCTACGTATTAAAACACAACATCTTGCTTTTTCCATCTTAGCATTTGTAATACTAGGGAGACACCCAGTTTCTTAGCCTCTGGGCTTCTCTGTTCACTTTGTGTTGGTTTTGTTACCCTATCACTTTCTGTGTACGTGATGTCATATTTCCCAGTCTGTCTGTTAGTTCATTTGTTTTGCATCCCTCTCTGTTCAGACACCAGTACATTCCTGCAGGCACTGGTGTGCATAACAGATATTCATATGCCTATCCCAAGCATGTTTAAATTGCTCTACAGTCTTAGCCTCTACCACCTCTGATGGGAGGCTATTACACTTATCCACTACCCTTGCTGTGAAGTAATTTTTCCTTAAATTTCCCCTGAACCTGCCTCCCTCCAGTTTCAGTGTATGTCCTTGAGTTCTAATACTTCTCTTCCTTTGAAGAATGTTTCCCTCCAGAACTTTGTTAAGACACTTGGTATATTTGAAAGTTTCTATCATGTCCCCCCTTTCTCTTCTCTCCTCCAAACTATACATGTTAAGATCCTTTAGCCTTTCCGGGTAAGTTTTGTGATGTAGGCCATATACCATTTTAGCTGCCCTCCTTTGTACACTAGCTAATGTATTTATATCCTTCTGGAGATATGGTCTCCAGAACTGGACACAGTATTCCAGATGGTGCCGTACCAATGACCTATACAGTGGCATTATTACTTCTTTTTTCCTGCTACTGATTCCTCTCCCTATGCAACCAAGCATCTGACTAGCCTTTTTCATTGCTTTGTTGAATTGCTTTCCTGCCTTTAAGTCACTTGAAATAGTGACTCCTAAATCCCTTTCCTCCTCAGTAGTTTCCATTATAGTACCCATGATACTATATTTAGCCTTTGGGTTTTTGAGACCCAAGTGCATGATTTTAAATTTTTTATCATTAAACTGTAGTTGCCACATTCTTGACCATTTCTCAAGCCTACCTAGGTCATCAATCATTTGTTTTACCATTTGTTATACATTATACATGTTACCTTACATATGCACTAACAGTATTTACTATATATATTTATCACTCTCTAATGCAGGGTCGGTTACAGAGCTGGTGGCACCCAGGGCAAATGTTTTCTTTGGCGGCCCCCTCCCCCTTTTGAAACCAGGGACAATGCAGGTAAAGCCCATAACATACTTTACGCCAGGTAAAGCCCCTTATACACTTTGCGCAAGGTACAGCCCCTTACAAACATTGCGCCAGGTAGAGCCTCTTATACACTTTGCTCCAGGTAGAGCACCTTATACACATTATGCCAGGTAGAGCCCCATATACACATTATGCCAGATAGAGCTCCTTATAAACATTGCACCAGGGAGGGGTGGTCTTCTGTATGCCGGCGGTCGGGCTCCCGGCGCTCAGTATACCGACGCCGGGAGCCCGACAGCCGGCATACCGACACTTATTTTCCCTCGTGGGGGTCCACGACCCCCATAGAGGGAGAATAAAATAGTGTGGCGCGACAGGCCTGGGAAACGGACTTGGGGCGACATTTCGAATACGAGGAATGGGAAATTATCCGTGCCGCGGTCTCAAAGTGCTCCATCAGCGTGGCCATCCGCGAAAACTCGTTTAAAATCTATACAAGATGGTATTTGGTTCCAGACCGCCTGCATAGAATGTTTCCTGGCACTTCTAACCTCTGCTGGAGAAACTGTGGCCAGGTGGGTACGTTCTTCCACACATGGTGGTCTTGCCCAGTGATCACCCGTTACTGGACCATGGTCCGTGCCCTCCTTGCCCAGCTGCTAGACCTGACACAGCCACTTTCACCTGTCAACCTACTTCTCTGTGCCCCCCTGGACCAAGCTCCCAAAGACTCAAATAGACTGATCCTCCATATTTCCTGTGCGGCCAAATACCAAATAGCACGTAACTGGAAAGCACCAGACGCACCCAACCGTCAGGCACTAACAAACAGGATTTGGTTCATTGCACAAATGGAATACATCACTAGCCTCCAACACAACACAGTACAAAAATTCCACTCCACTTGGCTTCCCTGGTACAGATATCAAAATTCACCCCTCCCAGGACTTAACTAGATTGTAATTAAAATTGGGCGCAATTGATGTTCCGTCCCTCCCTCAAATTTTTTTTTTTTTTCCCTTTCTTCTCTTTTTCTCTCTTCTCTTCTCTTCTCTCTTATACTTCTCTTCTTTCTCTTTCCTTTTCCCTACTCCCTATCACCTGGGTCCCTAGCTTGTCGGAGGTCTCTCTTTTTTCTACTCGTCTCTCCTGCCTCCCCTTCATCTCCCCTACCGCCACCCCTACTCACTCTGACCAGATCTCCTACTACGATTTGATGATTGTACTTATTGGATTCACACTCTTCGGTTGTTTTATCTCCTGGTCACTCGTGAATTTCTATTGTTATAACACTCTACATGACGAGTCTCGTGAAATTTAACTCACAACATATTTACTGTACTGCTATTCCCACTGTTACCGAATGTTGTTAACTTTGCTTATTTCTCCTAATAAAATTCTATGATAAAAAAATAGTGTGGCGCGCGTAGCGCGCCACCGTGCCCGTAGCGTGGCGAGCGCAGCAAGCCCGCAAGGGGCTCATTTGCGCTCGCCACGCTGTCGGTAAGCCGGTGGTCGGGCTCCCGGCGCCGGGATGCTGGTCGCCGGGAGCCCGACCGCCGGCCAGCCGTAGTGAACCCCCAGGGAGAGCCCCTTATACACATTGCACCAGGTAGAGCCCCTTATACATGTTGTGCCAGGTAGAGCCTCTTATACACGTTGCGCCAAGTAGAGTCCCTTATACATGTTGTGCCAGGTAGAGTCCCTTATACTTATTGCACCAGGTAAAGCCACTAATACATGTTGCACCAGGTAGTGCCCCTTATGCACATTGCACTATGTAGAGCATCTTATACATGTCGCACCAGGTAGAGCCTCTTGTATACATTACGCCAGATAGAGCCTCTTATACATGTTGCACCAGGTATAGCCCCTCAATAGAGAGATTGAGACTGTGTGTGTGTGTGTGAGAGTGTGTGTGTGTGTGTCCAGTCATTCACCAGCCACCAGCTCTCTGTCCTGGATCCAGTCGCAGCAGCATACTTTCCAACTGTTCTCAGACCATCAGTGAACATACTTTTCACCTGGAGAGGGACAGGGGTATGCCAGCAGTTAACAGAGCACTCGGCATGCCCCCCACAGTGGCAAAAACTAGGGCATGGCCGATGAATGTGGCACTTCCAGCGAGGTCACACCCCCTACCCACAAGGCCACACCCCTATTTTCAAGTATTGGGATGCAGTCAACGGGGGCCACTGCTTTAATGGTAAGACAAACCAATGTCGCGGCTGGCCAGGCCCCCTCTGAATATTGGCCACACCCCTAGTCATTTCAACCCAACCGCTGCATTCCCCTGGTGGGCCCCTTATGGCCCAGTCTGACACTGGTTGGCATGATCTTGAAGATTGAAAAGTTCTCATGCACTGTGCCCTCTTTTCTTCCATCATTACATGCATGTATACTACCCCTACCCAACATGGCCGTAATGTACAGCTCCCCACGCACAAAAGTACAAACATTTTTTCAAAATCCGCATACTCACCCCCCCCCCACTTGCTGAGCATAGTCAAGTTGTCTATTAGTGTGGTGGTGGTGGAACAGTTGCACTGAGCCTGCTGTACAGGGGAGAATATTACTGGAAGCCCTGAGTTGGTAAGCAGGAACTGGGAGTAGGTGAGGTAACGAGAGAAACAAGGGGGACTAGGTGACTGGGAGAGAGAGACTGGGGCAGAGGTAAGGGGAAGAAATGTAAAAGAAAAAATGAGGCAATGCTGGGAACATTAGATGTACATAAAGATCATCCTGATTTCAATGGGACAGTCCTCCTTTTCTAGCGCTGTCCCGCTGTCCCACCCATTGACTGCATTGACAAGCAGGCGGACAGGAGGGTGGGAAACACTGTGTTCACAGTGACGGTGAATGGATGGTGCGTGTATGCACGCGATGCAGGGATGTGCGGTGAGGTCAATTTCTCAGGAGGCACTGGCTAGTACCAGAGCCAGATTTACAAACAATATATGAGCCAAAGGGTACATGTGGGCATTATGCAAACATGCAGCAGTTTAAACTCCTGAAAATTTGGTGAGTTTTGATCAGAGATGTGCGGAAAAGACAAGCACTGCCTCACCTGCCATAGACTTTTTTGTTCCAGAGATTTGACTATAAAAATTATTAGAATAATACAAAGAAGATATTTTTAATATATTCTTTGTATTTATCATATACTTTAAACAGCCCACCATATGTTACTGGCACAATGTCTATTTAGTGCCGAGAGGAGGCTGGGGCAGCCTAGCAACTGCTGGAGTGCTGGGCTTGCCCACCGTGTGATGCGTAACGGGGGTCATGCCCCCAAAACAGCATACTCCAGAGGTGTGGCTTAGTGGGAGAGAGGCCGCGCTCCTGTTTATGAACGAGCATAAAGTTCCATGCTGTGGTTTATGAATGTTGGGAGGTATGCTGACACATATATATTGTTTGTGTGTACAGTATGTGTATGTATATATATATATATATATATATGTGTGTATATATATTTATATATATATATATATATATATGTATACACACACACACACACACACACACACACACACACACACACACACACAATCACAACTATAAACAAATACAATAAAATCAAAAAAGTTTCAATTAATGCCAATCACACATGTGTGACGCAAAACCTGTTCTTGTTTTAATCAGTCGTATCCAGCCCATAACAAGTTACATACACTTAGGTTGGGCACAAACTATCATTACACACGTTGAAAATGGAGATGTCCAGCAGATAGGAAAACACTTTCAAAATGCTTCTGTGGCTTCATTATATCAGCAAAAAGCCATTAATGATTGTGTAATGGAGCATTTTAGGTATGAGTTACAGTACTAACAGCTAGGCTGCTAGATGTGATCAACTTACATCCTGAGCAATGACATCCTGGGAACGTATGATAATTTTTAAGTTACATCCTGTAGGCTATGCAAAGTCGGTAGGCTGTGCCAACGGTGCAGCTGTTATGGGGCCCAGAGCTGAGAGGGGCCCACCTTCACTGTCACAGTTACATGTGTTATATAAATTTTTTGCCATTGGGTAGTATGTAGGAGTCCTTTCAAACTTTTTCCTTGGGGCCAGCAATATATATATATATATATATATATATTGCTGAGAAGTGTCTCTCTAGAAGCACTGAGACGGGGGCCCCTTCAAAATGTTGCTATGGGGCCCACAAAGTTCTGGCTATGCCCCTGGGCTGTGCATATATTACTGAAGTGTGCATATTTATTAAAGTGTGATAAAATTGATACATAACTGCAGCATTCTACCAGCATTCAACCGAAGGGAAACAGAAGGGAAATGGAAGGAAACCAATCTATAAAAGAAAACCTCAGAAAGCTGGAGAACTAAAAGTTTAAAAAAACAAATGCGAGTCCACTTACTTTTCATATCATCCACCTCCTGATTGTTTATTCTGATTAAATAACACAGATCTATTCAAAACCATCTATTTTACTAACAATACTTTAATTTGTATATTTAATTTTTTTTTCTATGCACAACTGTACCAATACAATTTTACCTTCAAGCACTTAAAAGTCCTAAGTGAATTTGCTTTTTCTCTGACGTCCTAAGTGGATGCTGGGGACTCCGTCAGGACCATGGGGTATAGCGGCTCCGCAGGAGACAGGGCACAAAAATAAAGCTTTAGGATCAGGTGGTGTGCACTGGCTCCTCCCCCCATGACCCTCCTCCAAGCCTCAGTTAGGTTTTTGTGCCCGTCCGAGCAGGGTGCAATCTAGGTGGCTCTCTTAAGGAGCTGCTTAGAAAAAGTTTTTAGGTTTTTTATGTTCAGTGAGTCCTGCTGGCAACAGGCTCACTGCATCGAGGGACTTAGGGGAGAGAAGTTCAACTCACCTGCGTGCAGGATGGATTGGCTTCTTAGGCTACTGGACACCATTAGCTCCAGAGGGAGTCGGAACACAGGTCTCACCCTGGGGTTCGTCCCGGAGCCGCGCCGCCGACCCCCCTTGCAGATGCTGAAGATTGAAGGTCCAGAAACCGGCGGCAGAAGGCTTTTCAGTCTTCATGAAGGTAGCGCACAGCACTGCAGCTGTGCGCCATTGTTGTCACACACTTCACACCATAGGTCACGGAGGGTGCAGGGCGCTGCTGGGGGCGCCCTGGGCAGCAATGTATAATACCTTTTATGGCTAAAAAATACATCACATATAGCCCTTGAGGCTATATGGATGTATTAAACCCATGCCAGATATCTCAAACTCCGGGAGAAAAGCCCGCCGGAATAGGGGGCGGGGCTTATTCTCCTCAGCACACAGCGCCATTTTCCTGCTCAGCTCCGCTGTGAGGAAGGCTCCCAGGACTCTCCCCTGCACTGCACTACAGAAACAGGGTAAAACAGAGAGGGGGGCACTTTTTTTGGCGATATTTTATATATTTAAGCTGCTATAAGGATACAACACTTATATAAGGTTGTTCCCATATATATTATAGCGCTTGGGTGTGTGCTGGCAAACTCTCCCTCTGTCTCCCCAAAGGGCTAGTGGGGTCCTGTCTTCGATAAGAGCATTCCCTGTGTGTCTGCTGTGTGTCGGTACGTGTGTGTCGACATGTATGAGGACGATGTTGGTGTGGAGGCAGAGCAATTTCCGATAATGGTGATGTCACCCCCCAGGGAGTCGACACCGGAATGGATGGCTTTGTTTATGGAATTACGTGATAATGTCAGCACATTACAAAAATCAGTTGACGACATGAGACGGCCGGAAAACCAGTTGGTACCTGCCCAGTCGTCTCAGACACCGTCAGGGGCTGTAAAACGCCCTTTACCTCAGTCGGTCGACACAGACCCAGACACGGACACTGAATCTAGTGTCGACGGTGAAGAAACAAACGTATTTTCAAGTAGGGCCACACGTTATATGATCACGGCAATGAAGGAGGCTTTGCATATCTCTGATACTGCAAGTACCACAAAAAGGGGTATTATGTGGGGGGTGAAAAAACTACCTGTAGTTTTTCCTGAATCAGAGGAATTGAATGATGTATGTGATGAAGCGTGGGTTAACCCAGATAGAAAAGTGCTAATTTCAAAAAAGTTATTGGCATTATACCCTTTCCTGCCAGAGGTTAGGGCGCGCTGGGAAACACCCCCTAGGGTGGATAAGGCGCTCACACGCTTATCAAAACAAGTGGCGTTACCGTCTCCTGATACGGCCGCCCTCAAGGATCCAGCTGATAGGAGGCTGGAAACTACCCTAAAAAGTATATACACACATACTGGTGTTATACTGCGACCAGCCATCGCCTCAGCCTGGATGTGCAGTGCTGGGGTGGTCTGGTCGGATTCCCTGACTGAAAATATTGATACCCTGGATAGGGACAGTATTTTATTGACTATAGAGCAATTAAAGGATGCTTTTCTTTATATGCGAGATGCTCAGAGGGATATTTGCACTCTGGCATCGAGAGTAAATGCGATGTCCATATCTGCCAGAAGAAGTTTATGGACGCGACAGTGGTCAGGTGATGCGGATTCTAAACGACATATGGAAGTATTGCCGTATAAAGGGGAGGAATTATTTGGCGTCGGTCTATCGGATCTGGTGGCCACGGCAACTGCCAGAAAATCCACCTTTTTACCTCAGACCCCCTCCCAACAGAAAAAGACACCGTCTTTTCAGCCGCAGTCCTTTCGGTCCTATAAGAACAAGCGGGCAAAAGGACAGTCATATCTGCCCCGGGGCAGAGGAAGGGGTAAGAGAGGACAGCAAGCTGCCCCTGCCCAGGAACAGAAGCCCTCCCAGGGTTCTGCAAAGCACTCAGCATGACGCTGGGGCTTTACAAGCGGACTCAGGAGCGGTGGGGGGTCGACTCAAGAATTTCAGCGCACAGTGGGCTTGCTCACAGGTGGACCCCTGGATCCTGCAGGTAGTATCTCAGGGTTACAGGTTGGAATTCGAGAAGTCTCCCCCTCGCCGGTTTCTAAAGTCTGCTTTGCCAACGTCTCCCTCAGACAGGGCGACGGTATTGGAAGCCATTCACAAGCTGTTTTCTCAGCAGGTGATAGTCAAGGTACCCCTCCTACAACAAGGAAAAGGGTATTACTCCACGCTATTTGTGGTACCGAAGCCGGACGGCTCGGTAAGACCTATTCTAAATCTGAAATCTTTGAACCTGTACATACAGAAATTCAAATTCAAGATGGAGTCACTCAGAGCAGTGATAGCGAATCTGGAAGAAGGGGACTTTATGGTGTCCCTGGACATAAAGGATGCTTACCTGCATGTCCCAATTTGCCCTTCACATCAAGGGTACCTCAGGTTCGTGGTGCAAAACTGTCATTATCAGTTTCAGACGCTGCCGTTTGGATTGTCCACGGCACCTCGGGTCTTTACCAAGGTAATGGCCGAAATGATGATTCTTCTTCGAAGAAGAGGCGTATTAATTATCCCTTACTTGGACGATCTCCTGATAAGGGCAAGGTCCAGAGAACAGCTGGAGGACGGAGTAGCACTAACCCAATTAGTGCTGCAACAACACGGGTGGATTCTGAATTTTCCAAAATCTCAGTTGACACCGACAACACGTCTGCTGTTCCTGGGAATGATTCTGGACACGGTTCAGAAAAAGGTGTTTCTTCCGGAGGAGAAAGCCAAGGAGTTATCCAAACTTGTCAGGAACCTCCTAAAACCAGGAAAAGTGTCTGTGCATCAATGCACAAGAGTCCTGGGAAAGATGGTGGCTTCTTACGAAGCGATTCCATTCGGCAGATTCCACGCACGAACTTTTCAGTGGGATCTGTTGGACAAATGGTCCGGATCGCATCTGCAGATGCACCAGCGGATAACCTTATCACCACGGACAAGGGTGTCTCTTCTGTGGTGGTTGCAGAGTGCTCATCTGTTAGAGGGCCGCAGATTCGGCATACAGGACTGGGTCCTGGTGACCACGGATGCCAGTCTGAGAGGCTGGGGAGCGGTCACACAGGGAAGAAACTTCCAGGGAGTATGGTCAAGCCTGGAGATGTCTTTTCACATAAATATACTGGAGCTAAGAGCGATTTACAATGCTCTAAGTCTGGCAAAACCCCTGCTTCAGGGTCAGCCGGTGTTGATCCAGTCGGACAACATCTCGGCAGTCGCCCACGTAAACAGACAGGGCGGCACAAGAAGCAGGATAGCAATGGCAGAAGCTGCAAGGATTCTTCGCTGGGCGGAAGATCATGTGATAGCACTGTCAGCAGTGTTCATTCCGGGAGTGGACAACTGGGAAGCAGACTTCCTCAGCAGACACGATCTACACCCGGGAGAGTGGGGACTTCATCCAGAAGTCTTCCACATGATTGTGAACCGTTGGGAAAAACCAAAGGTGGATATGATGGCGTCCCGCCTCAACAAAAAAACTGGACAGGTATTGCGCCAGGTCAAGAGACCCTCAGGCAATAGCTGTGGACGCTCTGGTAACACCGTGGGTGTTCCAGTCAGTGTATGTGTTCCCTCCTCTGCCTCTCATACCAAAAGTACTGAGAATTATACAGCAAAGGGGAGTAAGAACGATACTCGTGGCTCCGGATTGGCCAAGAAGAACTTGGTACCCGGAACTTCAAGAGATGCTCACGGAGGATCCGTGGCCTCTACCTCTAAGACGGAACCTGCTTCAGCAGGAACCGTGTCTATTCCAAGACTTACCGCGGCTGCGTTTGACGGCGTGGCGGTTGAACGCCGAATTCTAAGGGAAAAAGGCATTCCGGAAGAGGTCATTCCTACACTGGTAAAAGCCAGGAAGGAGGTGACTGCACAACATTATCACCGCATTTGGAGAAAATATGTTGCGTGGTGTGAGGCCAGGAAGGCCCCCACGGAGGAATTTCAATTGGGTCGATTCCTACATTTCCTGCAAACAGGATTGTCTATGGGCCTCAAATTGGGGTCCATTAAGGTTCAAATTTCGGCCCTGTCGATTTTCTTCCAGAAAGAATTGGCTTCAGTTCCTGAAGTCCAGACTTTTGTAAAAGGAGTACTACATATACAGCCCCCGGTTGTGCCCCCAGTGGCTCCGTGGGACCTTAATGTAGTTTTGGATTTTCTCAAATCCCATTGGTTTGAGCCACTCAAATCGGCGGATTTGAAATATCTTACATGGAAAGTAACCATGCTACTGGCCCTGGCTTCAGCCAGGAGAGTGTCAGAATTGGCGGCTTTATCCTATAAAAGCCCATATCTGATTTTCCATTCGGACAGGGCAGAACTGCGGACGCGTCCTCATTTTCTGCCTAAGGTGGTGTCAGCGTTTCACCTGAACCAGCCTATTGTGGTGCCTGCGGCTACTAACGATTTGGAGGATTCCAAGTTGTTGGACGTGGTCCGGGCATTGAAAATATATATTTCAAGAACGGCTGGAGTCAGAAAGTCTGACTCGCTGTTTATATTGTATGCACCTAACAAGCTGGGTGCTCCTGCTTCTAAGCAGACGATTGCTCGTTGGATTTGTAGCACAATTCAACTTGCACATTCTGTGGCAGGCTTGCCACAACCAAAATCTGTCAAGGCCCATTCCACAAGGAAAGTGGGCTCATCCTGGGCGGCTGCCCGGGGGGTCTCGGCATTACAACTCTGCCGAGCAGCTACGTGGTCGGGGGAGAACACGTTTGTAAAATTCTACAAATTTGATACCCTGGCTAAAGAGGACCTGGAGTTCTCTCATTCGGTGCTGCAGAGTCATCCGCACTCTCCCGCCCGTTTGGGAGCTTTGGTATAATCCCCATGGTCCTGACGGAGTCCCCAGCATCCACTTAGGACGTCAGAGAAAATAAGATTTTACTTACCGATAAATCTATTTCTCGTAGTCCGTAGTGGATGCTGGGCGCCCATCCCAAGTGCGGATTGTCTGCAATACTTGTACATAGTTATTGTTACAAAAAAATCGGGTTGTTATTGTTGTGAGCCGTCTGTTCAGAGGCTCCTACGTTTGTCATACTGTTAACTGGGTTCAGATCACAAGTTGTACGGTGTGATTGGTGTGGCTGGTATGAGTCTTACCCGGGATTCATTATCCTTCCTTATTGTGTACGCTCGTCCGGGCACAGTGTCCTAACTGAGGCTTGGAGGAGGGTCATGGGGGGAGGAGCCAGTGCACACCACCTGATCCTAAAGCTTTATTTTTGTGCCCTGTCTCCTGCGGAGCCGCTATACCCCATGGTCCTGACGGAGTCCCCAGCATCCACTACGGACTACGAGAAATAGATTTATCGGTAAGTAAAATCTTATTTTTACCCTCACTCACATCCTCTCATTTCTTACAGTCCAAATCCATTTCTGCACCCATGTTATCTATGCATTTGTTTCGTTTCACTTCAAAACTAAATTTACACCCATTGAGCTTACATTGCTTTTCTCACCTGCATTTCTGCAAATCTTCTGCTCTGATTCCCTTACAGCCTCCATTCCTAGTTCCAGTTTTCCTCCACCTATTTACCTAATCCACACTACAGTATGCCCAGGTTTTCTTCTACTCCCGCCATCACTCAGTGATGTATCTTGTATCTTGCCCCCTGTTCCCACCTTTATCCTTCCACCCTAATCTCCTACAGCTCATCCTCTCTCTCCTCTTCTGTCTCCCCTCCACCCCTCTATTTCCTTTCCCCTCTGCTCCTGTTACCTGACTTTCATTCACCTCTGCCACACCATGGTCCTACTACCCCACCACTTAGCTCTGTTCCCTCCTCTCCCTATCATCTCATCACACCATCATCCACATCACACTGATCTCCTTCCCTGCCCACCTCCTGCAGTTTGCCTTCCTAGTTCAGGCACCAGCACCATCACTACTCTCTCATCATCCCACCCCTCCAAGTTATTCTCACCTCAACACTACAGCAACCCTAATGATCTTATTAACATCTCTCCCACAAACTCATACCCCTTCTCCTGTGCCATTTGGAATGCCAGATCTGTGTGCAACAAACTGGTCCCCACCCATGACCTTTTCATCTCCAACTCCCTGCATCTACTAGAAATTACCTTCCTCTCACGCTACTTCTCCTGCTGCTCTCTCTGCTTGGGGCCTCACATTCACCCCCCCCCCCCCCTCCGAACTAGGGTTCGCCATGGTGGTGGTGTCGGGGTCCTTTTACCTCCTAGTTACTCCTACCAACTCATTCCCCCAGAACCATCCCTTACATGTTCTACATTTGAGGTCCATGCAATACGCCTCTTCCAAACCTGTTCATCTTCGAGTTGCTGTCATTTACCGCCCCCCTGGTATTGCCTCCAAATTCCTTAACAACTTTGCTTCCTGGCTTCCTCATTTTCTCTCTTCTGACATTCCCTCATTATCCTAAGAGATTTAAACATCCCTATCAATATCCCCACAAAATCCCCTGTTTCTAAACTCCTTAATCCCACATCTTCTCTTGTTTTCTCACAGTGGACCTCCTCACCCTCCCGTGTGAATGAGAGCTCACTAGATCTGGTATTCACTTACCGTTGTTATATTTCTGATTTCTCCAACTCCCTATTTCCCCTCTCTGACTACCACTTGCTCTCCTTTAACTTATCTCTCTCTGCTACCCCATCTCTACCTCCTATGGCTACCATCACTAAGCATAACATTGAAGCTATTGACACCACATCCCTATCCTCCCTGTCTTAATCACTACTCTCTCCTATTCTCTCTCTCTCTCTCTCTCTCTCTCTCATGCCCTGAACAAGCCACTTCTCTATATAATATTACTTATGCACTTGACTCTGTTGCTACAATGACGACTATTAACCCTGGCACACCAAATGCATCAGATATCTGCAAAAGTGCTCACGTACTGCCGAATGACAAGGCAGACTTTCTCCACTTCAAACTTATGTTCTCATCCTTCAGTGCTACCCTCTCCCTCGCTAAACAGTAACTTACTTCACATCCAAAATTGACTCCATATATCAGGACATCACATCCCACCAGACCATCAGCAACCAGCCACCTCCTATCCCTTACCACCCTTCCCCATCCCTCTCACCAACTCTGACATCTTTCTCTCATGTATCTGGTGAGGAAGTCATGGCCCTCATCTGTTCCTCTTCTCCCACCACCACCCCTATTGACCCTTTGCCCTCTCCCCTCCTCTGCTACCTCTCTCCTTTTCCCTGTTCCAATCTTGCCCACCTTCTCAATCTCTCCCTCTCATAGGGCACTGTCCCCACTGCTTTCAAGCATGCAATCGTCTCCCCTATTGTTAAAAAAACCCTACCCTTGATCCAAACATCCGCTCCATCTCTCTCCTCCCTTTTTCCTCCAAGCTCCTTGAGCATATTGTCTACAACTGCCTTACTGCTTTTCTTTCCTCACACTTACTGCTTGACCCATTCCAGTCTGGTTTCTGTCCTCTCCACTCCACTGAAACTGCCAACACAAAAGTCTGCAGTGACCTCCATGCTGCCAAATCTAAGTTCCACTTCTCTCTGCTTATTCTTCTTGATCTCTCTGCCACTTTTGACACTGTGGACCACCCTCTTCTTCTGCAAATCCTTCACAAATGGTCTGCATGATACTGCCCTCTCTTGGCTGTCCTTCTACCTCTCTGACTGCTCCTTCTCTGTCTTCTCTCATGAGCCCCCCCCCCCCCCCCCCCCTTTCACTTACTGTAGGTGTCCCCCAAGGTTCTGTTCTTGTTCCTCTCCTTTTCTCTCTCTATACATCCTCTTTAGGTGAACTCATTACTGTAGTTCTCTATGCTGATGATACTCAAATCCCCGGACCTCTCTCCCACTTTCTTCACTTGTTTCTCTAACTGTCTCCGCTATCTCTTCTTGGATGTCCCAGCGCTTTCTTAAACTTCACATGTCTAAGACTGAGCTGATCATCTTCCAACCCTCTTCCAACCCTCCCACACAACCTCACCTCCCACAATTTCATTATCTGTTAATGGTACAACCATCTCCTATAGCCCCCAAGTGCACTGTCTTGGAGTTATCCTTGACTCCTCCCTCTCCTTCAAACACAGATTCAGCACCTCTCACAAACCTGGCATTTTCATCTTAAAAATATTTCCAGGACCCTTTCTCACCCAGGATGCTACTAAGAGCATTAGCCACTCACTAGTCATCTCCAGACTTGACTACTGTAATCTCCTCCTGACTGGCATCTCCAACAAATGCCTCTTTCCACTCCGATCTATCCTCAGTGCTGCAGCCCAGCTTAGCTTCCTCACCAAATGCACTACATCCACCTCCCCTCTCCTACAAGCCATTCACTGGCTTCTACTCCCTTTCAGAATCCAGTTCATGCTTCTCACAATCGTCTACAAAGCCCTCAACCACTCCTCTGCCATTTACATCTCTGACCTTTTCTCCCTTTACACTCCCACCCGTCCTCTTCGCTCTGCTAACGCTCGCCGCCTCTCCTGTCTACTGATTACTTCCTCCCACTCCTACCTCCAAGATTTTTCACATGCTGCTCCCTTCCTCTCCACCTCTCTACAAAACATCAAACGCGCTCCCAAGACCCACTTCTTCACCAAACCCAGCCAAATCTTATCTTAGCTCTCTTGTCCACGCTCTCTGCCTACCCCATTTGTGTCACCCCTGTCTGTTTGCCCCTCCTCTTCAGAATGTAAGCTCCCATGAGTAGGGCCCTCTTCCCTCATGTGCTTATCCTTTTCTTACTTTAATAATCTTCGACGTCACCAATTCCCCCAGTGTTCTGCCACCCTGACACTTTTTTCTGCTGATGTAGCTATGTTTATTTACCCTGTACTTGTCCTTTATTGTCTTCAACTGTACAGATGGAGCCATGCTAATCATGGCTCATCTGCGATTGAGTGTGCACGGCAAACTCCCGAGCATGAATGGGATGCAAGTGCATTGTAGACGTGCACGCGCCACATTCAAAGTGAATGGGAGCATCTCTTGCTCTTGTTGGCGTGCCTGGGCGCCCCCGCCTGCGATGCAGCCACGCTCAATGAACGTGGCTGCATCTGTAATTCACAGTATTTTTTTATTATTTGTTTATGCCCTCATAGCCGGATTAAGAGGGGGGCACAGGGCATACTGTACCCCGGGCCCCCCTTTGTCAGGGGGCCCTCCAGCCGAAGCACACTGACATCACTAGCTTTCCATCTTATGCAGCAGCAGAACAAGGAAGCCAAAATGCTAGCTGTACAATATGCAGTGCAGGCAGAGACACAGGACTGTTAAGGGGGGTACTCACAGGGAGATCCATGCTTAAAATCTAAGCAATCTGACTAGATTGCTTAGATTTTAAGCACAGATCACTCATGTGTACCCCCCACAGCGATAGCTATCGCCGGTGCTAGAATGAGCCTGCATGCAGGCCAATTTAGCACGTTCACCCGCTGGGTGAAATGAGCGGCCTCCCGTCCTCCCCCACATCGTTCAGCACACATCGCGCTGTGCTGAGCAGCGGGAGAGATGTGTGCTGAGTGGTTCGCTCAGCACACATTTCTCCCGTGTATATGGCCCTTTAGGTTTCATGAGTTACTGATGGAGCTTTACGACTAGGTGAGAGATAGGAGGGTGGAAAGAGCTGTAAGTGACATAGGAATCCCAGCTTCTCCTCCTCCCCACCTGGGTGTCTGGTTCCTGTTTAACCTGTTATCTAATGAGAGCATTCAGGTGTAGAGAAAGATGCACACAGAGTCCTCCTGACTGTCCCAATGTGTTAGTAGTACAGAGGCTGCTGCTATTCCTGCTTGTGACAAGATAAATTATAGATTTTATTTTTCTATGTGTATTTTAAGATTGTTTAAGTTATCTTTGTTCCACTAAAAGAACATTTCATAAAATAGTTGTCTCTCAATTAGGTGGCGCTATAAACAGTACCCAGGTATTAGTAAACTATTAGTTTAAATCTAATTAATACCATTGGTTTAAATTCTATGTACACAATCCATACCTCACAACATGACCCATTTGAGGAGGTACAAAATACTCACTACCTGGACTTCCTTCTTAACTTATTATTGCAATCACTTATGTTTAAAATCCTTTTATTCAACACACATGACATCTATCATATATTAATAGTATTCCCTGAGAACTGAACCCCCCCGAACTTCACGCTCCGAGCCAGTATCCGAGCCCGGCTCGTGACTTCTCGCCAGACCCGGAAACCAGAACGAGGCAAAATATTATCATCCCGCTGTAAGATTCTTGTGGGTTTTTCAGCCGCGTGTCGCTGCCATTTTTACTCTGGACTTGGAGAGTGAGGGAGACAGACCTCTGTCTTTCTGTAGGTGGTGGCGTAGGGTGGGGTTAGTGTGAGCTCTGTAGGGGTGCTGCTGCAGTCACTGTGGTGTACCTGTGCTGTGTTAGGGGTGCTGTTCTGGCTGTCATGGCTTTCACTGGTGTTTCATGTGCTGTTACGGGCGTTACAGCTGTACATGGGTGTTGCTGTCCTTGCTGTCACTGTGTTGTACAGGGGGCAGGGGCACTGTCCTCCTGTATGCTGTAAAATATATGGGTGCTGCTGTTAAAATAACAGTAAACTGGCCCTGTATGCTGTAAAAATTCAAGGGTGCAGTTGTTAAAAATTAAATGCACACTGCTCCTGTATGCTGTAAAATATAGGGGTGCTGCAGTTAAAATAACATTACACTGGCCCTGTTTGCTGTAAAAATTCAGGAGTGCCATTGTCAAAAATGTAATGCACAACGGTCCTGTATGCTGTCGAAATATAGGGGTTCTGCTGTTAAAATAACATTACATTGGCCCTGTATGCTGTAAAAATTCAGGGGTGCAGATGTTAAAAATTAAAAGCACACTGGCCCTGTATGCTGTAAGAAAAAAGGGCTGCTGCTGTTAAAATAATATTACACTGGCCCCATCTGCTGTAAAAATTCAGGAGTGCAGTTGTTAAAAATTAAAAGCACACTGGTCCTGTATGCTGTAAAAATATAGGGGCGCTGCTGTTTAAATAATATTACACTGTATGCTGTAAAAATTCAGGGGTGCAGTAAACTAAATGTACACTGGCCCTGTCTTGTATGCTGTAAAAATTCAGGGGTGCAGTGAAAATAAATGTACACTGGCCCTAGCTTGTATGCTGTAATAATTCTATGGTGCAGTGAAAATCAATGTACACTGGCCCTGTCTTGTACACTGTAAAAATTCAGGGGTGCACTGAAAATTAATGTACACTGGCCCTAGCTTGTATGCTGTGATAATTCTATGGTGCAGTGAAAATCAATGTACACTGGCCCTGTCTTGTACACTGTAAAAATTCAGGGGTGCACTGAAAATTAATGTACACTGGCCCTGTATGCTGTAAAAATTCAGGGGTGCTGTTAAAATAAAAGTACACTGGTCCTGTATGCTGAAAAAATACAGGAGTGCAGTGAAAATAAATGTACACTGGCCTTGTCTTGTATGCTGTAAAATTACAGGGGTGTTGTGAAAATACAGGGGTGCTGGCACTGTCCACAGTTGCGATGTCTAGGCCTGACCTTCACAACACTGTATGGGAAGAGGAGGCTCCTACCACCATCTGTACGCCCACTGCAAGTGCTGGGAGGAGCACCGCCAGTCCAGTTGCTGATATTGAGATTGAGGATACCTTTGTCAATCCAAAATAAGTAGGAGCAAGGATGTTAACCACCTAGGAACATCCTCCCTTATATGTCACCTGCAGCAGATTCATCATAAGTCATTGTTAAGTTCAGAAACTTTGGGTAATAGCGTAAGCGGTCCACTGACACCTACTGTAAATGAAGTGGTTTGCTTGTTTGAATAGAATTTCTCTGTGAGGATGAGGATGTAAACACTGAAGGGGGGGGGGGAGATCTGAGGATGAGGGTGACATCTAGCCACTGTAGAGCCGGTTTGTGCACATAGAGAATAATTGCTTCTTTTTTGATGGGGACCCAAACAAACCAATAATTTCAGCCATAGTCATGTGGCAGACCCTGTCGCTGAAATGATTGGTTTGTTAAAGTGTGCATGTCCTGTTTATACAACATAAGGGTGGGTGGGGGGATCAAGGACAATTCCATCTTGCACATCTTTTTCTTTACCCCATCATTCCAGGGGCGCTGCACCTCTGCCCTATCAGTCCAGGTGTGCTACCCCACTTCTGTTTAAGTCCAGAGGTGCTGTTGCCTGTCTGCTGTGTTGTGTAATTCACCAGGGGTGCTGCCTATACTGTATAAATCCAGGGGTGCTGCTGTATAATTCCAGGGGGGCTGCTGTACTTGATCCTAGGTTTAAATGAAAACCTAGAGCAGATATGAAACAAACTTCAACATCACAAACAGATTTGTGAAAACTAGCAGCAAAGGTGGAAATGGAAATTGCTGAAGTGTTTTTAAATAAAGTGGGAAGAGACCACATTTGTGGCCAAAGTCAGGGTGACTCAGAAGAGACTGAATTATAATCCAGCGCAACTGCCAGGGAGGTAAAAGTTATATTTTCTGCCGGAGCATTAGAGAGAGGTTCTTCTCAATTATTTCATGTTAGGGACTTACTCAAATGAATGGCTCCAATTAGTCAACCTTAATTTAACCTTGATTTATTATTGATGTTCCACTTTTTGGGATTATTTATTTAGAAGATGCGCATTTGTTGTACAAAGATCTTTTCCTAAGGGATGCGTAGGGTTATCGCAAGACCTTGCAGTGTTAGAAGTACAGAGTTTCAGTGATCTTGCATTGCATAAGCTTTCCATTGCACTGCCACACTAGATGGGTCAGGGGCTTCTGTGAGGCAAAAACAGTTACTGAATAAGGCCCAGGATGGAGTCTCATGGTGTCTTACAGCCAGGAAGATGTCTGGCTTGCCAGGCTAAGGTATGCTGTGGGCACAGAAGTTAGCATTACTTCCTCCCACAGTCCTACTTATAGCATGAAATGAGTTTGAACTGTAAAGTAGTAAGCTCTACTAGGGCAGGGCTCAATAACAAAAAAAATTACTGCACAGTCGTGCTTAGTACTTTACCGAACCCACCTGAACTCAACTTGCCCCATCCGGCGCTGCTGTGGGGGCTCAGGAGGGGCTGCTAAAAAAAAACACAATCACCTGGCGCTGTGATTGATTACAGATGGGTGCAGCAATCCCCAAGGGTTTTTGGTTTTAACCCTTAATACAGAAACTACAAAAAACACAAGGCTGGGACTGCGCAAATCGATCTGATGTGGATATTTATTTTCTCATAAAATTACTTTCTAGACATATACAAATACATACAAACAAATACATACAAAGTACTTGATACCGGCCAGCATCACATAAAAGATTATTTCATAAAACCAATTAATATATTAATATATTACTACTGGATCTAATAATAGAGGATAATTTCTTGATTCCAGTTTAAATGCCTGATACAATTTGTATCCTTAATTTATATGCTTCAAATGAACCATTAATATCATTCTCATGCAATATTAGTAATATCAACCAGATTAGACAAATATGGAATGTCCAGCGCTTAGTGACATGCAACCATGCAGGGTATTTTTCCTTACAGGTGTTAATATTTCATCCAAGCATAAATTAGTATGAATACTCAGTCCAGATCAAAAAATCTCTCTCCTCAGGTTAAAGACATCAACACTTAATTGTACACTTAGAACCGCTTTATCCACAATTAGGGCTTCTGTCGTTTAGCTAAGCAGATCATGCGTGATTACAGCCTCTTATATGGCAATTCATAGCGTTCACTTATTCAGGGTATAATACTATGCCTGTGCAGTGTCTTTGGACAATCCCCTCCCGGCTGGTAAAAGCCTTATCTGGAGCCTCCAGGTTCTTTCTGCGGCGTGTTTTTCCTCCCCAATTCAATGGGGTTTCTTATGCCTGCGGCCGGCCGGCCCGCTGATGTCTCCGCTGCTCACTCCTGTAAAGGGAATAATGACAGACGCGTTTCCCCGCCTTTTATTACATCGGCGGCTTCCTCAGTGTCAGATACTCCCACCTTCATTCATCTGGTTTAAATACCCATCCGCGCCAATCGCGCATGCGCATTACTGCTGCGGATCAAGCCTCGTTTTCGTTTTGGCTTCCAATGCATATCATTATTTCTTGCGTTTCAAGCCTCAATTATGGTTCATATATGTATTATATAATATGATCATATCTATGGTCTTATTCATATTATCACTATATTTGGAGCATATAATTAATTCACAACATTAAAATAAATAACCATTTATTAATAAATATTCACATCATAAATTCATCATTGGTATCGCTCAATATTATTTTAAACTACCCATTATTACCACCCATTGGTAATACATAGTAATATTATATTCTAAACATCCACAGTACTGTTCATTATTTATATATACAGTATATAATTGTATATTCCTATTATTTTACAATAGTCATCCTTTCCCCACTTAGATAGTCAATCCTATATGTAAATTTTCATCTTAATTCACTTCTTTTTGTCTGGACAATATATATATATATATATATATATATATATACATATCCCCCTATTTTTTTGATAAAAATACACCCCACCCCCTCTTACTAAGGAACAGATATTGTTTATATATTTTATGAAGACTTTTTTACTATTCGTTTTATATTCATTTACTTCCTTTTTATAAAAAAAGCATATACTTATACCTTTATTTATTATTTTTTATTTATTTTTTACATATGCTTTTTTCCTTTTAATATATATACACATATTAAACCATATTAAACCATATAAAAAGAAAGAAGACCACGAGAACTATCCACATCCCTTTCTATGGGACAAAATCCCATCTACATCCCATTAAGTTCTACCATATCGTTGAGACCCGATGGTACTAATGTGTCTAGTCTATAATTCCAGTAGGCCTCTTGTCTTCGAAGCCTACTGAATCTATCCCCCCCTCGATTAGTGTAATTTATTTGCTCTATTCCAACCATTGTTATATTCTTCAAATTCGCTTTTTGGCAATGAGTTACATGATCCGATAATGGATGCCTCGCCCCTTTAATTATGTGTCTCCGATGTTCCATATAGCGAATATGTAAAGTTCTCGTGGTTCGTCCCACATACTGTTTCCCACACTGACAGGTAATGAGATAAATAATATATGTTGACATGCAATTTATAAATTCTTTAATAGGAAAAATCTCTCCAGTAATAAATGTCTGAAAAGTAGTACTCTTTCTTGGTATATTATTACATGAATGGCAATCCATTTTCCCACATTTGTGATATCCTATCGGTCTCATAGGCAACCATGTATTGTTTAAAACCCCTTTTTTTCCTTTTTCTTTCTGAAAATGACTTGGCACTAATTTCTTCCTTAAATTATCTGCTTTTCTAAAGATGGTGTGACCTCTAGGGTCTATACATGTTTTCAACACTTCATCTAGAAGCAACAGAGATGTATTCTTCTTAATTACCTGACTGATCTTGTACGCACAGCTATTATATTTTGTGACAAAAGCTTCACTTCTTTTACTATCACTCCCCATCCCATTTTTATTATTAATATACTTAGGTCTTAATAATGTTTCCCTATCCATATGCTCCACCTCTCGGTAGGCTTTTTCTAGAATCCCCTGTGGATATCCCTGTTCTTGAAAGGACTCCAAGAGTGTCCTTGCCTATATATGAAACATAGAAAGTGAGCTACAATTTCGACGTAGCCTAACCAACTGGCCCCTAGGGATATTGTCTTTCCAGCTTCGTTTATGTGCACTCTTATAATCCAAATATCTATTGTTATCTACTGGTTTGATATATGTTTTTGTAGTTAATCCTTCCTCTTCTACTGATAGCTCTATATCTAGGAAACATAACTTATTAGTGCTATAACTTGTTGTGAATTTTAAACCATAATTATTTTTGTTTAAACCATTAGTGAACTTCTGAAGTGCTTCAAAACTCCCCCCCCAAATTATAAATAAATCATCCATATACCGGCCATAGTATACCAGAACCGCCCCGAGACCGCCTCCCCACACATGTTCCTCCTCAAAGGTACCCATATATAGGTTGGCGAAACTCGGAGCGAATCTGGCCCCCATGGCCGCACCCCGTGTCTGTAAATAATATTGTGCATCAAACATAAAATAATTATGTGATAAAATAAATTTAATATTATCACATAACTGTTTTAAGAGCCCCGGGCTCGCCCAAGGCTTAATCTGACCCTGTATATACTCTGTAATTGGGCGCTGGAAATCCCTTGTGGCGCATTCTAAATAAAGGATAATAATAGTAATAATAATAATAATAGTAGTAATAATAATAATAATAATAATAATAATAATAATTGATCGATGACAAGCTGATCTAAGTGTTCTGTGGATAGAATGAAGAATGCTGTATACTTCCAGACCATGACAAATAAACAGGGGTCAACAGTCGCACAGTCTGCTGAAGTCAAACCATTTTAAATTTGTTTTGACTGACACCAAAAGAAACCTCATTTCTTTTTATGTGTTTGCAAATAAACGCTGCTGGATTCTAAATGAGGTTGTGCAGGATATCTGACAATTTTAAAAATGACTGCAATTTGAAATGGTTAAAAAATTAATGCTTGCAGTAGTTAAATTTTACATTGCTGTAGATGGACATTTGGGGACATGTTAGCAGAAGTGTACAGCGGCATCTATTTGCATATGATGTGTAGTTTAAATAAACTAAAATGACAAGAACACAGTAAAGAATAACAGTTTTTTGGATGGAGAAAGGAGTTCATGCCAGATGGCGTAACAGAGGCAGAATAGAATCACACAACTATGGCACGATGCTAAAACTAGTTCTAAAAAAATTATTATGGGCAAGTAATAGACACTGGAACAATATAGAAATGGTAATAGATGATTTTAAAGGGAATAAGTTATTGTGGAACATCCAGCACAATATATTATTACAGTGGTACTGGCACACATCACATCATATCACAATCTGAAAATTAAACAAAATCCTCTTGTGCTATGTACCAAATTGCAACCTAAACACAGTGGCATTTTAGCACCATTAGGTATATTATGAATCTGGAGATTAAGGGGCAGATGTACTAAGCCTTGTTGAGAGATAAAGTGGAGTGCGATAAACTGCCATACCAACCAATGAGATCCTAACTGTCGTTTTTCAAACACAGCCTGTATTGTGGCAGTTAGGAGCGGATTGCCAAATACTTTATCTCTCTTCACTTTATCACTCTCAAAGACTTAAGGCCCATATAGACGGGCCGATGCAGGAGAGATGTGTGCTGAGCGAACCGCTCAGCACACATCTCTCCCGCCGCTCAGCACAGCGCGATCTGTGCTGAGCGATGCGGGGGGAGACGGGGGGGGCGCTCACTTCACCCGGCGGGTGAAGTGATCGACCCGCTAAATTGGCCTGCAAATCTAGCAGCAGCGATAGCGTTGTGCGGGGCCGCGCATCGCTATCGCTGAGGGGGCTACACACGGAGCGATCATGCTGAAATTCTAAGCAATCTAGTCAGATTGCTTAGAATATCGCTCCGTGAGTACCGCCCTTAAGTATATCTGCCCCTAAGAATCAGACAGACCAGGCAAAACCAACTCAGGTGCTGGCCAAGGTCTTTGGGTGACCACTTATCCCTCCTACTAGAGGAATGTGTCAAGGTTCAGACATTGGTAGAAGACTGGGCTGTGATCACCTTTGGACACTTTCCCACAATTGCTACAACCCTTAAATGCCTGTGCTTACACCAGGGCTAGATTAACAATGGTGTGGATGGAGCTACAACTCCAGGCCTTTATCTAGAAATAAACCCATCAACATGATATTGTCATTACCAGTCACTACATGTCAGCCATTCAATCAAACCAGAATTAAAACTGTATTTAGATTTTTTTGTTCATAAAATTCTGCAATTTTTATGTATTCATAGAGACAGGGGACTGATAGTGCAGGGAATGTACACACCCATGTGGCTCTAGCCTCACCCACATAGCCCTGGTTACACCTCTTCTGCTTCTGACAATAGGCTCTTGAACATTCTCAGCCCCAGGCCCATGCGGCCTTTAATCTGGCTGTGGTTTACACAATACCACACGTTGGTCTATGTAGGGAAAACTAAGCAGCTTCTGTCTTACTCCTGCTGCAATGTATAGATGAAGGGACAGGTTAATTATATAGAGACCATCACCTACCCCCATTTGGAAGGTAAGCACAATACTTATCTTAGACCACAAACAATTAACGAAAGCTGTTAGGTCCAGCCATCGATACTCATAACAACTTGGGAAATAGATGCTTCATTGAACTCCACAACATCAGAAACAATGCTATAGCAAATGGGTAACTGTAAAGTCAGCATCTTTTATGTCTCCTTCACTGACCAATGTGCTAGTGACAGACTAAAACCTGGGGAACTTGTGCTAATTTCTTAGGCCTGGGCCTATTGGTGTGAGCCTGGGCCAGCTGCTGATGGAGAATTTTTTCTCCATTTGCAGCGTGAGGCATTGGGTATAGTGGTATGGTATACGTAGCCACGCTCATTGTGGTTGTGACTAGGTTGCCGCGATATGCATGCACACTGTCATGCGCATGCATATATTTGCACCCACGATGCGTACACATTGCAAGGTCCTAGTCGCGGTGCAAATAGGTGCAGCCAGATACAGCTAGTCGTTGCCGCAACGTGTTTGCATGTGCGTACCATCGCGGCAACGATGAGCCTTGCTTAATCTGTACATTCATTTTTGTTTGGGGACAGCGTGGCCACGTCCTGCAAGATTTACCCAAGCCCCCCTTCAGTACCTGGGCCATGCGGATGTCTCGATGGTCCTTAGAGACAAAGCATTATGTTCTAGAGAGAACTCCTCACCTCCACTTCCTATCTCAATAATACCCCTTACACATACAGCTTTGGAACCGGGAATTTGCCAGGGCAAACCGGCTCAACCCGGGTCCTTTCTCTTTGTAAAAGGGCCACCCAGCTCAGAATTCATCAAATATACAAGGAAGTACTGTATTCAAGTGCGCAACCAACAGCAGCTGGTATAGGGATGGTCAAAGTCCCTTGTGAATTCAGTAAAGAAATAATAGATGTACCAGCGCTGGCTGTAAAATGGATTTCTAACAATTTGGACGGTTTGTTTTGTATAAAATAATCACAATTTATTGCATGTAATATATGAATAGAAGAAACACAATAATAAAAAAATATATTAAAAATTCACATACAGTGATTAAAAAGATAGTTTGTGTCAGAATTCATCAACTTCAAATCTGGTTATTCCCGGGTCTAACTACCCAGTGTGAAAAGTGCGACTTGGGTTTTCGGACTGGGTTATCTTTCAAAGCTGCTGATTGGCTCTGCACTCAGTCCCCGGGGGTGATGGGCGCACTCCGTCCCCGGGGGTGATGGGATGCAGTGGAGCCATTCTCTATGGCAACAGTCATGAAGATCCCAGCAACAGCACCGCCCAACTCAACAGCACTCACACTCTGCTCTTTTGACTTGTCCGAGCTGAGGAGCATCATATGAAGTAGCTCTGACATCCACACTGTGACATCTGGGATGGAGCCTCCAGCTGTTACCATGCACTCATGGCGAATGCCGATTGGTCGCTTTCAGTACAGGCTCCCCCAATAAGAGTCTCAAGGGTGGGCAGAAGAGACACTGCAGGGCGGACACGAGGGCTAACACAGGCTCTGTGTGAAAGGGGTTGACCCGGGAATAACCCGTAACCAAAGTGCTGTGTGGAAGGAGGATATGAACTGTGACCTGGGTCCAACCTGTATTCAAAAACCGAAAAACCAGGGTCCAAGCCCCGGCTTCTGAGTGAAAGTGGTAGGGATTGATATGTCAAATGGAATGTTTGTATTAGGCACAACTGACAGCAGTACAGTGAATTAGCCAATAAAGAGAACATTTGCATTACCAGTTTCTCATCTTTCGACATTACTTCCTTTGAGACATACATACAGCCTAATGCAACAAAGCTGCAAATGATATTGAGGGAGGCAAAACCTTCATAAACTGCACTCAATTTGTTTTTCTATTCCCAGGGTGAACACTTAGGGTGGACGGGGACGTAACAAGCCTGTGAGATGCCTGCATCGGTGTGATTGAGGAGAGTCTGTCCAATGTTTTAAAAAGGCAATAATTTAAAAGGTAAAATCAACCAGGTTTAAGGGGACAGGGCCGAAACTAGGATTTTCAGCACCCGGGGCAAGGCAGTAGTTTAGAGCGCCCCCCCATCCCCCACCCACCCCAAAAAAATAAAAATATAAAAAATTTATAAAAATGATAATAAAATAAATAACTAAAAATACAGACTATGCCAAACGGTAGTGGACCCTTAATCACTTTACACTGCACAATAGTATCCCACATTAACATATCTATCTATCTATCTATCTATCTATCTATCTATCTATCTATCTATCTATCTATCTATCTATCTAGTCCATCATACGAGGTGCGGCACTCATGGGTTTTAATGTAAGTAGAATGCAGCAGGTTTTCCTGGCTTGTCAACATTTCATTTATTCATATAAATGTCGTTGTATCCTGACTAAATTTATGTGAGTAAATGAAATGTTGACAAGCCAGGAAAACCTGCTGTATTCTGCTTGCATTAGAAGCCGTGAGTGCCGCACCTTGTATGATGGACTATATGCACTATACTTGATGGCAACCGGGCACACTTCAAGTTTAACAACAGTGAGTGCCGGCTCTCCATGCACATTATATATGGAGGTTCTCATGCACTGCAGAGTTGTTTAGAAATGAATATTTTTCTTCACGATAATTACGAAGTTTTAGGATTGCACACCCAGTCTTCAGGAAGCATACATTTGTGCAATCCCAGAAACATCGTAATTAGCATGAAGTAAAATATTCCTTTCTAAACAGATCTGCAGTGCAGTGCATGTTTTCTATCATTGAGAACCTCCAGAGAATATTCACAGCTGCACTGACACTCAAGAGGTTAACTGCTAAGAGGAGAGTGCTGGACTTATTTGAAGATATATATATACAAACAGAAAGTGCAGCACTCACCATAGCAAGCTCACTTATCCTCACAACATCAATAAATAAATGATGGGGGTTTAGTTAGTGAATTGGCCAATGCACGGAAGCCTGCATACCGCTCGCCAAGGTTCCCCACCTTCATGCAGGTCCTACACTATCACAAAGTCTCAAAAATTAAAACCTAGCAACTGTATCACACATAATATACTGCACACATGCCCACTAGGTTTAATGTGTATCTGCCATGCATCTTATGGCTTTTAAAGGTACACTAGTCACCTGACACTGGCTGATAAATTACTAAGGAGCAGCTGACACAGGTTTAGAACAAGTGAGATTACACAGGGGTGCATGAAAAGGCCTGTGACCACGGTTAATAAGAGTTAACCAAAGATTAACCCCGTAATATACAAACAAATCTAGAAAACCACAGCACTCGCCACCCCAGAAGCAGGGTGCAATATCTGCACTCACCACTCATAGGGTGGGGTGCATGCAGACCATGGCCACCAACCCAAATATATACAAACAGAAAGTTCAGCACTCACCATAGCAAGCTCACTTATCCTCACAACATCAATAAATAAATGATGGGGGTTTAGTTAGTGAATTGGCCAATGCACGGAAGCCTGCATACCGCTCGCCAAGGTTCCCCACCTTCATGCAGGTCCTACACTATCACAAAGTCTCAAAAATTAAAACCTAGCAACTGTATCACACATAATATACTGCACACATGCCCACTAGGTTTAATGTGTATCTGCCATGCATCTTATGGCTTTTAAAGGTACACTAGTCACCTGACACTGGCTGATAAATTACTAAGGAGCAGCTGACACAGGTTTAGAACAAGTGAGATTACACAGGGGTGCATGAAAAGGCCTGTGACCACGGTTAATAAGAGTTAACCAAAGATTAACCCCGTAATATACAAACAAATCTAGAAAACCACAGCACTCGCCACCCCAGAAGCAGGGTGCAATATCTGCACTCACCACTCATAGGGTGGGGTGCATGCAGACCATGGCCACCAACCCAAATATATACAAACAGAAAGTTCAGCACTCACCATAGCAAGCTCACTTATCCTCACAACATCAATAAATAAATGATGGGGGTTTAGTTAGTGAATTGGCCAATGCACGGAAGCCTGCATACCGCTCGCCAAGGTTCCCCACCTTCATGCAGGTCCTACACTATCACAAAGTCTCAAAAATTAAAACCTAGCAACTGTATCACACATAATATACTGCACACATGCCCACTAGGTTTAATGTGTATCTGCCATGCATCTTATGGCTTTTAAAGGTACACTAGTCACCTGACACTGGCTGATAAATTACTAAGGAGCAGCTGACACAGGTTTAGAACAAGTGAGATTACACAGGGGTGCATGAAAAGGCCTGTGACCACGGTTAATAAGAGTTAACCAAAGATTAACCCCGTAATATACAAACAAATCTAGAAAACCACAGCACTCGCCTCCCCAGAAGCGGGGTGCAATATCTGCACTCACCACTCATAGGGTGGGGTGCATGCAGACCATGGCCACCAACCCAAATATATACAAACAGAAAGTTCAGCACTCACCATAGCAAGCTCACTTATCCTCACAACATCAATAAATAAATGCTTCTGGGGTGGCGAGTGCTGTGGTTTTCTAGATTTGTTTGTATATTACGGGGTTAATCTTTGGTTAACTCTTATTAAATGTGGTCACAGGCCTTTTCATGCACCCCTGTGTAATCTCCGTCCACCGGAAACAGCGGCCGCCAGGCGGTAAAGATGCGGGCGGGGGGGCTTGCAGGAGGCGCACTCAGTGGGCGGGCAGAGGGAGACTGGAGACGCAGCCGCGGTGGGTCCATGACGGCGCCATTCGTGGCTGCGGGTGACAATTGCGGGGGGTGAGGGAGCAGCTGTCAGGAAGCTAGGGAGAGTTCCCTGCGCCCCTTCGACTCCCGCGCCCAGGGCACGTGACCCCATAGCCCCCCCTAGTTGCGGCTCTGAAGGGGACATGTACTAAGCAGTGATAAAAGTGGAGAAGTGAACCAGTGGAGAAATTGCCCGTGGCAACCAATCAGCGTTGACGTAACATTTATAATTTGCATACTATAAAAGTATACAGAGCAGCTGACTAGTTGCCATGTGCAACTTCTCCACTGGCTCACTTCTCCACTTTTATCACTGCTTAGTACATGTCCCACTTAGTCTTTTAAATTGTTGTTGCCTTAATACATCAGGCAGATTCACCATCATGCCTTTGTCTGCATCCCACAGGGTATTATGTAATGTTTCTACCCTGTGACTGCCGTGCTCCTTCAAGTGCCCATTTTTTTTAAGCTATTTTTAAACTTGAGAAAAATGCTTTTGTGTTTCAAATCTATTGTCATTTGTGTGTGATTGGATTCTCTGTCTATCTTCTTTCTCTCCTTTTAACTGTTTTACTCTCTCTCTATTTTCTAATACCCCTTTCACACCGCAGTTTTAACCAGGTAAATTGTAAATTACCGATTTTTAAGCCTTCCAAAACGGTTCTAGCTGCGGTGTGAAAGGGCCACCTTGAATTTACCGTTTTCAAAATACCGGTATTTTGAAACGGTTAAAAAGCACGGTTCAGACCCATTTGAAAGGCTCAGAAACGGTATTTCCAAACCACAGAAGGTGATAGGCTGTCTCCATGCATGATGTCACTAGTGATGAGCGGGTTCGGTTCCTCGGAATCCGAACCCCCCCGAACTTCACCCATTTTACACGGGTCCGAGGCATACTCGGATACTCCAGTATTGCTCGGTTAACCCGAGCGCGCCCGAACGTCATCATCCCGCTGTCGGATTCTTGCGAGATTCGGATTCTATATAAGGAGCCGTGCGTCGCCGCCATTTTTCACTCGTGCATTGGAAATGATAGTGAGAGGACGTGGCTGGCGTCCTCTCACTTTGTTTCAGAACTTTCAGGGGGCTGCAAATATCTTTATTCTGGGGACCAGCAGTATTATAGGAGGAGTACAGTGCAGAGTTTTGCTGACCAGTGACCACCAGTATTATACGTTCTCTGCCTGAAAAACGCTCCATATCTGTGCTCAGTGTGCTGCATATATCTGTGCTCACACTGCTTTATTGTGGGGACTGGGGACCAGCAGTATTATATAGGAGGAGTACAGTGCAGAGTTTTGCTGACCAGTGACCACCAGTATTATACGTTCTCTGCCTGAAAAACGCTCCATATCTGTGCTCAGTGTGCTGCATATATCTGTGCTCACACTGCTTTATTGTGGGGACTGGGGACCAGCAGTATTATATAGGAGGAGTACAGTGCAGAGTTTTGCTGACCAGTGACCACCATTATTATACGTTCTCTGCCTGAAAAACGCTCCATATCTGTGCTGCATTGTAGTATATAGTAGGAGTACAGTGCATAATTTTGCTGACCACCAGTATATAATATATAGGAGTACGGTACAGAAGACCACTGCTCTACGTACCTCTGTGTCGTCAAGTATACTATCTTTCCATACCTGTGGTGCATTTCAGTTTTGCACAGTTTGCTGACCACCAGTATATAATATATAGCAGTACGGTACAGTAGGCCACTGCTCTACCTACCTCTGTGTTGTCAAGTATACTATCCATCCATACCTGTGGTGCATTTCAGTTTTGCACAGTTTGCTGACTACCAGTATATAATATATAGCAGTACGGTACAGTAGGCCACTGCTCTACCTACCTCTGTGTCATCAAGTATACTATCCATCCATACCTGTGGTGCATTTCAGTTGTGCGCAGTATATATAGTAGTAGGCCATTGCTATTGATACTGGCATATAATTCCACACATTAAAAAATGGAGAACAAAAATGTGGAGGTTAAAACAGGGAAAGATCAAGATCCATTTCCACCTTGTGCAGAAGCTGCTGCCACTAGTCATGGCCGAGACGATGAAATGCCATCAACGGCGTCTGCCAAGGCCGATGCCCAATGTCATAGTAGAGAGCATGTAAAATCCAAAACACAAAAGATCAGTAAAATGACACAAAAATCAAAATGAAAAGCGTCTGAGGAGAAGCGTAAACTTGCCAATATGCCATTTACGACACGGAGTGGCAAGGAACGGCTGAGGCCCTGGCCTATGTTCATGGCTAGTGGTTCAGCTTCAAATGAGGATGGAAGCACTCATCCTCTCGCTAGAAAAATGAAAAGACTTAAGCTGGCAAAAGCACAGCAAAGAACTGTGCGTTCTTCTAAATCACAAATCCCCAAGGAGAGTCCAATTGTTTTGGCTGCGATGCCTGACCTTCCCAACACTGGACGGGAAGAGGTGGTGCCTTCCACCATTTGCACGCCCCCTGCAAGTGCTGGAAGGAGCACCCGCAGTCCAGTTCCTGATAGTCAAATTGAAGATGTCACTGTTGAAGTACACCAGGATGAGGATATGGGTGTTGCTGGCGCTGAGGAGGAAATTGACAAGGAGGATTCTGATGGTGAGGTGGTTTGTTTAAGTCAGGCACCCGGGGAGACACCTGTTGTCCGTGGGACGAATATGGCCATTGACATGCCTGGTCAAAATACAAAAAAAATCACCTCTTCGGTGTGGAATTATTTTAACACAAATGCGGACAACAGGTGTCAAGCAGTGTGTTGCCTTTGTCAAGCTGTAGTAAGTAGGGGTAAGGACGTTAACCACCTCGGAACATCCTCCCTTATACGTCACGTGCAGCGAATTCATCAGAAGTCAGTGACAAGTTCAAAAACTTTGGATGACAGCAGAAGCAGTCCACTGATCACTAAATCCCTTCCTCTTGTAACCAAGCTCCTGCAAACCACACCACCAACTCCCTCAGTGTCAATTTCCTCCTTACACAGGAAAGCCAATAGTCCTGCACGCCATGTCACTGTCAAGTCTGACGAGTCCTCTCCTGCCTGGGATTCCTCCGATGCATCCTTGAGTGTAACGCCTACTGCTGCTGGCGCTGCTGGGAGTCGATGGTCATCCCAGAGGGGAAGTCGGAAGACCACTTGTACTACTTCCAGTAAGCAATTGACTGTCCAACAGTCCTTTGCGAGGAAGATGAAATATCACAGCAGTCATCCTGCTGCAAAGCGGATAACTCAGGTCTTGGCAGCCTGGGCGGTAAGAAACGTGTTTCCGTTATCCACCGTTAATTCACAGGTAACTACAGACTTGATTGAGGTACTGTGTCCACGGTACCAAATGCCATCTAAGTTCCATTTCTCTAGGCAGGCGATACCGAAAATGTACACAGACCTCAGAAAAAGAGTCACCAGTGTCCTAAAAAATGCAGTTGTACCCAATGTCCACTTAACCACGGACATGTGGACAAGTGGAGCAGGGCAGACCTTAGCGCTCCTTTATAAGTTCTATTATATTTCTGGACTATATGACTGTGACAGCCCACTGGGTAGATGTATTGCCTCCCGCAGCAAGAACAGCAGTGGCGGCACCAGTAGCAGCATCTCGCAAACGCCAACTCGTTCCTAGGCAGGCTACGCTTTGTATCACCGCTTTCCAGAAGAGGCACACTGCTGACAACCTCGTACGGAAACTGAGGAACATCATCGCAGAATGGCTTACCCCAAATGGACTCTCCTGGGGATTTGTGACATCGGACAACACCAGCAATATTGTGAGTGCATTACATCTGGGCAAATTCCAGCACGTCCCATGTTTTGCACATACATTGAATTTGGTGGTGCAGAATTATTTAAAAAACGACAGGGGCGTGCAAGAGATGCTGTCGGTGGCCCGAAGAATTGCGGGCCACTTTTGGCATTCAGCCACTGCGTGCCGAAGACTGGAGCACCAGCAAACAGTCCTGAACCTGTCCTGCCATCATCTGAAGCAAGAGGTGGTATCGAGGTGGAATTCAACCCTCTATATGCTTCAGAGGATGGAGGAGCAGCAAAAGGCCATTCAAGCCTATACATTTGCCTACGATATAGGCAAAGGAGGGGGAATGCACCTGACTCAAGCGCAGTGGAGAATGATTTCAACGTTGTGCAAGGTTATGCAACCCTTTGAACTTGCCACACGTGAAGTCAGTTCAGACACTGCCAGCCTGAGTCAGGTCATTCCCCTCATCAGGCTTTGCAGAAGAAGCTGGAGACATTGAAGGAGGAGCTAAAACAGAGCGATTCCGCGAGGCATGTGGGACTTGTGGATGGAGCCCTTCATTCGCTTAACCAGGATTCACGGGTGGTCAATCTGTTGAAATCAGAGCACTACATTTTGGCCACCGTGCTCGATCCTAGATTTAAAACCTACGTTGGATCTCTCTTTCCGGCAGACACAAGTCTGCAGAGGTTCAAAGACCTGCTGGTGAGAAAATTGTCAAGTCAAGCGGAACGTTCTCCCGCAACTGTGGGTGCGAGGAAAAGGCTAAGAATTCCGAGCCCACCCGCTGGCGGGGATGCAGGGCAGTCTGGAGCGAGTGCTGACATCTGGTCCAGACTGAAGGACCTGCCAACGATTACTGACATGTCGTCTACTGTCAGTGCATATGAGTCTCTCACCATTGAAAGAATGGTGAAGGATTATATGAGTGACCGCATCCAAGTAGGCACGTCAGACAGTCCGTACATATACTGGCAGGAAAAAGAGGCAATTTGGAGCCCCTTGCACAAACTGGCTTTATTTTACCTAAGTTGCCCACCCTCCAGTGTGTACTCCGAAAGAGTGTTTAGTGCAGCCGCTCACCTTGTCAGCAATCGGCGTACGAGGTTACTTCCAGAAAATGTGGAGAAGATGATGTTCATCAAAATGAATTATAATCAATTCCTCCGTGGAGACATTCACCAGCAATTGCCTCAAGAAAGTACACAGGGACCTGAGATGGTGGATTCCAGTGGGTACGAATTAAAAATCTGTGAGGAGGGGGATGTACACAGTGAAAGGGGTGAGGAATCGGATGAGGAGGAGGTGGACATCTTGCCTCTGTAGAGCCAGTTTGTGCAAGGAGAGATTGATTGCTTCTTTTTTGGTGGGGGCCCAAACCAACCAGTCATTTCAGTCACAGTTGTGTGGCAGACCCTGTCGCTGAAATGATGGGTTTGTTAAATTGTGCATGTCCTGTTTCTACAACATAAGGGTGGGTGGGAGGGCCCAAGGACAATTCCATCTTGCACCTCTTTTTTCTTTCATTTTTCTTTGCATCATGTGCTGTTTGGGGACTATTTTTTTGAAGTGCCATCCTGTCTGACACTGCAGTGCCACTCCTAGATGGGCCAGGTGTTTGTGTCGGCCACTTGGGTCGCTTAGCTTAGTCATCCAGCGACCTCTGTGCAAATTTTAGGACTAAAAATAATATTGTGAGGTGTGAGGTGTTCAGAATAGACTGAAAATGAGTGGAAATTATGGTTATTGAGGTTAATAATACTATGGGATCAAAATGACCCCCAAATTCTATGATTTAAGCTGTTTTTGAGGTTTTTTTGTAAAAAAACACCCGAATCCAAAACACACCCGAATCAGACAAAAAATTCAGGGAGGTTTTGCCAAAACGCGTTCGAATCCAAAACACGGCCGCGGAACCGAATCCAAAACCAAAACACAAAACCCGAAAAATGTCCGGTGCACATCACTAGATGTCACCAGGCAGAAGCAGGAAACTGGAGGAAAAACACATGAGACACATGAGAGTGAGTTTAGAAGCGTTTTATTACACAAAATATATTATACAATGGCAAATTGGAATGATGAGGAGGTTAGGGAGCTGCTTAGGATCAGAGGGGATGAAGAAATATGTAGACAAATCACTGGGACAGTGAAGAATGCAGTTATCTACAAAAACATGGTAAAGATGCTTGAAGCTGCTGGGTTCCATCATACAACTAGCCAAATTATAAATAATTAGTTAATAATTAATAATTATTAATAATGTGTGGGCCAGAAAAGTCCATTTAAAATGACAACCACTGTTTTCTATGGGTGAAACGGGTTCAGGGTGAAAGGTACCAAAACGATAATGAAATGGTAATATACCAGTTACAACATGCGATGTGAAGGGGGTTTAACTGCTCAGACCCGTTTTAAGAACTGTTTAAAGAACTGTTTCAAAAGCAGGGTTTGCGATGTGAAAGCAGCATAACTCAATTTTGCAAAGAATATTGGAGGAATATTAATCAGAATAATTTGTATAAAATATAAACATTTTAATATTATAAAGAGTATAAAGTGGTATATTTACTAATGTTTGGGGTTTCAGAAGTGGATATGTTGCCCATAACAACCAATCAGATTCAACTTATCATTTATCTAGCACCTTCTAGACGATAAAAGCTAGAATCTCATTGGTTGCTATAGGCAACATATCCACTTCTGAAAACCTGCACTTTAGTAAATATACAGTACCCCTAGGAGTGCTTTGAAAAGTAATGGTGAATGTGAGTGAGACTCTATAGAGCTCCCCCTGTTGATGGGTGCTCTGCTATTGCACTCCAGTCTTTATCAAAGTTTAACACTGCATTTCAATACATTTATTTTTACATGCCCACCAAGGTACCAGACAAGGGCAACTATCTTAGGAACACAAAATAGAATACAGTGGGTATAATAGGTGATGTCTGGGTGAGATGACACGTGGGTGAACTATAGAATGCTAAAGTGACATACAACTGTTAATAACTAATAACTAATAGGAGGCTTGGGAATACTTAAAAAGAAAAACAAAAAAACAACTCAAGCAAAACTTATTGAATTATCATATAATAAAATATATTTCAATAAACTCTTAACGTACTGAACTGACTAGTGTAGATGTGGCTAGAAAATGCTATGCGCTGTAAAATATTAATGCAAACGATATTAGTTGATTGAAATGTATTGATTGAAACCTTTGAATAAAAGTCACAGCTGTACCTTATTCTTTATAGCTCCCTGCTGTCTACTCATGTGTACAGCTAATCTCAGCTCTGATTATTTTGATGTTTTAAAGGAGTCGTAATTGTTGCTTGTAAAGGATCCGCAGATTATACTTAATAATACATACAGAATCTGGTAATACATACAGTATTTGGTAATAGTACATATCTGGGAATAGTACATAGAGTATCTGGTAATACATACAGTATCTGGTAATAATACATACTGGGTGGAATTCAAATGATATATCACGCCCAATCTCCTGTCTAAAATGATCCCCATTGTCGTGCATATCGCGCCCATAGTTATCAGGTTTAGCTGTGTAAAGGGTCGGGTGCCTCGCTACTCCAAGGGTAGCAAGCTGAAATAATGATACCATGCCCCTGAGGGCAGAAACAGAACGGGTGGGGAAAGGGGTGAAAAGAATTGAATCCCACCCACTGTATCTGGGAATAGTACATACAGTATCTGGTAATAGTACGGGTGTGGTATGTTAGGTAGATTAGATTTAGGTCGACAGTGTCTAGGTCAACCACTATTGGTTGACAGTAAGTAGGTCAACTATTTTCTAGGTCGACAGGGACTCTAGGTCGACATGAGTTTTTTTACTTTTTTGGGTGTCTTTTTCTCCGTACAGTGACCTGGAACCCCAATTAGTGCACCTTGTCCCCTTGCATGGCAAGCAAACTTCGGGCAAGGTGCCTCACTCCGCTACTGCTGCGCTCTGCACAGGTTACCATTCCCAATTGTAGTCCACGTGGATCGTAAAGTATGAAAAAGTAGAATTTTTTTTTTAAAACTCATGTTGACCTTTTGTCATGTCGACCTAGAGTCCCTATCGACCTAGAAACTATATCGACCTACTTACTGTCGACCAATAGTGGTCGACCTAGACAGTGTCAACTAACTTACTGTCGACCTAAAGGCCGGATCCCAATAGTACATATCTGGGACTAGTACATACAGTATCTGGTAATACATACAGTATCTGGTAATAGTACATACAGTATCTGGTAATACATACAGTATCTGGTAATAGTACATATCTGGGAATAGTACATATAGTATATGGTAATACATAAAGTATCTGGTAATAGTACATATCCGGTAATAGTACATACAGTATCTGGTAATACCTACAGTATCTGGTAATAGTACATATATGGGAATAGTACATACAGTATCTGGTAATACACACAGTATCTGGTAATAGTACATATCCGGTAATAGTACATACAGTATCTGGTAAAACATACAGTATCTGGTAATAGTATATGCAGTATCACTATCTAGTAATACAGTGCATACAGTATCTGGTAATACATACTGTTTCTGGTAATAGTACATATCTGGTAATAGTACATACAGTATCTGGTAATATATACAGTTTCTGGTAATAGTACATATCTGGTAATAGTACATACAGTATCTGGTAAAACATACAGTATCTGGTAACAGTATATACAGTATCACTATCTAGTAATATTATTATCATTTATTATCTGGTAAATAGTACATGTCTGGTAATAGTACATACAGTATCTGGTAATAGTACATATCAGGGAATAGTACAGTTTATTACAACATATTCTGGTGATCAACAGACAATCACTACAAAGGGGATGCATCATTTGGTAGAGGGACCTCCCTCTATCACATGTGTATACCCCTGAATTAGTGGAAGTCAGCTAGGGGAGATCTTCATGTTTTTGCAGTGTAAGAGGTTATTGTGTGGTGATCACATTGATGACTAGACAATCATTTTTATGGGGTTACGTAGTTAGAAAAAGGAGATGCCCCCCGCCCCCCCCCCCCCCCCCCCCATAAACTGTTGAGGACCTCAGCTTAATATGTCCTAGGTTGGATGTGGTGATAGATTTTCTGCATTATAGAAAGAAAATATGCGATTACATCAACCTTTTTGCGCTACTGACCGGCTCCCCAAAACTACTGATTAATGGTTGGAAGAAGGAAAGTGGGTTTTTTTTTGTTCCTTTTACAGGCCAGATGACAGTCACCCTTTTCTGCTGTGGTCAAGAGGTTTAAAGGCATGTCTGTCAAGTCCCGCAAAATAGGGCAGATAAGTATTAATTTATTGCTGCATGTTTGAATAAAATTATGCAGGGAAAGGATGGGATCTTAGGCAATCACTTAAAATGTCTATCGCTAACTGACTTCACTCATGCATATACCAATGCATACTGCTAATGAAATAAAAGATACGGACAACCAGATAAGTTTGCCAAATAATAATTGTCAGCTTTTATTTAAATTAATAAATAGGTATGGTGGCAAGGAGGGACTATTTATAACCATGTCCCTATTAAATGTAATGCATACTTTATGTGTGTGGTTGTAGACTCCAAATAATAACTGAACCACAACATAGAGGCAAGGGCACAACTCCAGCCCCACCTCCATCACTTACACAAGGGTCAATAGAAGGCCATCTGACAACCCTTAATGGAAGACCATGGCCGTGTTGGGTATGCATGATCAGCGGAATGCCTGCGCGGGGGGGGGGGGGGGGGGGTGACGCAACAAGCCCCTCGCTGCACTCACCACAGGTTCACAGGTTCTATTCCCGCTCTATGGGTGTCATGGATTGTGAGCAGGTGGGATTGTGAGCAGGTGGAATTTAGGGGCCGGTATTGTGTCACATAACTGCCAACTCCCCACATTTTGTCTTCCCATCATACAAGCAAGCGGGCAGATGTATTAAGGCTGGAGAAGTGGTAGAGCGGTGATAAGTGGAAGGTGATAACGTACCAGCCAATCAACTTCTGTCATTTTTCAAATTCGTAATGATTGGCTGGTGCATCATCACCTTACACTTATCACTGCTTTATCACTTCTCCAAGCTTAATACATCTGCCCCACGGTGCTAAGGTATCACCAGACTCCGCAGGAGATCGGAGCCCATCTAATCCAATGGTACACCCATCTCTTACATATTCAATGCCTCCACCTTTCATACCCTGATAACCTGTTGACACTTCTACCCACAGCCACATTTCTCAGGCCGTCCCAACCCACAAAGCATACAGGGCGGTTTGGTGGGTCAACATCCAAATACGAAAAGCAGGAGAACCAAATTATCCTCCCCAGCACACCAACTTAACCACACCCCTCACCTGATCTACAGAGGACCTCATAGGATGACTTGATTCCATGGAGATGTAACTCCTCCCAAACCTTGTTGCTTCAAATATTCAGTCATCACACTCACAATGTTATGACACTTTTGGACATATGAAATGTTCTCCGTTCTCTTTACTTGCAGCCTGGTTTGGCCAGCAGAGTTGCTGCGCATGCAAGGCCATTCAGCTGCACACCAAGAGGGATCTGAAGGTCGTGTTAGCTTTTGGAAGGAAAACAGTGAAAAGCTAAGATATCCAGAGCTTGAAACTGTACATTTATCCATATTGCAGTCCATATAAACTACTATGGAGATTGCATTTGCAATGGAGAATAAAGCAAACAATAACTGCTATGGTACCGTTAATGCAGAAGGGTTAAAATTAATGCAGAGATGGTCAGAACACTGCAGTCTCCTGATGATAAATATGCCCCTTGAGGAGATGCTCACTGACAATTTGACAATGATATGAAAGAAAATGGATTTCTCTGGTGCTGGACCTATAACCAACTCAGTTAGTTTCACTTAAAACATGGAATCTACAAACTCCATAAGAAGTAGGATTTTAATTCTGACACAAAAATTATAGTTTTATAGCCAAAAACGAAATGGGGAGAATTTGCTAAAACAAATAAAAATATCACCATAACAGACATACAGGAAACCAAATTTAAAATTGCAGTTTTAAAATAATTTTACCACTAACTACAGTTGACACATTTATTAACATTATTTTTACTAAAATAATGTGAAAATTGTGTTTTTACACCCTTTTCACATTATTTTAGTATCACTCAAATGTATTAAAGGGCTTTTGGAGAAATTTTCGTTAAAAACTGCTCCAAACCCTTTTATTGCCTCCCGGCAGAGAAAGCTGTATGGGAACAGGCTCTGGTGATCAGCTACATGTGTCCAATGTGGTCATTCTATACAGATGTAAATTTGAGTCGTGTTAATGTAAATAAATATTAATCCAGAGTTCTTGACATTACTTGAGGAGCACCCGTAGCAGATACGGTAAAAAGTGGCAGGACCATTTTTGTAGTTTATTAAATTCTACCCATTGGAGGTACAATCCAAATTTTGATCCGATTGTCCATTTGGGCGTTATCGTTCAGGTAACGCAAGCCATGCATCGGTAATGATGTCATTATGTTAACCTCCTTTTCATCTCCATAGGGGAGGTTTATTAAAATTCTAATTACGTAGTTCTCCTATTTCCCACCTGCAGAATACCTATGTTAAATTTAATCTTCTTAACATATTGAGAAGTAAGAGAATTAGTGATGACTCAGTCAGTCAATGAGTGAGTGAGGGTTTTTGCATTTATATATATTCTCCCTGACACTGCCCAATAACAGGTGCCCGGTCACTCAGCAGGAGAGAACCAGATGTCTACTAGCTTCTTCTATATCAAATGGGACCTTAGAATTTACTTTTGATATTCTATAGCCTGACACTATACACTTTCTGGATGTAAAGATTACGCATGCCTCTGGTAAATTGCTTACTTCAGTTTATAACAAACCCACAGATGTTAATAGTTTACTACATGCATCTAGTTATCATCCAACTCCTTTAAAATATAGATTGCCCTATTCGCAGTTCTTGAGGACATACCGTATTTGCAGTAACCCTGATGATGAATTAGTACAAATGGAAAAAATGACAAAGATTCCTAGAGAGGGGTTACCCCAATAGGTTGCTGCAGGAAGCCAAACAGCGAGCTTTAAAGCAGCCAACATTTGGTATGTCACAGGTTAAAAAGAATAACAAGAGTGAGAATGCCATGATTTATGGTTCAGAAAACACCTCGGCCAGCCGCAAGATTATGTCTACAGCTAAACGTGTTTGGCCAGTGATACAAGCAGATTCTGGTTTACCTTCACTTTCTACCCGACCTCTTTTGCCATGCTATAAGAGAGGGAGAAATATTAGAAATATTAGAGATAGGGTAGTTCATATGGATATTTCGCAAAAGCAATCTGAAAAAGTCAGTTCTGCCTCATTTCTTACTCGCAAGCCTGGTAATTTTAAGTGCACAGGATGCACTACATGTTTATATTTGGAAACCGGTGATCACTTTATGCATCCCCACTCTGGCCAAAAGATTAAGATCAAACAAGTTTTAACCTGCAGTAGTCATTTTGTGATTTTTTACATACGTTGTCCTTGTGATTTGTATTACATAGGTAAGACAACCTGCCAATTCAAGGAACGTATGACGCAACACAGGAGTGCCATCAAACAATCCCTTGAGGGTAAAATGATAGATCAGCCCATTGCAAAACATTTTAAGCAGTGTTGGCATAGTTTATCCTCCCTGCGATATAAAATTTTGGAACAGGTTCTCTTTTCTAAACGGGGAGGAGATAGAGCAAAGATACTCCTGCAGAAGGAGGCTCATTGGATACACCGTCTGAATACGGTGTCTCCATACGGGCTGAATGAGACACTGTCTTTTTCCTGTTTTATATGATCGCCTTAAGTGTTTAATAACGTTTATGAATTTAATAGTAACAAGTGCTGTCCTGTTTGAAGTGTATATAGATCGATTTTTATGGTATAATCTATTAGAACGTTTTTTAATAGAGAGATATAATAAGCTGCTTCTTTTGTATATGTTGAAGTTACCATGGTGACGGGAGCACGCAAGCCGGTATGCGCCAGTGACGGGGCTTCATGGTCCGCAGTCGATGACGTATCCGGAAACATGTCCACGCGGCTCTGTGAGCATTTGCACATGTGGTGGTTTTGTATCATTATATAAAGGTAAGATGTCATTTTTACCTTATTGTTGCTTCTGAAGACAGTTAATAAAAACTGAAACGTTATGCTTGAAGAATGGGGTGATCTCGTTTCTTTACCCGTTATAAGTTCTGGGAGTGCTGCCTATTCCATTGGATATATTGCTTACACGGCTTTGGAGGGCACCGGGCATGCTGCTTTGGTAATCATTACGGAGTGCCGAGTATTCATATTGTGTGTATATATATATATATATATATATATATATATATATATATATAATTTTTGTGCTGTACCCCAGTTTACTATGCAAATGTTATTTTTATTTCAGGCATACTGTGACACTGTCGGTCAGATGCAGTATATTATTATTTTGTACTCATACACATATTGTGTGAAACTGTTGGTGAAATTAAACTGCAGTGTTTGATTACTATTTCTGACTCATGCACGTATTGTGCGACACTGTGGGTGAAGGTGTTACCATAGAAATATATTTTTTCGTACTCATCTCATACACGTATTGTGTGAAACTGTTGGTGAAATTAAACTGCAGTGTTTGATTACTATTTCTGACTCACACATGTATTCTGCGACACTGTGGGTGAACGTGTTACCAAAGTAATATATTTTCATGCTCATCTTATACACGTATTGTGCGACACTGTTGGTGAAATGAAACTGTAGTGTTTGACCACTATTTCTGACTCATACATGTATTGTGTGACACTGTAGGTGAAAGTAAACCGTAGTGTTAGATTATTATCTCTGACTCATACACATATTGTGACACTATAAGTGGTACATTTTTGTACAAATTGTGGTGTGTGATGTACCCAACTTGGTTCATGTTTGTTGATAGGACAAACTGAGAAGAGAGGCATAGACGGCTTAAGTCAGGGCATGTAAGTTCAAAGAAAAAGTAAAAGTTGGATTAGTAACAGTCAGACTAGTGCAAGAATAACCAATAAAAATTGTTGTCTATGCAATAAATACCGTCGCCAATGCCCCCAATGATTCATTTCAATTTTTAAAATCAATCAAATTAAATTACTAATCATTCCTTCCTTCCTTCCACTACATACATACTCTACCACCCTTGGGCCCCTGATCTAGTTATTGATAAAGATCTGTGTCCGACCATTTTTTGCTAATTTTGGTTTAATATTTTTAACACATTTTGTTTACTAAAACAGCTAAAAAACATGATTTGGCATTGTTTTGTTCCTAGAGTATTATTAACCCCAATAATAGTAATTTGCAGGCATTTCCAGGCAATTTTGACCACAGTACAAACAATGGATCCAAAACCTGCAAGATCCGACACTGGATGAAAACAATATTGTAGGGTGGTCAAAACTGACTGTAAATTAATGTGATTGAGCTTAATAATACTATAGGAACAAAAAGAGGCCAAACTACTGTGATTTTATTTGTTTTAATGTTATTTTCTAAAAAAATACAGATCCAAAACCAAAACCCGCAAGGGCGGTTTTGGCAAACCAATACAGATCCAAAACACGAAGGAGATACAGATCCAAAACCCAAGATTTGGGCCGGCACGCATCTCTACTCGAGAACTCTGTGGACCGCACGTCTTCCCAGCCAGGATCACTGAGGGGCTCACTTTTCAGATTGCATTGCCATAAAGGAAAGCATTTGTGAATTTCTCATTTGAACTACTATATATATTACATCGATATGATGTGCTATATAGTGATAATAATTACTCGCTCCTGTTACTCCCACATAAATAGACCCCCTTGTCTTGTCCCCTCTCCTATAAGTAGATAATCTTTAGAAAGGCACTGCACAAACACTGTCACTAAAAAAGTACAACGAACTACAGGTTAAGTCTCCCATTACAAAATCCACGATTCAGAATATTTTTTTTGAGCACCACCTTTGCTTTCTGATGGTTTAATGTATATAAACTTTGTTGAATGCACAAAATTATAAAAAATATTGTCTAAGTATACTCCAAACTAACGGAACGTGTTTTTAGCAACAGGTTCCTTTCAAGAGCTTTTCAGATTACTAATGGTACGCGTCAGGGTTGTCCTTTATCACCACTGATATTTGCCCTGGCTATAGAACCCCTAGATGAAAAAAATTAGGACTTCTCTAATTGGAAGGATTCTCTACAGGTTCCTCCCAGCATAAGATCTGTCTTTTTGCTGATGATGTTCTATTATTTATAACAAATCCTAAATCCTCTCTACTAGGACTTCACAATATTTTACAAGAATATTCTAATATATCATATTATAAATTGAATACCTCTAAATCGGAGGCCCTTGCTTTAAATATGGAACAACCACTCCTTCAATCCTTACAATCTACATATGACTATTCCTGGCAATCCTCTTCTCTCTTATGCGTAGGAATCAAATCCCCTTAAACTTCCAAGACACAATATAATGTAATTTCTTACCCCTTCTTAATCAATTTACTGTCCTCACGAAACAATGCATAAACTGCGAAATATCATGGATGGGGTGACTTTCTACCATTAAAATGAAGTTACTCCCCAAAATCCTTTATTTTTGTAGAGCTATTCTATACTTGGCCCCGATTAGATTTCTCAATAAATTCTACTCAGTTACTATATGTCTACTTTTATCTGGAAAGGTAAAAGGCCTAGGATGGCTAGGGCTCCACTATATAGGTTCAAAGATAGTAGAGGCCTGGCATTTCACAATCTTGAGCAATACCAATGTGCCTGTTTACTTGATCAGTTGAAAGATTGGCTTTCGTCTGGGCCTACTAAACCTTGGGTTGATATTGAAAATTCCATATGTCAAGGCTTCCCTTTATGCAATCTACTATGGGTTAAGTCTTCTGACAGGACAAATTATGCCATATCCTTAAAGAGTATCTTAAATTCCCTTATAGGAGGGGTATTCAATGCTTCTCAGATCCTTTCCGACGGAAAAGATCCGACAATGCAGTATTCAATGAGCGGCCAAATTCGACCGATCCCGACAATGCCAATCTGACTTTTTTTAAAAGTCGGATTGACATTGTCGGAAACGGGGCCAAAACCTCACGGATTTGGCCGCGGAATCCGACAAAACACATGGATCCATGGCTAATCCGCCGATCCATAGCTGGGGATTGAATAGGTTGAAACAGTTTCCGATCTAAAAAAGTCGGAAACTGCTGTCTTTCCGACAAGACAGCAGTTTCCAACTGCAAGTGAATACACCCCATAGTCTCAATATGTACCTGACGGCGTGGGTTGATGTATGTATTCTTTTAAACCACTGTCATCTAAAGAACCATATAGTTAGTAAACGGTTCTGCTGCGTATGACCCTAGAAGCTTATCTGTCTCAGCTTGAAGAATAGAACAGTATACAATTGCTAAAAAGGGTCGCGCTAAAGAACCAGTTTAATAAATTAAAAATACAATATCATAAAAAATATAGTAGTTATTTATTACACATATACCATGTACAAATAAAATAAACTGTAGCCAAATATTAAGGTGAATAACACCTAATTGATACAACTGTGACTGGTAATCAAATGACAATGTTGTAAACCAAAATGTATCAGCTCATTTGATTCAAATGACTCAATGTCCTTATTACTGAGGAATAATAATACAATTCAATCCCAGTTAAAAACAATTAATCCATATGGATTTTGATGGATATTGAGCTGGGGTCCTGTAATTAGCAATATAATATGGAAATGTACCCGACTGGGTACTAATGATAATGTTCACACAATTCCTTTTGCTGCATGTACATATAGCAGGTTGCCGGCCGCTGCCTCCTGCTACTCACTCTGTCCCACTTGTCACTTGTATCGGGGACCTTTGCAGATATAAGGAGATGGTTGGAACGCGAGCGTCCCCGGGCTCAAGCAGCTTGTAGCCGGCATCGTTTGATGTCCATGGACAAGAGCGGCTTCCTGGCAGCATATAGGGGTCTATTCATGCAGCAGAGAAAAGCCCTGTTTTGCGGTAAACAGGGCTTTTCTCTGCTTACCGCAATTCACAGAGCGGGTTACCGTGGAAAAGTCCCTGACTTCCCCAGCGGCACCCCCGCTCTGTGGCTGAATCGCATCACCATACATTTGTATGGTGACTGCAATTCATGTAGGAACAGAAAGCCCAGCTTTCCGTTACCCTTCGCAAAACCCCATCGCCATCTCAGACAGGCGATGGGGAGGCAGAAGGGTTAAAATTAATGCAGAGATGGTCAGAACACTGCAGTCTCCTGATGATAAATATGCCCCTTGAGGAGATGCTCACTGACAATTTGACAATGATATGAAAGAAAATGGATTTCTCTGGTGCTGGACCTATAACCAACTCAGTTAGTTTCACTTAAAACATGGAATCTACAAACTCCATAAGAAGTAGGATTTTAATTCTGACACAAAAATTATAGTTTTATAGCCAAAAACGAAATGGGGAGAATTTGCTAAAACAAATAAAAATATCACCATAACAGACATACAGGAAACCAAATTTAAAATTGCAGTTTTAAAATAATTTTACCACTAACTACAGTTGACACATTTATTAACATTATTTTTACTAAAATAATGTGAAAATTGTGTTTTCACACCCTTTTCACATTATTTTAGTATCACTCAAATGTATTAAAGGGCTTTTGGAGAAATTTTCGTTAAAAACTGCTCCAAACCCTTTTATTGCCTCCCGGCAGAGAAAGCTGTATGGGAACAGGCTCTGGTGATCAGCTACATGTGTCCAATGTGGTCATTCTATACAGATGTAAATTTGAGTCGTGTTAATGTAAATAAATATTAATCCAGAGTTCTTGACATTACTTGAGGAGCACCCGTAGCAGATACGGTAAAAAGTGGCAGGACCATTTTTGTAGTTTATTAAATTCTACCCATTGGAGGTACAATCCAAATTTTGATCCGATTGTCCATTTGGGCGTTATCGTTCAGGTAACGCAAGCCATGCATCGGTAATGATGTCATTATGTTAACCTCCTTTTCATCTCCATAGGGGAGGTTTATTAAAATTCTAATTACGTAGTTCTCCTATTTCCCACCTGCAGAATACCTATGTTAAATTTAATCTTCTTAACATATTGAGAAGTAAGAGAATTAGTGATGACTCAGTCAGTCAATGAGTGAGTGAGGGTTTTTGCATTTATATATATTCTCCCTGACACTGCCCAATAACAGGTGCCCGGTCACTCAGCAGGAGAGAACCAGATGTCTACTAGCTTCTTCTATATCAAATGGGACCTTAGAATTTACTTTTGATATTCTATAGCCTGACACTATACACTTTCTGGATGTAAAGATTACGCATGCCTCTGGTAAATTGCTTACTTCAGTTTATAACAAACCCACAGATGTTAATAGTTTACTACATGCATCTAGTTATCATCCAACTCCTTTAAAATATAGATTGCCCTATTCGCAGTTCTTGAGGACATACCGTATTTGCAGTAACCCTGATGATGAATTAGTACAAATGGAAAAAATGACAAAGATTCCTAGAGAGGGGTTACCCCAATAGGTTGCTGCAGGAAGCCAAACAGCGAGCTTTAAAGCAGCCAACATTTGGTATGTCACAGGTTAAAAAGAATAACAAGAGTGAGAATGCCATGATTTATGGTTCAGAAAACACCTCGGCCAGCCGCAAGATTATGTCTACAGCTAAACGTGTTTGGCCAGTGATACAAGCAGATTCTGGTTTACCTTCACTTTCTACCCGATCTCTTTTGCCATGCTATAAGAGAGGGAGAAATATTAGAAATATTAGAGATAGGGTAGTTCATATGGATATTTCGCAAAAGCAATCTGAAAAAGTCAGTTCTGCCTCATTTCTTACTCGCAAGCCTGGTAATTTTAAGTGCACAGGATGCACTACATGTTTATATTTGGAAACCGGTGATCACTTTATGCATCCCCACTCTGGCCAAAAGATTAAGATCAAACAAGTTTTAACCTGCAGTAGTCATTTTGTGATTTTTTACATACGTTGTCCTTGTGATTTGTATTACATAGGTAAGACAACCTGCCAATTCAAGGAACGTATGACGCAACACAGGAGTGCCATCAAACAATCCCTTGAGGGTAAAATGATAGATCAGCCCATTGCAAAACATTTTAAGCAGTGTTGGCATAGTTTATCCTCCCTGCGATATAAAATTTTGGAACAGGTTCTCTTTTCTAAACGGGGAGGAGATAGAGCAAAGATACTCCTGCAGAAGGAGGCTCATTGGATACACCGTCTGAATACGGTGTCTCCATACGGGCTGAATGAGACACTGTCTTTTTCCTGTTTTATATGATCGCCTTAAGTGTTTAATAACGTTTATGAATTTAATAGTAACAAGTGCTGTCCTGTTTGAAGTGTATATAGATCGATTTTTATGGTATAATCTATTAGAACGTTTTTTAATAGAGAGATATAATAAGCTGCTTCTTTTGTATATGTTGAAGTTACCATGGTGACGGGAGCACGCAAGCCGGTATGCGCCAGTGACGGGGCTTCATGGTCCGCAGTCGATGACGTATCCGGAAACATGTCCACGCGGCTCTGTGAGCATTTGCACATGTGGTGGTTTTGTATCATTATATAAAGGTAAGATGTCATTTTTACCTTATTGTTGCTTCTGAAGACAGTTAATAAAAACTGAAACGTTATGCTTGAAGAATGGGGTGATCTCGTTTCTTTACCCGTTATAAGTTCTGGGAGTGCTGCCTATTCCATTGGATATATTGCTTACACGGCTTTGGAGGGCACCGGGCATGCTGCTTTGGTAATCATTACGGAGTGCCGAGTATTCATATTGTGTGTATGTATATATATATAAATATATATATATATATATATATATAATTTTTGTGCTGTACCCCAGTTTACTATGCAAATGTTATTTTTATTTCAGGCATACTGTGACACTGTCGGTCAGATGCAGTATATTATTATTTTGTACTCATACACATATTGTGTGAAACTGTTGGTGAAATTAAACTGCAGTGTTTGATTACTATTTCTGACTCATGCACGTATTGTGCGACACTGTGGGTGAAGGTGTTACCATAGAAATATATTTTTTCGTACTCATCTCATACACGTATTGTGTGAAACTGTTGGTGAAATTAAACTGCAGTGTTTGATTACTATTTCTGACTCACACATGTATTCTGCGACACTGTGGGTGAACGTGTTACCAAAGTAATATATTTTCATGCTCATCTTATACACGTATTGTGCGACACTGTTGGTGAAATGAAACTGTAGTGTTTGACCACTATTTCTGACTCATACATGTATTGTGTGACACTGTAGGTGAAAGTAAACCGTAGTGTTAGATTATTATCTCTGACTCATACACATATTGTGACACTATAAGTGGTACATTTTTGTACAAATTGTGGTGTGTGATGTACCCAACTTGGTTCATGTTTGTTGATAGGACAAACTGAGAAGAGAGGCATAGACGGCTTAAGTCAGGGCATGTAAGTTCAAAGAAAAAGTAAAAGTTGGATTAGTAACAGTCAGACTAGTGCAAGAATAACCAATAAAAATTGTTGTCTATGCAATAAATACCGTCGCCAATGCCCCCAATGATTCATTTCAATTTTTAAAATCAATCAAATTAAATTACTAATCATTCCTTCCTTCCTTCCACTACATACATACTCTACCACCCTTGGGCCCCTGATCTAGTTATTGATAAAGATCTGTGTCCGACCATTTTTTGCTAATTTTGGTTTAATATTTTTAACACATTTTGTTTACTAAAACAGCTAAAAAACATGATTTGGCATTGTTTTGTTCCTAGAGTATTATTAACCCCAATAATAGTAATTTGCAGGCATTTCCAGGCAATTTTGACCACAGTACAAACAATGGATCCAAAACCTGCAAGATCCGACACTGGATGAAAACAATATTGTAGGGTGGTCAAAACTGACTGTAAATTAATGTGATTGAGCTTAATAATACTATAGGAACAAAAAGAGGCCAAACTACTGTGATTTTATTTGTTTTAATGTTATTTTCTAAAAAAATACAGATCCAAAACCAAAACCCGCAAGGGCGGTTTTGGCAAACCAATACAGATCCAAAACACGAAGGAGATACAGATCCAAAACCCAAGATTTGGGCCGGCACGCATCTCTACTCGAGAACTCTGTGGACCGCACGTCTTCCCAGCCAGGATCACTGAGGGGCTCACTTTTCAGATTGCATTGCCATAAAGGAAAGCATTTGTGAATTTCTCATTTGAACTACTATATATATTACATCGATATGATGTGCTATATAGTGATAATAATTACTCGCTCCTGTTACTCCCACATAAATAGACCCCCTTGTCTTGTCCCCTCTCCTATAAGTAGATAATCTTTAGAAAGGCACTGCACAAACACTGTCACTAAAAAAGTACAACGAACTACAGGTTAAGTCTCCCATTACAAAATCCACGATTCAGAATATTTTTTTTGAGCACCACCTTTGCTTTCTGATGGTTTAATGTATATAAACTTTGTTGAATGCACAAAATTATAAAAAATATTGTCTAAGTATACTCCAAACTAACGGAACGTGTTTTTAGCAACAGGTTCCTTTCAAGAGCTTTTCAGATTACTAATGGTACGCGTCAGGGTTGTCCTTTATCACCACTGATATTTGCCCTGGCTATAGAACCCCTAGATGAAAAAAATTAGGACTTCTCTAATTGGAAGGATTCTCTACAGGTTCCTCCCAGCATAAGATCTGTCTTTTTGCTGATGATGTTCTATTATTTATAACAAATCCTAAATCCTCTCTACTAGGACTTCACAATATTTTACAAGAATATTCTAATATATCATATTATAAATTGAATACCTCTAAATCGGAGGCCCTTGCTTTAAATATGGAACAACCACTCCTTCAATCCTTACAATCTACATATGACTATTCCTGGCAATCCTCTTCTCTCTTATGCGTAGGAATCAAATCCCCTTAAACTTCCAAGACACAATATAATGTAATTTCTTACCCCTTCTTAATCAATTTACTGTCCTCACGAAACAATGCATAAACTGCGAAATATCATGGATGGGGTGACTTTCTACCATTAAAATGAAGTTACTCCCCAAAATCCTTTATTTTTGTAGAGCTATTCTATACTTGGCCCCGATTAGATTTCTCAATAAATTCTACTCAGTTACTATATGTCTACTTTTATCTGGAAAGGTAAAAGGCCTAGGATGGCTAGGGCTCCACTATATAGGTTCAAAGATAGTAGAGGCCTGGCATTTCACAATCTTGAGCAATACCAATGTGCCTGTTTACTTGATCAGTTGAAAGATTGGCTTTCGTCTGGGCCTACTAAACCTTGGGTTGATATTGAAAATTCCATATGTCAAGGCTTCCCTTTATGCAATCTACTATGGGTTAAGTCTTCTGACAGGACAAATTATGCCATATCCTTAAAGAGTATCTTAAATTCCCTTATAGGAGGGGTATTCAATGCTTCTCAGATCCTTTCCGACGGAAAAGATCCGACAATGCAGTATTCAATGAGCGGCCAAATTCGACCGATCCCGACAATGCCAATCTGACTTTTTTTAAAAGTCGGATTGACATTGTCGGAAACGGGGCCAAAACCTCACGGATTTGGCCGCGGAATCCGACAAAACACATGGATCCATGGCTAATCCGCCGATCCATAGCTGGGGATTGAATAGGTTGAAACAGTTTCCGATCTAAAAAAGTCGGAAACTGCTGTCTTTCCGACAAGACAGCAGTTTCCAACTGCAAGTGAATACACCCCATAGTCTCAATATGTACCTGACGGCGTGGGTTGATGTATGTATTCTTTTAAACCACTGTCATCTAAAGAACCATATAGTTAGTAAACGGTTCTGCTGCGTATGACCCTAGAAGCTTATCTGTCTCAGCTTGAAGAATAGAACAGTATACAATTGCTAAAAAGGGTCGCGCTAAAGAACCAGTTTAATAAATTAAAAATACAATATCATAAAAAATATAGTAGTTATTTATTACACATATACCATGTACAAATAAAATAAACTGTAGCCAAATATTAAGGTGAATAACACCTAATTGATACAACTGTGACTGGTAATCAAATGACAATGTTGTAAACCAAAATGTATCAGCTCATTTGATTCAAATGACTCAATGTCCTTATTACTGAGGAATAATAATACAATTCAATCCCAGTTAAAAACAATTAATCCATATGGATTTTGATGGATATTGAGCTGGGGTCCTGTAATTAGCAATATAATATGGAAATGTACCCGACTGGGTACTAATGATAATGTTCACACAATTCCTTTTGCTGCATGTACATATAGCAGGTTGCCGGCCGCTGCCTCCTGCTACTCACTCTGTCCCACTTGTCACTTGTATCGGGGACCTTTGCAGATATAAGGAGATGGTTGGAACGCGAGCGTCCCCGGGCTCAAGCAGCTTGTAGCCGGCATCGTTTGATGTCCATGGACCAGAGCGGCTTCCTGGCAGCATATAGGGGTCTATTCATGCAGCAGAGAAAAGCCCTGTTTTGCGGTAAACAGGGCTTTTCTCTGCTTACCGCAATTCACAGAGCGGGTTACCGTGGAAAAGTCCCTGACTTCCCCAGCGGCACCCCCGCTCTGTGGCTGAATCGCATCACCATACATTTGTATGGTGACTGCAATTCATGTAGGAACGGAAAGCCCAGCTTTCCGTTACCCTTCGCAAAACCCCATCGCCATCTCAGACAGGCGATGGGGAGGCTTGTACAGGAGAAGAGCAGTGAAGACGTCCATCTCCTGCATTCTCCCCGCCCCCTTCCGTGACAAGAGCCAATCAGAGGAGCCCAGGGCATATGCATTTGCATATGCCGGGTCACCTCCTCCTTGCTGCCCTTGCCCGCCGCTGGAGGTCTCGTTTCCCCGGTGCATGCGCAGATGACACCTGGAGGCGGGTGGGGGTACACTGCACATGTGCAGAAGACCCCAGCCACGGTATGAAGATAGAAGACTGGAGAAGCCGGGATCGCGGAAACAGCCAGATACCGTATCGCATCAGGGAACTGGTAAGTATTAATGAATTGCGTTAAAAATCTGAAAAAAACCCTGAAATAAGAATGCGATGTTTAGTGATAAGTTAAACATAAACATCGCATTCTTACATGAATAGACCCCTTTATCATTAGTACCCAGTCGGGTACATTTCCATATTATTTTGCTAATTACGGGACCACAGCTCAATATCCATCAAAATCCATATGGATTAATTGTTTTTAACTGGGATTGAATTGTATCATTATTCCTCAGTAATAAGGACATTGAGTCATTTGAATCAAATGAGTTGATACATTTTGGTTTACAACATTGTCATTTCATTACCAGTCACAGTTGTATCAATTAGGTGTTATTCACCTTAATATTTGGCTACAGTTTATTTTACAGTATTTGAACATGGTACATGTGTAATAAATAACTACTATATTTTTTATTATATTGTATTTTTAATTTATTAAACTGGTTCTTTAGCGCGACCCTTTTTAGCAATTGTATTCACCCCATAGTCTGGGATAAATTAATTGCTTCCTTAGGAGAATTCTCCCCCCCTTCCTCCAATGTATCCCTACTGGCAGTTTCAAAATTGTTAGCTGATATTTTTTTTAACATTAAAAGGAGCTGGGCGTTTTAACGATAAGAGATCTATATGATGGTTCAAACCTTAAATTTTTCCAACAACTACAAACCCAGTACTCCGTACCTGTGAACATTTTTTCTAAATACCTATGCATTAGACACTGGATCTTGACAAGCTCATCTCGACTCCTTCAAATTCCTAGGGTCAAAAATTTCCAGAGACCTCAAATGGGGACCCAATATAAGCACTGTCGTAAAGAAGGCCCAGCAGCGGATGTTCTTTCTGAGGCATCTCAGGAAATTCAACATCCTGCAGAAGCTGCTGCTCATCTTCTACACAGCAATCGTAGAATTGGTCCTATGTTCCTCGATCACAGTCTGGTATGGAGCTGCCAATGAGAGTGACAGACGGAGGATTCAAAGGGTGGTGAGGACAGCTGAAAAGATCGTTGGGGCTGACCTCCCTCCCGTCCAGGAATTATACCAGTCAAAGGGTCAGGAAGCGAGCAGAGAAAATCGTGGCAGATATGCAACACCTAGGTCACAAACTGTTTGAACCGCTTCCAGTGTCAGACTGGGATATGAAGGGCCCACCGAGGGAATGCAGTGATATGGGCCCATACTTAAGGGTGTGGCCATCCTCTACAGAGGCTTAAAATACACAATAGTCTAGTGCAGTGTAATGCAACATATCTACCATGTATAATACAAGTGCACAGTCTGGAACATGATCTGTAGAGGAAGGAGTGGGCACTCAGGCAGTGGGGCCTATCGGTGGTTTCCCTGGTACCCCTGTGGGCCAGTCCGACCCTGACCGCTTCCATCAGGCAGACGCTACAGGTCCATTCCCGCAAAGTCGACCAAATCCATTAAAAGCTTCTTCCCACTAACTGTACACCTGCTGAACAATATATTAAAAGTCTAACATGTATAATATATCTAATATGTTGAGTCTATCATACAGTTGCAATGTGCAGTTTGAACTCATACGTGTAATGTATGCTACGTTTTCCCCCCTTCTTATGCTATGTATTGCCCCTTCATGTTGCTGCTTGGCGATGCATTGTACCGCAAAAAATTCCTAGTGTACGTCAGTACACCTGGCCAATAAAGCTGATTCCGATTCTACCAATTCCCTCCAATCTACTCGCCATTTTTCTACCCTGTTTTTTTCTTCTTTATCTACTATTTGTTCTACACGGGATGCGGTCAACATCCCACTGGACGGGATCCCGGCGGTCGAAATACCGACCGCCACAATCCCGACATATTCTCCCTCCGTGGGTGTCCACGACACCCATAGAGGGAGAATATAATAGTGTGCCGAGCGTAGCGAGGCAACGTGCCCGCAAGGGGCTGCGTTCTGCTCGCCACCCCTGTCGGGATTGTGTGGTCAGGATTCCGGCGTCGGTATTTCGTACTGATCCCGTTCTACACTTAATTTATAGATCATATATTATACCACTATTATATATGTGTATGTATTGACTTGATTGATCTGTAATGTAAAATACTTTTTTCTTTAATAAAAATATTTCAGTTAAAGAAAAAAATATATTGTATAACATTACCTTCAGGCTGTGTGTAAGGTGTATATGAAACATAAAGGAATTCTGTGTTTAGACTTAGGTCCCACCCCAAAAATATCTCATTCTATGGTATGCAAATATTTTAATATATGGAAAAATCCAGAGCCGGCCCTAACCAATATGATGCCCTAGGCAAGATTTTGGCTAGTGCCCCCTAGCACCACCACTGGTTCTGCCTCTGACCTTGCACCTCTTTCCCAGCACCATCACCCCTCACCCATAGCAGTCCTTGTACCCCCTATATTTTAAATAGGAACAGTTCGCACATTTGATGCACAGCCCAAAAAGGGGCATCTTCTTGCTGGGAAGGGACATGGCCACACAATAGTAACCCCAATTCCAATTACGCCACACAGTACTGCAACTTTATTCACATTTTATCTTGCGATAGTGTCCATAATTCATATTACATCCCACAGTAGTATCACTTTACCTTATAAACGTTGCTCCTCACAGTAGAGCCCCTAATTCACATTACATCACACTGAATTGCTCCTTATTCACATTACACCACACCTTATTGCTCTTTATTCACATTAGACAACACAGTAGTGCCCTTTCTATTTGCAACGCCACATAGTAGAGCACCTTATACACATAATGCCACACATTTGTAATGCATTTATACACAATTCCACACAGTAATGCCCCTTACACATATGAGACACATTAATGTCCTTATAAACATAATGCACCTTACACATTATGACAACCTTTATTAATGCCCTTTTACACATAATGTCCCTTACACATTTGCTGCACATTAGTGCCCCTATACACATAATGACACACATATAGTAGTACCCTGTTACACATATGCCGCACATTATTAGTGCCCCTATACACATAATGACACACATACAGTAGTACCCTGTTACACATATGCCGCACATTATTAATGCCCTTATACACATAATGACACACAGTGGCCCTTTACACATATGTTGCACATTATTAATGCATGTTTACATGACACACATAATGCTCCTTACACATATTCTGAACACTACTGCACAACCAACCCACTCACATGCACACAGCACTTCCACTAACACTGTGACCTCTGCTTGGATACAGATGTGTCCTCACAAATCTTGCATCAATGCTAACGTCGGGCACTTTTTTTTTATGAAAATGCATCTTATTTGCATTGCAATGTGGCTAGGATGCACAAGCAGCTTCTGCTGATTAAACTGATATGCAGCATGCCAATATACTGTGTGAGACTGTGGCTGTATCTGCATATGAAATGCTACATAAAGAATATAGGCATGTCGCATATCATTTTAATCAGCAGAAGCTGCTGATGCCCCTAGGCATATCAAATGCCCTAGGCAATTGCCTAGTTTGCCTATGCCTATGGCCGGCTCTGGAAAAATCCGATATCCAAAATACTTCTGGTCCCAAGCATTTTGCATATGGGACACTCAACCTGTACAAAATAAGAACCATTACTTTTATTACATCCTATCTTTCTATTTTCTCCTAAAATACTGCTCAGTTTACCTTCAGTTATGGCTTAAAATATTCATGAGAATGAGGGTATATCAGGACAGTCTATATCACTGATGTCACTTTTGTGTATGTGTTTTCATTACATTGCTCATAGTGCCCCTAGCTATGTGTCCTGTAAAGTTCTTTGCTATGCGTTGCCTCTGAAAAGCCTAAAATGTCTTGTTCAGTGTGATTCTTATTTTGTAATTGTTAGTGGAGTTGTCATTATTTTCAAGTTAATATTTAGACATTAAAATCAGCTAAAGACTGCAGGGATCAAGGTTCATATCATAGGCGTTTCTATAATGGGTGCAGCGTGTGCTGTGCACATGGGCCCATAGGTCCAGGGGGGCCCACACCGCACCCATATAGTGCAGTGTGCAGAGTACCGCGGCGGCTATGCAGTGCTGGCACAAATCACTTGGAAAATGGCCACTGTGGCCATTTCCAAGTGATTTGCACGTGCGCACTGGAGATGTCCCCGGGAACAAGGCATGTGTGCAATGTTCCCAGAGATCTGCGCATACACAGTAGACTCTGGCATTATGCCAGAGTCTACTCGCTTCCGAAGAGGAGGCGGCCGACAATGGAGACTGCACATGTGTCCCCTCCTCTCTTAAAATGCCCCTGGTTCATATACAGTACTTAACTCACAACTGTCCAGTTTAGATGGGACAGTCCTGAGTTTAGTGCTCTGTCCTCATTCCTGGCTAACAGAGTTTAGGGGGTGGGGTCTCTTCACCATGAAGCTGCAGTTTGAAATCTCTTTACAAAATGTTGGCTTGCAGTAGTAATGAGGCTCTGCCTACAGCAAGATGGCTGGCAATAGCTGGGGAGTCTGCCTCCAACTGATGGCTGGCAGTTGGGTGCTCTGTGGTACAGATGACTGGCATTTGAGGCACCAATGTCACAAGACCGGCAGTTGAGTTGCTCTGGTTTACATGTCTGTCAGTTAGGGCACCCAGTGTTACATAGCTGGTAGTGTGGTTGCTCTGTGTTACAGGTGGCCGGCAACTGGGTCACTCAATGTTACATGGCTGGAAGTTGGGTTGCTCTGTGTTACAGGTGGCTGACAGCTGGGTCACCCAGTGTTACATAGCTGGTAGTTTGGTTGCTCTGTGTTACAAGTGGGCGGCAGCTGGGACACCCTTACATGGCTGGTAGTTTGGTTGCTCTGTGTTACAGATGTCTGACAGCTGCTGTCAAGGTTTGCAGCGTAAAAGTTTGCTCAAAATTTGGGAGACTTCACAGCAAAGCATAACTGGCAAATGGGGGTTCTTTATGCAAAAGGTGGATGGAAAAAGGAGAGTTATGGTAGACTTACCATTGTTAAGTCTTTCTGTGAGGTACATTGGGTTCCACAGGGAAACATCAGGGCGTAGAGTGGTTCTTGATCCAGAGGCACCAACAGGCTAAAGCTTTAGGCTGTCCCAGGATGCATTGGGGCCTCCTCTATAACCCCGCCTCCAGGCACTGTGAGCTCAGTTTAAGTTGGTGTCTGCAACAGCAGGTCACTTAGGAAGCCATTTAAGGTCCACCATCTCAAGAGGTTCAAATGGAGACTCTTGCAGGGCATTCAGGACAACAGCCAGATCCCATGGAGCCACAGGAGGGACATAGGGAGGCTGAATCCATAAGACACCCTGAGTGTATGTATGAACGTCAGGTATAGACGCAATTTTTCTCTGAAACCATACCGACAAGGCAGATATGTGAAACTTGAGGGAAGTCCGGGCCTTTTTGCAGAAAAGCCAGAATTCTGGAAGTTCTGAATTTGTATGCATCATAATTCTTATCAGCACACCAGGTAAAGTAAGAATTCCAGACCCTGTAATAAATCTGAGCTGAAGCCTTTGTACCCTTTGTATAATAATAAGGGGGGTCTTCTGAGGACCCCAGAATGTTATTTTGTGATCCTGCCGTATCTATAACAACTATTTTACTCCTCATTTTTCTATGTGTCCCGCATCGGATTAAGATAAATACTGTGTAATTAGGCTTATAAAATGTTCTTTCAAAAAAGTAAATAAAAAAATAGTGATGAGCGGGTTCGGTTTCTCGGAAACCTAACTCCCCCGAACTTCACCCATTTTACACGGGTCCGAGGCATACTCGGATTCTCCCGTATGGCTCGGTTAACCCGAGCGCGCCCGAACGTCATCATCCCGCTGTCGGATTCTCGCGAGATTCGGATTCTATATAAGCAGCTGCGTGTCACCGCCATTTTCACTCGTGCATTGGAAATGTTAGGGAGAGGACATGGCTGGCGTCCTCTCCGTTATTGTTGAACTTGATTGTGCACTATTGCTTAATTGTGGGGAGGGCTGGGGAGCAGCTGTATAATATAGGAGGAGTACAGTGCAGAGTTTTGCTGATCAGTGACCACCAGTTATCCGTTCTCTGCCTTAAAAAAACGCTCCATATCTGTGCTCAGTGTGCTGCATATATCTGTGCTCACACTGCTTAATTGTGGGGACTGGGGAGCAGCTGTATTATATAGCAGGAGTACAGTGCAGAGTTTTGCTGACAGTGACCACCAGTATACGTTGTCTGCCTGAAAAACACTTCATATCTGTGCTCAGTGTGCTGCTTTATTGTGGGGACTGGGGACCACCAGTATAATATTATATAGGAGGAGTACAGTGCAGAGTTTTGCTGACCAGTGACCACCAGTATATAATATATAGCATTACGGTACAGTAGGCCACTGCTGTACCTACCTCTGTGTCATCATTAAGTATACTATTCATCTAGATTCTATACCTGTGGTGCATTTCAGTTGTGCAGTTTGCTGACACAGTGACCACCAGTATATATAGCAGTACGGTACGGAAGGCCACTGCTGTACCTACCTCTGTGTCATCATTAAGTGTACTATCCATCTACATTCTATACCTGTGGTGCATTTTAGTTTTGCAGTTTGCTGACACAGTGACCACCAGTATACTATATATAGCAGTACGGTACGGAAGGCCACTGCTGTACCTACCTCTGTGTCGTCATTAAGTATACTATCCATCTACATTCTATACCTGTGGTGCATTTTAGTTTTGCAGTTTGCTGACACAGTGACCACCAGTATACTATATATAGCAGTACGGTACGGAAGGCCACTGCTGTACCTACCTCTGTGCCATCATTAAGTATACTATCCATCTACATTCTATACCTGTGGTGCATTTCAGTTTTGCAGTTTGCTGACACAGTGACCACCAGTATACTATATATAGCAGTACGGTACGGAAGGCCACTGCTGTACCTACCTCTGTGTCGTCAAGTATACTATCCATCCATACCTGTGGTGCATTTCAGTTGTGCGCAGTATATATAGTAGTAGGCCATTGCTATTGATACTGGCATATAATTCCACACATTAAAAAATGGAGAACAAAAATGTGGAGGTTAAAATAGGGAAAGATCAAGATCCACTTCCACCTCGTGCTGAAGCTGCTGCCACTAGTCATGGCCGAGACGATGAAATGCCATCAACGTTGTCTGCCAAGGCCGATGCCCAATGTCATAGTAGAGAGCATGTAAAATCCAAAAAACAAAAGTTCAGTAAAATGACCCAAAAATCAAAATTAAAAGCGTCTGAGGAGAAGTGTAAACTTGCCAATATGCCATTTACGACACGGAGTGGCAAGGAACGGCTGAGGCCCTGGCCTATGTTCATGGCTAGTGGTTCAGCTTCACATGAGGATGGAAGCACTCATCCTCTCGCTAGAAAAATGAAAAGACTTAAGCTGGCAAAAGCACAGCAAAGAACTGTGCGTTCTTCTAAATCACAAATACCCAAGGAGAGTCCAATTGTGTCGGTTGCGATGCCTGACTTTCCCAACACTGGACGGGAAGAGCTTGCGCCTTCCACCATTTGCACGCCCCCTGCAAGTGCTGGAAGGAGCACCCGCAGTCCAGTTCCTGAAAGTCAAATTGAAGATGTCACTGTTGAAGCACACTAGGATGAGGATATGGGTGTTGCTGGCGCTGGGGAGGAAATTGACAAGGAGGATTCTGATGGTGAGGTGGTTTGTTTAAGTCAGGCACCCGGGGAGACACCTGTTGTCCGTGGGACGAATATGGCCATTAACATGCCTGGTCAAAAAAAAAAAAAAAAAAAAAATCAGCTCTTCGGTGTGGAATTATTTAAACACAAATGCGGACAACAGGTGTCAAGCCGTGTGTTGCCTTTGTCAAGCTGTATTAAGTAGGGGCAAGGACGTTAACCACCTCGGAACATCCTCCCTTATACGTCACCTGCAGCGCATTCATCATAAGTCAGTGACAAGTTCAAAAACTTTGGGTGACAGCGGAAGCAGTCCACTGACCACTAAATCCCTTCCTCTTGTAACCAAGCTCCTACAAACCACACCACCAACTCCCTCAGTGTCAATTTCCTCCTTACCCAGGAAAGCCAATAGTCCTGCAGGCCATGTCACTGGCAAGTCTGACGAGTCCTCTCCTGCCTGGGATTCCTCCGATGCATCCCTGAGTGTAACGCCTACTGCTGCTGGCGCTGCTGTTGTAGCTGCTGGGAGTCGATCGTCATCCCAGAGGGGAAGTCGGAAGACCCCTTGTACTACTTCCAGTAAGCAATTGACTGTCCAACAGTCCTTTGCGAGGAAGATGAAATATCACAGCAGTCATCCTGCTGCAAAGCAGATGACTCAGGCCTTGGCAGCCTGGGCGATGAGTATCGTGGTTCCGGTATCCACCGTTAATTCAGAGACAACTAGAGACTTGATTGAGGTACTGTGTCCCCGGTACCAAATACCATCTAGGTTCCATTTCTCTAGGCAGGAGATACCGAAAATGTACACAGACCTCAGAAAAAGAGTCACCAGTGTACTAAAAAATGCAGTTGTACCCAATGTCCACTTAACCACGGACATGTGGTAAAGTGGAGCAGGGCAGACTCAGGACTATATGACTGTAACAGCCCACTGGGTAGATGTATTGCCTCCCGCAGCAAGAACAGCAGCGGCGGCACCAGTAGCAGCATCTCGCAAACGCCAACTCGTTCCTAGGCAGGCTACGCTTTGTATCACCGCTTTCCAGAAGAGGCACACAGCTGACAACCTCTTACGGAAACTGAGGAAGATCATCGCAGAATGGCTTACCCCAGTTGGACTCTCCTGGGGATTTGTGACATCGGACAACGCCAGCAATATTGTGCGTGCATTACATCTGGGCAAATTCCAGCACGTCCCATGTTTTGCACATACATTGAATTTGGTGGTGCAGAATTATTTAAAAAACGACAGGGGCGTGCAAGAGATGCTGTCAGTGGCCCGAAGAATTGCGGGCCACTTTCGGCATTCAGCCACCGCGTACAGAAGACTGGAGCACCACCAAACATTCCTGAACCTGCCCTGCCATCATCTAAAGCAAGAGGTGGTAACGAGGTGGAATTCAACCCTTTATATGCTTCAGAGGAAGGAGGAGCAGCAAAAGGCCATTCAAGCCTATACATCTGCCCACGATATAGGCAAAGGAGGGGGAATGCACCTGACTCAAGCGCAGTGGAGAGTGATTTCAACGTTGTGCAAGGTTCTGCAACCCTTTGAACTTGCCACACGTGAAGTCAGTTCAGACACTGCCAGCCTGAGTCAGGTCATTCCCCTCATCAGGCTTTTGCAGAAGAAGCTGGAGACATTGAAGGAGGAGCTAAAACAGAGTGATTCCGCTAGGCATGTGGGACTTGTGGATGGAGCCCTTAATTCGCTTAACCAGGATTCACGGGTGGTCAATCTGTTGAAATCAGAGCACTACATTTTGGCCACCGTGCTCGATCCTAGATTTAAAACCTACGTTGGATCTCTCTTTCCGGCAGACACAAGTCTGCAGAGGTTCAAAGACCTGCTGGTGAGAAAATTGTCAAGTCAAGCGGAACGTGACCCATCAAGATCTCCTCCTTCACATTCTCCCGCAACTGGGGGTGCGAGGAAAAGGCTAAGAATTCGGAGCCCACCCGCTGGCGGTGATGCAGGGCAGTCTGGAGCCAGTGCTGACATCTGGTCCGGACTGAAGGACCTGCCAACGATTACTGACATGTCGTCTACTGTCACTTCATATGATTCTCTCACCATTGAAAGAATGGTGGAGGATTATATGAGTGACCGCATCCAAGTAGGCACGTCAGACAGTCCGTACGTATACTGGCAGGAAAAAGAGGCAATTTGGAGGCCCTTGCACAAACTGGCTTTATTCTACCTAAGTTGCCCTCCCACCAGTGTGTACTCCGAAAGAGTGTTTAGTGCAGCCGCTCACCTTGTCAGCAATCGGCGTACGAGGTTACTTCCAGAAAATGTGGAGAAGATGATGTTCATCAAAATGAATTATAATCAATTCCTCCATGGAGACATTCACCAGCAGCAATTGCCTCCACAAAGTACACAGGGACCTGAGATGGTGGATTCCAGTGGGGACGAATTAATAATCTGTGAGGAGGGGGATGTACACAGTGAAAGGGGTGAGGAATCGGAGGATGATGATGAGGTGGACATCTTGCCTCTGTAGAGCCAGTTTGTGCAAGGAGAGATTGCTTCTTTTTTGGTGGGGGCCCAAACCAACCAGTCATTTCAGTCACAGTCATGTGGCAGACCCTGTCACTGAAATGATGGGTTCGTTAAAGTGTGCATGTCCTGTTTATACAACATAAGGGTGGGTGGGAGGGCCCAAGGACAATTCCATCTTGCACCTCTTTTTTCTTTAATTTTTCTTTGCATCATGTGCTGTTTGGGGACAATTTTTTGGAAGTGCCATCCTGCCTGACACTGCAGTGCCACTCCTAGATGGGCCAGGTGTTTGTGTCGGCCACTTGTGTCGCTTAGCTTAGTCACACAGCGACCTTGGTGCGCCTCTTTTATTCTTTGCATCATGTGCTGTTTGGGGACAGTTTTTTTGAAGTGCCATCCTGCCTGACACTGTAGTGCCACTCCTAGATGGGCCAGGTGTTTGTGTCGGTCACTTGTGTCGCTAAGCTTAGCCATCCAGCGACCTCGGTGCAAATTTTAGGACTAAAAATAATATTGTGAGGTGTGAGGTGTTCAGAATAAACTGGAAATGAGTGGAAATTATGGTTATTGAGGTTAATAAAACTATGGGATCAAAATGACCCCCAAATTCTATGATTTAAGCTGTTTTTTAGGGATTTTTGTAAAAAACACCCGAATCCAAAACACACCCGAATCCGACAAAAAAATTTCGGTGAGGTTTTGCCAAAACGCGTCCGAATCCAAAACACGGCCGCGGAACCGAATCCAAAACACAAAAACCGAAAAATGTCCGGTGCACATCACTAATAAAAAAACATATATACTACGTATACTACGTTACAAATGCAGAACGTTTTATATGAGAGAAACACAGGAAAACAACCACCACTGTGACATGTGCTAAGGACTGTAGAGATGGCAACACATGCATAGTGATGTATTGTTACCGTAGTGAAATGATATAACCTTTTTACGAGAATATACAGTATCCAATCGGATGTAAAAATGTACACGCTGTAATGAAGAAGAATATATGGCTTTTATTGGCTAACTACTCTTGAAATAAATAAACTAAATATCGTACCCTTACTAGAACGTATCCCTTCAGAAACCCAAAAAACATAATTTTAGTAATTTACCACATCAAACAGTTGAGAATTTAGGCAAAAAAACGTTGGGTCCTCTGAAGACCCCAGCTTGGTAAAGTATGTTGACGAGGTAGGCTTGGTATATTAAGGGTTAACATAGTTTGGATGACTGCCTGAGAGAATCCTTTGGCTCTCAGGAGTGATGCTTCAAGAGCCACACCATCAAAGCCAATCTGGACAGGTCTGGATAGAGACAAGGGCCCTGTACGATGAGGTCTAGGCGCGAAGTAGAAGAGGACACTCTGTCGATAGACCCTAGAGGTCTGAGAACCAATGCCATCTGGACCATGCTGGAGCAACTAGAAGTAGAAATCCTCCTTGTTTGAACTTCCACAGGACCCTGGGCATGTGTCACACTGGAGGCAGCCGAAAGTTACATGGAATTGCCAGTGTGTCCATGACTGCTGCTTGAAGATCTCTGGTCCTTGATCCGAAGACCGGAACCTTGTGACTGTGTCGAGACGCCATCAGATCTACGTCTGGTAGGCCCCACTTGTCCACTAGGAGTTGAAAGACTTCTGGATGGAGACTCCATTCTCCGGCATGCACGTCCTGGCGACTGAGGAAGTCTGTTTCCCAGTAGCAGATGGCGCTCCGCCCAACGAAGTATTTTTGACACTTCCATCATAGCCATGCAGCATCGAGTGCCACGCCTTGATGACTTATGTATGCCACCGTAGTGGCATTGTCTGACCATACTTGAACCGGCCTGTTCTGTACCAGAGGCAGGGCGAGAGTCAATGCATATTGAACACCGCACGCAACTCCAGAATGTTTATTGGGAGGAGTGACTCCTCCTTGGTCCAGCGACCCTGAAAAAAGTGTTGCTCCAACAACGCACCCCATCCCCTCAGTCTAGCGAATGTTGTCAGCAGGACCCACTCAGGGATCCAGAAGGGATGGCCCCTGCTCAATTGCTGGTCCTGTAGCCACCAGGTCAGCGACAGATGAACCTCCAGAGTCAAAGTGATCATGTGAGATCTGATCCGATGAGGTAGATCTGATCCGATGAGGTAGATCCATCCAACTTGGAAAGGATTAACCTCTGCAGAGGGCGAGAATTAAATTGAGCGTACTCTGCCATGTCGAATGCCACACCATCAGGCCAAGTACTTGCATCGTCGAGTGTATCGACACTCTGGGGCAACAAAGGAAGCATCTTATCCTATTCTTGAAGTCTCAGGACTTTTTCTGGAGACAGAAACAGTCATTGACTGTGTGTGTCCAGGTGTGCCCCCAGGTGCACCATGCTCTGAGCTGAGACCTGCAAGGATTTCTTCCAATTGATGAGCCACCCGTGGGCTTGCAGGAATCTTACTGTCAGTTGCAGATGACTGAGGAGGACATTGTGGTAGTTTGCCAGAATCAGCAAGTCGTCCAGATACGGCAGGATCCTGACTCCCTGGCGACGGAGATGGGCTGTCATTACAGCCATGACCTTGGTAAAGATCTGAGGAGCCGTAGCCAGTTCAAATGGTAGAGCCTGGAACTGTTAGTGGAGGTTGCCAATAGCAAACCGCAGGTACTGCTGATGCAACATGGCATAAGGTATATGCAGGTAAGCAATATGCAGTGCAGCCCACCTGTTAAGTGACCTGCTGTTGCAGACACCAACTAAAACTGAGCTCACAGTGTCTGGAGGCAGGGTTATAGAGGAGGCCCCAATGCATCCTGGGACAGCCTAAAGCTTTAGCCTGTTGGTGCCTCTGGATCAAGATCCACTCTACACCCCGATGTTTCCCTGTGGAAACCAATGTAACCTGCTGCAGAAATGGGGTATATTTTGGACCTTTCCTATTTTCTGCCTGTCAATTTAGCTTTCCTGTTATGTGTACGCCGCTGCTGCTATCCTCCTGCTGCCTCCTGTTATGCGGCTGCTTGCTGCCTCCTGTTATGTACCCACCGCTTCCTTTATCTTCCCACTACTCCTTTTATGTGCCCGCTGTTGCAGTTATCTTCCTGCTGCCCTCTTCTCCTGTTATTCACTGTCAGTCAGTGGATTACATGCGGGGAAAGGCAAAATTTAAGAACAAAAGCCATTGTGGAACATTGGATTTGTAGCTCAATGAATTTATAGTGGAGGGCAGATAACAGGAAAGATCCAATATTTCTCTACAATAAGTGTTTTGCAATGTAAGAGAAATGTGTTTGCAATATGCAGTGTGCAATGAGAGGGATCTAGATTTCGCTGCATTGTGGGGTTTACAAAGGAAGGTGTTTTTCTGCAATATATACTTTGCTATTATTATTTAATGCCTGGAATATAAGACTGATTATGGTCTGTTTGGTGGAAAAGAATTTGGTAAGGGAAAAGTGGAAGTGATCTTGGGTTGGTGAGTTGCAAGGGGCTCAGAATTCATGTCCTCTTTTAACTTAGTTACACTAAGGTGTATAGGGGGTTATTCAGACCTTTATCGCTCCACTGCGAGTCTGCGATCAGATAGTTGCTGCCCAGTCAGAGTAAAAATCCATGCAAGTCTCTGTATGGCTTGCGAAAATCTTGGCAATCACCGGTCAGCTGCCAATCAGTTTGAACCTCACTCACTATCTAATGATTTTTCCAGTCTGTGCAGTCTATGCGTAGCCCAGGACCTACTCCTACAGTGCCATAGAATCAGGTTGATCGGGTCCGAAGCTGATGTCACACACACTCCCTGAAAACGCTTGGCCACACCTGCGTTTTTTCTGACACTCCCCTGTCAAAGTCAGAAAAATATCTCTATACACACTGCCATATTTGCACCTCATTCTGGTCCGCGCTGCGCATGCGTGCGCTCTCCCGTGCGTGCGCATACTCACAGTCGCGGGCACCCGCAGGCGCACGGTATGCGTATTTACGGTAGAGTATATGTGATCGTAGCGTGCGACTCAATCGTTACATATTTTCAGTAATAATGTATTTTGTAGATCATGGTCCCTTTGATAGATTCTGAAAGTTTAGTTAATATAGCATGTTCCTGAACAGAGAGATCCCTCTTTGTATTGTACGAAGGGTCTAACAGGGGTCATACGGTGGTGTTTGGTACCCATCGGAAGAGTATTTAAATAGCAATATTCCGGTGTTGGTTTGGAGCGGATTAATCGCTCATGCGAATAGTTATGGACATAAGAAGTTTATGTCCATTTACTATTATTTGTTCTTATTTAGTCATGCGGCGGGAAACTCAGTATCCCACCCACCTGAACAGTTGGAAGCAGTCACAGCCCACCTGTATGAATCAACCTATGACCTTTTGTTATAATGCGAAGCCGAATTCCTGTGTCCAATGAACAATGAGATTGTAGGGACCATTGAATTGTATTGTGTGTGGGGCATAAATAGGCAGGCCGACCATATCCAGTTCACTCTCTTCAACGGTTCTCATTGCTGATAATCGGGAGCTGGATATCGAGGCGCATGCGATCGTTTCCCCTTGTGCGTAAGTGTTTCTCCGCAACTATATTGATCTTCTTGTTATTGTGGGCCAATTTCTCTCTCTCCCTCTCCCTTCTCCTCTTTCTCTCTTATTTTCCTTTAAATAGTAATTGTATTATGTTTCCTGTGTAGTTATCTGGTTAGGTAGTCTATGTTATATTGTAGTGTATGATTTGTATTTGTATTAATTCCTTTGCAAGTTTATCATTCAAAATATATACATATTAGGCGTTGGACCCTAAGCCCAGGTATCTGTGTATTTCTTATAGTGTCTAGTATTCTCAGAGCGTCGGTGACGCTCAAACAGCTTTTAAGGTAATAAGGTTATACTGTGTTGCATTTACACTCTAACATTACACTAAGGTTTTACTGCACAATACACTGTTTATGGTTTAGATACAAAGGTTTAATATAGTGAGCGTCAGCGCCGCTGGTGATCTCCTCGTGGTCCCGAGCGTCCGCTACGCTATAGCGAATCATTACGTTAGTCAACAGCCAATAACGTGCCTGCCTGTGATCTCTTGGCCGTGAGTGAACGTGACGCTTGAGCGTCTCGATCACGGCAAAGCGATTGTTACGCAACTAGCGTACCCTTACGGTACTTCATACGTAGATAGCGTACAGTGTTCTTAGACCTCATAAAGGGTATTATATAAGATAAATATTTAGCTTTATCAATTGCGGGCTCGTCCTGTCCTTCACATATCTGCACTAGGTAATTTCAGCAGACATTATCCAGCAGCAAAGGGCGGGAGATCATATTCCTCGTAGTGCTGTTTGGATAAGCGTCTGCTTCTCTTAGTAAAGGGTGCTGAAGGAATCCGGGAACCGGAGGTAAGAACAAAACAATAGTGTCTTTTTAAAACTGTTTATTTTTCTATCTTGCGTACACACGCACGCACACATATATATCTGCATTTCCTTTTCATTGGTGTATTTTCATATGTCACTCTCCTGTTTGCCAGTTCTATAGTTGATAAACGTGCTTAGAGAGATTTGTCACTATTTCATAGTTTAAGAGTAAAGATAACATAGTTAAAATATAGACAAACACACAGTTTTGCCTGGGAGATAAGGCGAAGTCAGTGTGGTGTGCGGTAGATGATCAAGGATCATCTACATTGATAAACATATAAATTGTGTTACGGTGGATCTTTGCTTTGCGTACACGTGTCTCTAACAAAAGACTGAGACTTGCGTACGCAATCCAAGGGCCGACGCACGCAGCGTATATTACGCAACGGAGCGTACGGGTACGCCCACGTAACTCAAATCACAAGTTTTTTTTTCTCTCCTCTCAACGCGATAAGTAGCGCCACGCGGTAAATAACGCCAGGCGATAAATCGCGCAAATCTTTTTTTTACATTCCAAATTTAAATTAACAGATCCTTCTCCTAATTGGTAACACATCTGGTCTAAAGAAAAAATTTCTGCGCAGAAATAGAAATAGAAACAAAAGTGTATATGCGGTGAATGAGTGTTTGTTTTTACAATTTTAAAGGTTGAACCACAAGAAAAGTCGAGTACTCGTGAGGTACATGCGTGTAAGTGACGTACACGGTGGCTAGGGAGGCATCCCTGGTTAAATATACAATTTGAGCATTAGAGTGTAGCAGACCAGGAGGTCATACTGTAACAGACCAGGAGGTCATAACAGACCAGCAGGTTCAGGTACAGCAGACAAGGAAGTCCGCTATACAGTCCACAGGCACAACACCAAGAAAGGGTTGGTGCAACACCCATATAGGCCATATAAGCTCTGGCTGAAGGAATTCGCAGCCGCAATTTTCGATTCCACTGGTCGCTCCGTACATAAGATTAGTTGCTTATGTGCTGAACGATTGTACCGCACGTAATTGTGTACATTAGTAAACCTGACCGGTACTATTTGTGTACGAAGGTCATAAACGCTATTTGTACATTCTAACGTGATTTGCGTAATTTTTTTTATTTTAAGGGAAGTTCGCTGCTCACTCAGGAACTATCCAGCAACCAATAGTTACTGGAAAGAGTAAGTGTTCTTCGGATCACCCTCACAGGTTCCAGTAAATAGAGGTTCAGGTCGCAGGGGCCCTAGGTCGAGTACGCCAGCACCATATCGGTGTGATCAGGTCGTATTGGTCGGCGTGGGCGAGTGAGTGGGGTACTCGGTAAACCGCCACCGTCAGCCTATTTTGGACATTTGGTTTGCGTAAAGGTTGGCTGGATAAAGCAACACTTTCGAACTATGGGGGCCACTTGTTCAGGTAGGGGGCGATCAACCTCGGTTCGGGTTGATTCAGTGAACCGACCAATTGGGTCGGCAAGGTATGTAATGTGTGAGAAATACGGAAGTCACACAGAAGCTTTATGTGATGAATGGGAGAGAATGACAGTACATGACGGGGAGAAATTCCCAAGAGTAGGTAGCTTCAGCTCAGAAGTGTTACAAAATTTAAGGAGGAGGATATGTCTCATTAAATCAACAAAGAGACGAATCAAACATTACGATTATTTGCAGTTGTGGCAACAGGAAGGTGACATACAGAGAGGATTGGCTCAAGCGGCGGGATCTGGCCCTATCAGGAAACTGATCGCCACGGCCCCACCGCCACCATATATATCAGGAGAAAAATTGGTTGCGGAGAATGACGCATTAAGGTGTAACAAACAACAAGCTCTTAGCAACTGTGTAAATGTTAAAGATAATGTTAACCAATTAACCAATGCAAGTATTAACCCGTGCAAGTTGTACCCTGTTTTGAACTTCCCTCAGGAGTGTGATCAAGAGGACGAATCGGCAACAATTTCAGCGCTCTCTCTAGCAGCCACCATAGCAGAGACCACAGTAGGCACAGCTCAACCCCCGAGATTAGTAACGAAAGCCCCTAGCGGAGGGATAGGTGAGGTCGTATCAACGGGTAAGTACGGCACCATACACTATGCTGAAACTATTTCACCACAGCCTGTAGAATCTACACAGGATGAGGTTGTTAGAGTTAATCCTGTTAAGGTAATAGTAGTTCCAAATGGGAAAACAGACACTTCAGGAGTCACTCCTGTTAGGAACATTGCCATGTACAGCCCATTTTCCCGAATGGAATTAAGGACCATAGTGTCTGAATTCCCTGACCCTAGAAAAGACTTAGTTGCCAGTCAAAAATACATCAGAGACTTAGGTAACACTGTAGAGCCCAACAATAAAGACTGGCAGATATTGCTGAGAGCATGTTTACCCTCCAATGTTGACGCAACTCAATTTTTAGCTGATTGCGGATTAGATCAGGATGTACCTCTTACAGATGTGTACAACAAAGATAATGTAAAAAGAATAAGCTTACAGTTAAAAGAGTATTTCCCAGCGGTAGTCAGATGGAACAAGATATTCTCCATTAAACAGAAGGAGTCAGAGACAGCTGCAGAGTATTTTCACAGAGCATTATCAGAAATGGCAAAATACACAGGCATAGAGGACATTAAAACAAACACAAACCATCGAGAAGTAGCAGTATCGGTACTGATGGATGGTTTAAAAGAGTCATTGAAGACTAGGGTACAGACCACACAACCATGTTGGCGAGGTCTGTCTGTGGCTACTTTGAGAGAGGCTGCTATTGATCACGATAGGAACATCACCAGACACAGGGAACAACAAGGTGATAAATTAATGGCCGTAAGTATACAGGCCCTGACCACAAGGCAGCCTTTGTTTATACCACCAAACCCTGTGGGTAAGTCAAATGTGGTTACTTGTTATTCTTGTCATAAACAGGGACACATGGCACGAGATTGTAGAATGAAGAATTCACGAAATTCATACCAACCCCCTAGACAACGACACGACACACGACATTGGGAACAAGGTCCGCAGAAACGGAGTTATGAGCCACATACAGGGGAAACAAAAAGATACCCCCCGAACAGAGACTGGCACGCCTCTGGTAGTTCCCAATTAACTCCGTCACAAGTAGTTGCTGCCAGCGGGATTCAGGGAGGTCACCATACCCAATAGGGGTGTGGCCATACCTGTAATCTGCAGCCAGTAAAATTGATTGCAAGTCTTGGAAGTGAACCAGAAATTGCAATCAATGTAGCTGGTAAATCATTAAACTTTCTTGTAGATACGGGGGCGGCCAAATCAGTGATCAATTCGACAGTGGGCATGAGGACCACTGGTAGGACAATTCCAGCCGTGGGAGTAACAGGAGTAGTCCAGCATTACCCTGTTAGCAAACCAGCCGAGATTACAATAGGGCCTTTACATACCAAGCATTCCTTTTTGCTGGCTGCATCGGCACCGACTAATCTCCTGGGAAGAGACTTACTGTGTAAAATGGGGTGCGTCATTTATTGTACTCCTGAAGGTGTATTCTTGGACATACCTGAGAATCACGCTCAGGAAGTGCGAGACATGTTAGACTCCCCGTCAAAATTAGTGCCACATACCATTATGACAAATAGGACTCCCTCCCAAGTAGAAGAAATGACATCTCAGATACCAGAGTCACTTTGGACTAAAGATGGACAGGACACTGGATTAATGGCAAACGTAGCTCCGGTAGTTGTACAAGTAAAAGATGGTAGGATAGCTCCAAAAATCCCACAGTACCCCCTGAAGCCAGAAGTGGAGTTAGGAGTTTACCCAGTAATAGAGCGCTTGCTACAACAGGGCATTCTGGTAAGAACGTCCAGCACTGCTAATAGTCCCATCTTCCCTGTGAAAAAGAGTGGGCGGAGGGGTTACAGGCTAGTGCAGGATCTAAGGGGGATTAACAAAATAGTTGAGAGTCAGTTCCCCGTAGTGCCAAATCCAGCTGTCATCCTAATGCAAATCCCTCCCACTGCCAAATTTTTCACTGTTATTGACCTCTGCTCCGCTTTCTTTTCGGTACCTCTGCACCCTGACAGTCAATATTTGTTTGCATTTACATACAGAGGAGTCCAATACACATGGACTCGATTACCACAAGGATTCATAGATAGCCCAAGTATATTTTCTCAGGCTTTGCATGATTGTTTACAGTCTTTCCAACCAGTGAGTGGATCAGTATTAATACAGTACGTGGATGATCTACTACTGTGTTCTGATTCATTGGAGGCATCCCTGAAGGATACGAAACAGCTCCTGTTTCATCTTTCAGACACAGGACACAAGGTTTCCAAAGACAAGTTGCAATTATGCCAAACTAAGGTAAAATATTTGGGACACTGTTTAACACAAGGACTGAGACACCTGACCGCTGATAGAATTCAAGCAATTAGAGACATGACTCTGCCACAAACCCAGCAACAGATCAGAACATTTTTAGGAATGTGTGGGTATTGCCGTAATTGGATCCCAGGGTTTTCCATTTTAGCGTTACCTTTGCAGGAGATGGTCTCCTCAAACAAACCTGATCGGATTTTGCATACAGACGAGTCTGAGGCAGCATTTGAGAGACTTAAACAGTGCCTAACGCAGGCAAAAGCATTAGGTATGCCGGACTATGGGAAACCCTTTGAACTATACGGAACAGAAAGTGCTGGTTGCGCGGCAGGCGTACTAACCCAAAAGCACGGTGATGCCAGCAGGCCGGTAGCATATTACAGCGCTCAGCTAGATACGGTAGCGCGATCCCTCCCCACATGCTTGCGAAGCGTTGCTGCGATAGCATTGCTAGTAACGAAAAGCGAAGACGTCGTGCTAGGTCACAACCTCACAATTCATACACCACATGCAGTGTCAGCCTTGTTAAATTCTGCCCAAACCAGACACGTCTCATCAGCGCGGTTTACAAGATGGGAATTGGCACTAATGGCCCCCGTAAACATCACCATAAGGAGATGCAGTGCATTAAATCCTGCAACATATCTCCCAGGTGTGTCTGGACAGACCCAAAGGGTGGAGGATGAGAGTACTGGGGAAGGAGGATTTAATACAAAGGAAGACACACATGATTGTATGGAATATTTGACCCAAAATTTTACCGCAAGGCCTGACATCAGTGACAACCCACTGGAAGATGTAGAACTTACGTTCTACACGGACGGTAGTTGTCATAGACAGTCAGACTCGGGAGACTTGTGTACTGGATACGCAGTCGTAGATGACCAAGGCACCATAGAAGCGGAACCGCTAGGCCCACCTCACTCAGCCCAGGTTGCTGAACTGGTCGCCCTAACCAGAGCATGTGAATTGGCTAAGGGCAAATCAGCCAATATCTACACCGATTCTAGATACGCATTCGGGGTAGTCCATGATTTCGGAGCCCTATGGCGCCTCAGAAATTTCATGACGGCAGCTGGTACACCGGTAGCGCATGCAGCTCACATAAAAAGGCTTCTAACAGCGATACAGGAACCCGACAGAGTGGCTGTTATCAAATGTAAAGCACATACATATAGCCAAGACCCAGTATCACTTGGTAACAGCCGAGCAGACGAAGCTGCTAAATTAGCAGCTGCTACCCCCAGACAGACAGACACCACACAACTGATGGTATTTAATACCATCAACACACAGAAGTTGTGTGAGATGCAAAATTTGTGTTCCACACAGGAAAAGGCAGTCTGGAAGGCAAAGGGATATGGCCAGGAGTCCTCAGGACTCTGGACGGATGGACATGGTAAACCAGTGGCCCCCAGAGCATATCTTCCATGTTTGGCTGAAGCAGCTCACGGGCTGACTCATCTGGGCAGGGAAGGGATGTGCAAGTTGGTAAGAGCATATTGGTGTGCCCCAGGATTCTCCTCTCATGCGAGTAAAAGAGCCATGTCATGCCTTACCTGTTTGAGAAAGAATATTGGAAAGGCAATACCTACAGAACCATCCCATATCCCACCTGCCGGCGGCCCTTTCCAGGTAATACAGATTGACTTCATTCAATTACCCCCTTGTCGGAATTTGAAATATGTACTTGTTTGTATAGATGTTTTTTCAAATTGGGTCGAAGCATTTCCGGCGGCCACAAATACCGCTATGTTTACTGCTAAGAAAATTGTGCAGGAATTTGTATGTAGATATGGTATCCCTAGAATTATCGAAAGTGATAGGGGTACCCATTTTACAGGTGATGTCTTTCAAGGAATGTGTAAATTGATGGGAATTGATAGCAAGCTGCACACTCCATACCGTCCACAGGCGAGTGCGAAAGTGGAAAGAGTGAACAGCACTATTAAAAATAAACTGAGTAAAGTGATGGCAGAGACAGGATTGACATGGCCAGAAGCTTTACCCATTGTACTGTACAGCATCAGAACCACTCCCAGGTCCCCTCTTAATCTGTCTCCCTTTGAAATCTTGTTTGGTCGACAACCGCATGTCATGATTAACCCTCAGGATGATTTGAAGTGTAACAATGAAGTGACTGTAAAATACTTGATTAACATGAGTAAACAGTTGAGGAATCAAAATGATAATCTGAAGTTAGTGATTCCTGATTTACCAGATAGTAATTGTCATGACATTGAACCTGGGTATTATGTAATGATACAGAATTTTCTACGCTCAGGTTGCCTTATTGACAGATGGGAAGGACCATACCAGGTCTTATTGACTAGCACTACAGCATTGAAGGTTGCTGAGAGAGAGACTTGGGTTCATTCGTCCCACTGTAAAAAGGTTGCTGATCCAGAGAGGTCCCGTGATAAGGAACAGACGGTAGAGGTTGTATCACTGGAGTGTCTGTTCCAGGAAGATTGAGGCGGCACCTGAGCATTGAAAATCACAAGACCAAAAGCAGTTGTCGATCCCCTGTTCCCTTTTTATTGTTTTTCTCCAACTTCCCATCCCCTCTCCCTCAAATTATTTTTTTTCCCCTTCTCATTCTTCTCCGTTTCCTCCTACAAGATGGACTTGCCCCAAGAGACTGTGATCCGGATTTTCCTGTTGACCATGATGTTGACCAGAGCAGTCTGTTCCGGCGAGAGTACCATGGAGGACGAGAGAGGTTCTGGAATGGGTTCTGATGATAAAGATGGAGGCGTAGTTTTCCAAGAACAACTTAACCAACAAGTAAAGGCGAGTATCAGAAAACGATCCGATAGCATTGACCATAGAAGGAATTGTGAAGGATTGTTAGCTGAAGAAAACTGTATCTGTAGGCTCTGTAACAATGTCATTGAGGATGGGTGCATTAAGAAATGCCAATCCAGTTTTAATATCCATATGGACCGGCATCCATTGAGTGACTATCACTCCTTAGTGGGTAGTGTGTTAAATAAAACAGATTGTTGGGTATGCTCTCAAGTACCTCAAGGTCATAGCAAATCAGGGCTAGTACCATTTCCTTTAACGATAGGGGAGGTACTTGAGTTAAGTGGTGGGAGACCGGTGGACAGAAGGTTTAATATCTCCAGTCCTCCTAGTTTGAAGCTCCACCAATACCATGTGGATAGGTCCCTATTATGTTTCAACATCTCCAATCCCCGAAAGCCGGGAAATTGGGAAGTGTCATGGAGTAACCAAACCATGACCTTTTCGCATAGAGCAGATAGAATGCCTACAGATACAGAGCTTGTACGCCACATAGCCAGTAGAGGAAAATCTTTCCGGTATAGGTATACCTTAGGAAATAGGATTACTAGAGTTGGAGAGGTATCACCAGGATACTGTGCACATATCGTACAACCTGATACGTGTACTAAGCAGATGGAAGAATTAGGGTTAGGAGATTTCACATGGAAGGTGTGTAATATGGTTATGTCCTACTCCGTCCCATATGTTCTCCCCGATGATGCATATTTCATATGCGGGAGAAAGGCGTACAAGTGGCTTGCCCCAAACTCTGAAGGATTGTGTTATATTGGAAAAGTACTGCCTGAAGTAATGACTGTATCACATGACAAAATGAAAGACATACACCGTGGTGCCCAAGCTCCTTATACTCACACCCATTACGAGCACGTTGTTAAGAGGCACCTGATAGAGAAGACAGAGCATCCGGCCTCTGATCTGATAAGTGAATCCACCGGGATTCAATTCTTAATCGCGTTAGATTTCACCCGCACCGCTAGAGGAGTGCTAAATTATAAATACATATCGGCGCTCGCAAATTTGTTAGATAATATCACTGAAATGTATGATGACACATTTAGGTATACTGGAAGGGAACTTCAAGCTTACAAAACAGAACTGGTACAGCATAGAATGGTTCTCAATTACCTCACAGCAGTGACAGGCGGATATTGTGTCACACTGGCAACACAATACGGCGTGAAATGTTGCACATATATTACGAATAGCACCGAGGATCCGGTCGAGGTCATAGACCAAAAGATGGACGATATTCTCCAATTGAAGTGGGAATTTCGCAGGAGACACAATCTCACTCTTGCTGCTGTAGGTAATGAGCTGACTGGTTGGGTGTCATGGTTGAACCCGCGAAATTGGTTTTCTGGTTTAGGAGACTGGGCTCAAGGAGTCATAATGGATGTTGGGAAGTTTCTCCTATGTATCTTAGGTGTTATCATAACGATTGGTTTGATATTTAGATGCGGTCAGGCTTTAATGAAGTGCAAACATCGTACAAGGGTAATGAGTTTGAGGAGTGAGGAAACTGTAATTCCAATGGACTTGATTTACGACCCAAATGTAGAAACAATGATGTGATGAAAATGCGATTTCTACGGTCCGTTTCTTTCACCTGTTTTTCCGTTTCCTCCAAGGTAAAAAGACCCACTTGGACGAGGAATTTGATGAGCCGATATACAGACAACAGATGGATTAAAGAAGAAGTTTTGACAACCTGATACACAGATTTTTGATGAACTATGCCATGGATCCCCAGTTTCCCTAGAAATTTTAAAATTACGCTAGCCCAACACTTTTGTAAATCTATGGACATTGACAGCTTTTGCTCGCACCTTATGGGCAAAAGCACAAAGAAGACTGCATTCAACAGACACCAAACAAGACCTCAATCGACGAATGTACATTTACCTGACATAGAATACCACCGCATTTACCGTAATTATGTCTTTTCCTCATCTCTACAACCCTCAGGTAATGACACACATAGTCGATAGGGAATACAGGCACAGATATCAGCAATCACATATCTCCCCCATTCATGTATCATCAACTAAAATGTGCTCCCCCATTTTGTTACCACCAAAGCCGAAAAGAGCTCGGTAAAGTTTGACAGCCCATCCACAGACCCGTACCACGGGATAAGAAGGAATTCAAAATGTATACTTCGCAATACCTCGAAGCTTGATCTAAAACACGTACGGCACGATGATACATGACCCCCAAGCACGGATTCATACACACATGCTTCTACTATCTCACTAGGTCATACCCTTTTCCTACCTTCTCCTCTCCTCCCCTACCCAACCATGTAAATGTATTAACCCCTGACATATATTTTTCTCTTTTGAAATGTTTTAGAAGGTGGCAGTTATTATTGACTGCCAAAGGGTGGACTGTCAAAGTCAGAAAAATATCTCTATACACACTGCCATATTTGCACCTCATTCTGGTCCGCGCTGCGCATGCGTGCGCTCTCCCGTGCGTGCGCATACTCACAGTCGCGGGCACCCGCAGGCGCACGGTATGCGTATTTACGGTAGAGTATATGTGATCGTAGCGTGCGACTCAATCGTTACATATTTTCAGTAATAATGTATTTTGTAGATCATGGTCCCTTTGATAGATTCTGAAAGTTTAGTTAATATAGCATGTTCCTGAACAGAGAGATCCCTCTTTGTATTGTACGAAGGGTCTAACAGGGGTCATACGGTGGTGTTTGGTACCCATCGGAAGAGTATTTAAATAGCAATATTCCGGTGTTAGTTTGGAGCGGATTAATCGCTCATGCGAATAGTTATGGACATAAGAAGTTTATGTCCATTTACTATTATTTGTTCTTATTTAGTCATGCGGCGGGAAACTCAGTATCCCACCCACCTGAACAGTTGGAAGCAGTCACAGCCCACCTGTATGAATCAACCTATGACCTTTTGTTATAATGCGAAGCCGAATTCCTGTGTCCAATGAACAATGAGATTGTAGGGACCATTGAATTGTATTGTGTGTGGGGCATAAATAGGCAGGCCGACCATATCCAGTTCACTCTCTTCAACGGTTCTCATTGCTGATAATCGGGAGCTGGATATCGAGGCGCATGCGATCGTTTCCCCTTGTGCGTAAGTGTTTCTCCGCAACTATATTGATCTTCTTGTTATTGTGGGCCAATTTCTCTCTCTCCCTCTCCCTTCTCCTCTTTCTCTCTTATTTTCCTTTAAATAGTAATTGTATTATGTTTCCTGTGTAGTTATCTGGTTAGGTAGTCTATGTTATATTGTAGTGTATGATTTGTATTTGTATTAATTCCTTTGCAAGTTTATCATTCAAAATATATACATATTAGGCGTTGGACCCTAAGCCCAGGTATCTGTGTATTTCTTATAGTGTCTAGTATTCTCAGAGCGTCGGTGACGCTCAAACAGCTTTTAAGGTAATAAGGTTATACTGTGTTGCATTTACACTCTAACATTACACTAAGGTTTTACTGCACAATACACTGTTTATGGTTTAGATACAAAGGTTTAATATAGTGAGCGTCAGCGCCGCTGGTGATCTCCTCGTGGTCCCGAGCGTCCGCTACGCTATAGCGAATCATTACGTTAGTCAACAGCCAATAACGTGCCTGCCTGTGATCTCTTGGCCGTGAGTGAACGTGACGCTTGAGCGTCTCGATCACGGCAAAGCGATTGTTACGCAACTAGCGTACCCTTACGGTACTTCATACGTAGATAGCGTACAGTGTTCTTAGACCTCATAAAGGGTATTATATAAGATAAATATTTAGCTTTATCACCCCCAAATGCCGGCTTCCCGTCAATCAACTTGCATACACCTAGCGATCAAAAAAGACGCTGCATTTTTTGCTGTTTTGCATAGTCACTTGATAAACGCCCGGCTTGCGAATTCGCAGCGATCAGGTCTGAATAACCCCCATAGTCATGAAGACACAGCTTTTGAAAGCGGTCACTTATCCGGGGGTGATTTGACCTCAAACTTTAAAGAAGCACTAATGTTAAGGACAAGCTCAGTGTTTTTTGCACCTAATATTATTGCCACTTTAAATTTTCAGGTCAAATTTGCCGATTCATAAATATACCCCTGGGACTTTCCTGATTTGCGGCTTCAGAAGTGGTAATAGATAAACACCCTGTTACAACCCACTTCCATCTCCTCAGTCATATGTGTGGATGTTATTAAAATGCATCTGACTATGCATTGCTTGTATTTCTGTGCGTCCATTTCTGCATCATCAGAATGCACACAAGATGCACTACGCAAAAGATTGTATGTCCAATCTGCATCAGTCCCTTGATGGATTTTCAATGCTGTCTGCTCTTCTGACTCCAAATTACTACGAGTGATGTAAAATGGAAGTCCCCAGGCCCCTACGGCAGGTGTTGGTTACACACTGCATGTGATGTCACCACTAGTAACAACCACCCATAGAGAGGCAGGTGGGCGACAGAAGCAGTAGCAGTTTCTCTAAATACAGACTTCATCAAGTTCTATTTAGCGAGATCTGCATCAAGTAAATATCCTTCAGTGTGTTTGTTATTGCCTGTTTGCTTAGAAGTACTGCGGTACTGATGCTCTGGTGACAATGCGTATGTTCTGCATGTTATCAGAAGTAACCTTGCCTATGTTCTGATTGTAAAAGGTTAGCTTTTATTTATCCAGGGTTTTTGTTCAGCCACAAGCACATCTCGAGCTGTTGTTGTACCAGCTGTTTCCAGCAGTCTCTCACCATCCCATTAGGCATTCTGTTTGATAAAGAATTTACAGCATATGTTCCTGTTGATTGAACCTGTTACAAGGACTTGAGAATGCTGCCAATGGAAAGCTACTACATACAAAATGTCCTGTACAAATTTCAGAACTTGTACACATCATCCTAATTCCTAATATACATAATTTAAGATGGAAATCATCTGTAAATCACTCTTGTACCAAAAAGGAATGAAATATGAGGTAAAGCAGAACTCTGCTGAATGATTTTTTCAGACAAGAAAGTATTTTAAAATCATTTTCTACTGTTATCGACATCCTGATAAGCACCCAATTCAGGATAAAACACCCATTTTTCACCAGAAATAGCTCTTTTCTTCTTTCAGTTATTGGACTTTAGTTTGGCTTCATGTGGCTTTGTGTGTTGGATACCCATCAGTGCACTACAGCCAGTGGCAGAGGCGTAACTCTGGGAGGCAACGGAGTCATCTGCCGCCGGGCTCCTGCTCTGAAGGGGGGCACCTCTCCTCCCATTCTGTGACACCATTGAATTAAATTAATTGATAGCTGCCGCTATCTCTTCAGTGGCCGACTTCCTCACTGGTCCCTGCACCTTACATATCACACCCTTTTTATTATACTGTAGATACACATTTTACAAGTGTCATAGCCAGGATTAGAAATCACACCCTATTATACTGGAAGCAGACGCCTTACTGATGAAGCTGTTTGCTCCTGTATAAGAAATATGAGAATTCTAACTACATGAAGTTACTTCTGACAATTACACATAACTTCATATAGTTAGAATTCTCATGCTTCCTGTACAGGAGCAAATAGCTTCATCAGTAAAGTGTCTGCTGTCAGTGTAACAGGTCCTGGGTATGACTGCTAGGAAATGTACAATTCAAAATAAAAGACAATGAAATTATATATATATATATATATATATATATATATGTTCCAAAAAGAAGGCGGCACTCAGAGACTTGTTAAATCACACAAAATTCATTAGTGAACAAACTGCATGGTTACATCATCAACGTTTCGGGGCGTGTAGCCCCTTCATCAGGATCCTTGATGATGTAACCATGCAGTTTGTTCACTAATGAATTTTGTGTGATTTAACAAGTCTCTGAGTGCCGCCTTCTTTTTGGAACATGGATGGAGGGGTAACCTCATAGGATGGCACCTGAGCCAGATAGCCCATGGAGGTGTTCTGAGTGCCGGCCACTACATGGACATTTATATATATATATATATATATATATATAATTTTTTTTTCTTCCGAACACTCCATATACACACACACACACACACACACACACACACACACACACACACACACACACACACACACACACACACACACACACACACACACATATAATATGTGTGTGTGTGTGTATATATATATATAATATATATATACAGTATGTGTGCACAAATAAGGATGCACTCACCAGACTTCTCCAGGGTGAAATTGATAGATTTTAATCCAGACAGCACATACTCACAAACAGAAGGTCAACGTTTCGGCTCACAGCAGAGCCTTTGTCAAGACCAGATTACCAGGTTGCCATCTCCCTAGCACTGCTCTGAATAGTGAAACCATATATGCCCTTGGAGCAGCCACACCCCCAATCATCCAATTAGCAGCATGAACAAACAGGCCATCATTAAACTAATATCAGCCAGCTGTCACAGGATAAGGCCAAATACATATACACAGCACAAACCAGACACACACATAAATTGATTTTAAAACAACTCATTGTGGCCACACAAGGAGTCTAACATCGTGTGTGGAACGCACGCCGGTACAGTGACACGCACTACACTTCCTGTGAGCCGCGCATCACTTCCCGTCCGGCGTTGCCAAGTAACGGCGCCGTGAGTAAAGCAGACCACATTAGTTTATGTAAACCACATCGGAGTGAACAACCAAAGTATCCACTACAGATCCTCATATAGGCCAGATACATAATTAGAGATGAGCGCCTGAAATTTTTCGGGTTTTGTGTTTTGGTTTTGGGTTCGGTTCCGCGGCCGTGTTTTGGGTTCGAACGCGTTTTGGCAAAACCCCACCGAATTTTTTTTGTCGGATTCGGGTGTGTTTTGGATTCGGGTGTTTTTTTCAAAAAACACTAAAAAACAGCTTAAATCATAGAATTTGGGGGTCATTTTGATCCCAAAGTATTATTAACCTCAAAAACCATAATTTACACTCATTTTCAGTCTATTCTGAATACCTCACACCTCACAATATTATTTTTAGTCCTAAAATTTGCACCGAGGTCGCTGTGTGAGTAAGATAAGCGACCCTAGTGGCCGACACAAACACCGGGCCCATCTAGGAGTGGCACTGCAGTGTCACGCAGGATGTCCCTTCCAAAAAACCCTCCCCAAACAGCACATGACGCAAAGAAAAAAAGAGGCGCAATGAGGTAGCTGTGTGAGTAAGATTAGCGACCCTAGTGGCCGACACAAACACCGGGCCCATCTAGGAGTGGCACTGCAGTGTCACGCAGGATGTCCCTTCCAAAAAACCCTCCCCAAACAGCACATGACGCAAAGAAAAAAAGAGGCGCAATGAGGTAGCTGACTGTGTGAGTAAGATTAGCGACCCTAGTGGCCGACACAAACACCGGGCCCATCTAGGAGTGGCACTGCAGTGTCACGCAGGATGTCCCTTCCAAAAAACCCTCCCCAATCAGCACATGATGCAAAGAAAAAGAAAAGAAAAAAGAGGTGCAAGATGGAATTGTCCTTGGGCCCTCCCACCCACCCTTATGTTGTATAAACAAAACAGGACATGCACACTTTAACCAACCCATCATTTCAGTGACAGGGTCTGCCACACGACTGTGACTGATATGACGGGTTGGTTTGGACCCCCCCCAAAAAAGAAGCAATTAATCTCTCCTTGCACAAACTGGCTCTACAGAGGCAAGATGTCCACCTCATCTTCACCCTCCGATATATCACCGTGTACATCCCCCTCCTCACAGATTATCAATTCGTCCCCACTGGAATCCACCATCTCAGCTCCCTGTGTACTTTGTGGAGGCAATTGCTGCTGGTCAATGTCTCCGCGGAGGAATTGATTATAATTCATTTTAATGAACATCATCTTCTCCACATTTTCTGGATGTAACCTCGTACGCCGATTGCTGACAAGGTGAGCGGCGGCACTAAACACTCTTTCGGAGTACACACTTGTGGGAGGGCAACTTAGGTAGAATAAAGCCAGTTTGTGCAAGGGCCTCCAAATTGCCTCTTTTTCCTGCCAGTATAAGTACGGACTGTGTGACGTGCCTACTTGGATGCGGTCACTCATATAATCCTCCACCATTCTATCAATGTTGAGAGAATCATATGCAGTGACAGTAGACGACATGTCCGTAATCGTTGTCAGGTCCTTCAGTCCGGACCAGATGTCAGCATCAGCAGTCGCTCCAGACTGCCCTGCATCACCGCCAGCGGGTGGGCTCGGAATTCTGAGCCTTTTCCTCGCACCCCCAGTTGCGGGAGAATGTGAAGGAGGAGATGTTGACAGGTCGCGTTCCGCTTGACTTGACAATTTTGTCACCAGCAGGTCTTTCAACCCCAGCAGACCTGTGTCTGCCGGAAAGAGAGATCCAAGGTAGGCTTTAAATCTAGGATCGAGCACGGTGGCCAAAATGTAGTGCTCTGATTTCAACAGATTGACCACCCGTGAATCCTTGTTAAGCGAATTAAGGGCTGCATCCACAAGTCCCACATGCCTAGAGGAATCGCTCCCTTTTAGCTCCTTCTTCAATGCCTCCAGCTTCTTCTGCAAAAGCCTGATGAGGGGAATGACCTGACTCAGGCTGGCAGTGTCTGAACTGACTTCACGTGTGGCAAGTTCAAAGGGCATCAGAACCTTGCACAACGTTGAAATCATTCTCCACTGCACTTGAGACAGGTGCATTCCACCTACTATATCGTGCTCAATTGTATAGGCTTGAATGGCCTTTTGCTGCTCCTCCAACCTCTGAAGCATATAGAGGGTTGAATTCCACCTCGTTACCACTTCTTGCTTCAGATGATGGCAGGGCAGGTTCAGTAGTTTTTGGTGGTGCTCCAGTCTTCTGTACGTGGTGCCTGTACGCCGAAAGTGTCCCGCAATTTTTCTGGCCACCGACAGCATCTCTTGCACGCCCCTGTCGTTTTTTAAAAAATTCTGCACCACCAAATTCAAGGTATGTGCAAAACATGGGACGTGCTGGAATTTGCCCATATTTAATGCACACACAATATTGCTGGCGTTGTCCGATGCCACAAATCCACAGGAGAGTCCAATTGGGGTAAGCCATTCCGCGATGATCTTCCTCAGTTGCCGTAAGAGGTTTTCAGCTGTGTGCGTATTCTGGAAAGCGGTGATACAAAGCGTAGCCTGCCTAGGAAAGAGTTGGCGTTTGCGAGATGCTGCTACTGGTGCCGCCGCTGCTGTTCTTGCGGCGGGAGTCCATACATCTACCCAGTGGGCTGTCACAGTCATATAGTCCTGACCCTGCCCTGCTCCACTTGTCCACATGTCCGTGGTTAAGTGGACATTGGGTACAACTGCATTTTTTAGGACACTGGTGAGTCTTTTTCTGACGTCCGTGTACATTCTAGGTATCGCCTGCCTAGAGAAGTGGAACCTAGATGGTATTTGGTAACGGGGGCACACTGCCTCAATAAATTGTCTAGTTCCCTGTGAACTAACGGCGGATACCGGACGCACGTCTAACACCAACATAGTTGTCAAGGACTCAGTTATCCGCTTTGCAGTAGGATGACTGCTGTGATATTTCATCTTCCTCGCAAAGGACTGTTGAACAGTCAATTGCTTACTGGAAGTAGTACAAGTGGGCTTACGACTTCCCCTCTGGGATGACCATCGACTCCCAGCGGCAACAACAGCAGCGCCAGCAGCAGTAGGCGTTACACGCAAGGATGCATCGGAGGAATCCCAGGCAGGAGAGGACTCGTCAGAATTGCCAGTGACATGGCCTGCAGGACTATTGGCATTCCTGGGGAAGGAGGAAATTGACACTGAGGGAGTTGGTGGGGTGGTTTGCGTGAGCTTGGTTACAAGAGGAAGGGATTTACTGGTCAGTGGACTGCTTCCGCTGTCACCCAAAGTTTTTGAACTTGTCACTGACTTATTATGAATGCGCTGCAGGTGACGTATAAGGGAGGATGTTCCGAGGTGGTTAACGTCCTTACCCCTACTTATTACAGCTTGACAAAGGGAACACACGGCTTGACACCTGTTGTCCGCATTTCTGGTGAAATACCTCCACACCGAAGAGCTGATTTTTTTGGTATTTTCACCTGGCATGTCAACGGCCATATTCCTCCCACGGACAACAGGTGTCTCCCCGGGTGCCTGACTTAAACAAACCACCTCACCATCAGAATCCTCCTGGTCAATTTCCTCCCCAGCGCCAGCAACACCCATATCCTCCTCATCCTGGTGTACTTCAACACTGACATCTTCAATCTGACTATCAGGAACTGGACTGCGGGTGCTCCTTCCAGCACTTGCAGGGGGCGTGCAAATGGTGGAAGGCGCATGCTCTTCACGTCCAGTGTTGGGAAGGTCAGGCATCGCAACCGACACAATTGGACTCTCCTTGTGGATTTGGGATTTCGAAGAATGCACAGTTCTTTGCTGTGCTGCTTTTGCCAGCTTGAGTCTTTTCATTTTTCTAGCGAGAGGCTGAGTGCTTCCATCCTCATGTGAAGCTGAACCACTAGCCATGAACATAGGCCAGGGCCTCAGCCGTTCCTTGCCACTCCGTGTGGTAAATGGCATATTGGCAAGTTTACGCTTCTCCTCCGACAATTTTATTTTAGGTTTTGGAGTCCTTTTTTTACTGATATTTGGTGTTTTGGATTTGACATGCTCTGTACTATGACATTGGGCATCGGCCTTGGCAGACGACGTTGCTGGCATTTCATCGTCTCGGCCATGACTAGTGGCAGCAGCTTCAGCACGAGGTGGAAGTGGATCTTGATCTTTCCCTAATTTTGGAACCTCAACATTTTTGTTCTCCATATTTTAATAGGCACAACTAAAAGGCACCTCAGGTAAACAATGGAGATGGATGGATTGGATACTAGTATACAATTATGGACGGGCTGCCGAGTGCCGACACAGAGGTAGCCACAGCCGTGAACTACCGCACTGTACTGTGTCTGCTGCTAATATATAGACTGGTTGATAAAGAGATAGTATACTCGTAACTAGTATGTATGTATAAAGAAAGAAAAAAAAACCACGGTTAGGTGGTATATACAATTATGGACGGGCTGCCGAGTGCCGACACAGAGGTAGCCACAGCCGTGAACTACCGCACTGTACTGTGTCTGCTGCTAATATATAGACTGGTTGATAAAGAGATAGTATACTCGTAACTAGTATGTATGTATAAAGAAAGAAAAAAAAACCACGGTTAGGTGGTATATACAATTATGGACGGGCTGCCGAGTGCCGACACAGAGGTAGCCACAGCCGTGAACTACCGCACTGTACTGTGTCTGCTGCTAATATATAGACTGGTTGATAAAGAGATAGTATACTCGTAACTAGTATGTATGTATAAAGAAAGAAAAAAAAAACCACGGTTAGGTGGTATATACAATTATGGACGGGCTGCCGAGTGCCGACACAGAGGTAGCCACAGCCGTGAACTACCGCACTGTACTGTGTCTGCTGCTAATATATAGACTGGTTGATAAAGAGATAGTATACTCGTAACTAGTATGTATGTATAAAGAAAGAAAAAAAAACCACGGTTAGGTGGTATATACAATTATGGACGGGCTGCCGAGTGCCGACACAGAGGTAGCCACAGCCGTGAACTACCGCACTGTACTGTGTCTGCTGCTAATATATAGACTGGTTGATAAAGAGATAGTATACTCGTAACTAGTATGTATGTATAAAGAAAGAAAAAAAAACCACGGTTAGGTGGTATATACAATTATGGACGGGCTGCCGAGTGCCGACACAGAGGTAGCCACAGCCGTGAACTACCGCACTGTACTGTGTCTGCTGCTAATATAGACTGGTTGATAAAGAGATAGTATACTCGTAACTAGTATGTATGTATAAAGAAAAAGAAAAAAACCACGGTTAGGTGGTATATACAATTATGGACGGGCTGCCGAGTGCCGACACAGAGGTAGCCACAGCCGTGAACTACCGCACTGTACTGTGTCTGCTGCTAATATATAGACTGGTTGATAAAGAGATAGTATACTCGTAACTAGTATGTATGTATAAAGAAAGAAAAAAAAACCACGGTTAGGTGGTATATACAATTATGGACGGGCTGCCGAGTGCCGACACAGAGGTAGCCACAGCCGTGAACTACCGCACTGTACTGTGTCTGCTGCTAATATATAGACTGGTTGATAAAGAGATAGTATACTCGTAACTAGTATGTATGTATAAAGAAAGAAAAAAAAACCACGGTTAGGTGGTATATACAATTATGGACGGGCTGCCGAGTGCCGACACAGAGGTAGCCACAGCCGTGAACTACCGCACTGTACTGTGTCTGCTGCTAATATAGACTGGTTGATAAAGAGATAGTATACTACTAATATTATATATACTGGTGGTCAGGTCACTGGTCACTAGTCACACTGGCAGTGGCACTCCTGCAGCAAAAGTGTGCACTGTTTAATTTTAATATAATATTATGTACTCCTGGCTCCTGCTATAACCTATAACTGGCACTGCAGTAGTGCTCCCCAGTCTCCCCCACAATTATAAGCTGTGTGAGCTGAGCAGTCAGACAGATATATAATATATATAGATGATGCAGCACACTGGCCTGAGCCTGAGCAGTGCACACAGATATGGTATGTGACTGACTGAGTCACTGTGTGTATCGCTTTTTTCAGGCAGAGAACGGATATATTAAATAAACTGCACTGTGTGTCTGGTGGTCACTCACTATATAATATATTATGTACTCCTGGCTCCTGCTATAACCTATAACTGGCACTGCAGTAGTGCTCCCCAGTCTCCCCCACAATTATAAGCTGTGTGAGCTGAGCAGTCAGACAGATATATATAATATTATATATAGATAATAGATGATGCAGCACACTGGCCTGAGCATGAGCAGTGCACACAGATATGGTATGTGACTGAGTCACTGTGTGCTGTGTATCGCTTTTTTCAGGCAGAGAACGGATTATAAATAAAACTGGTGGTCACTATCAGCAAAACTCTGCACTGTACTGAGTACTCCTAATGCTCCCCAAAATTAGTAAATCAAGTGTCTCTCTAATCTATTCTAAACGGAGAGGACGCCAGCCACGTCCTCTCCCTATCAATCTCAATGCACGTGTGAAAATGGCGGCGACGCGCGGCTCCTTATATAGAATCCGAGTCTCGCGATAGAATCCGAGCCTCGCGAGAATCCGACAGCGTCATGATGACGTTCGGGCGCGCTCGGGTTAACCGAGCAAGGCGGGAAGATCCGAGTCGCTCGGACCCGTGAAAAAAAACATGAAGTTCTGGCGGGTTCGGATTCAGAGAAACCGAACCCGCTCATCTCTAATTTTACTTCTTCTACAGATGGGTCTCTTCAGTTAGATCAATGATGTCTCTCCAGTGAAGAACCCTCTCACAGACTGTCTTTATATGCATTGTAGTACCTAGAGCTACAGTACTTTGTCAGTATACTTTAAATAAGCAGTATTCTACTCTGATTATCTTGCTCTACAGTAGATGTCTCACTTTGATTACTTTTATTGACCTCTATGTTCTTGGATTTGGGAGCTGTCGACAATTTCATTGGGCATGCTTTTGGTTGCTGGGAAATACCATAACATTTCCATATACAGTATGCTTGGAAAAGCTGCTGGTAATCTGTTTTTCACTGTGATGCATGGAATCATTCTTTTTAGTGAATTTATTCCATGTGTAACAGTTAACGTTACACAATTGTGTTCTGTTGGGAGAGCAAATTGCATTAGTTATCTATAATGTTAGAAGTCTTGTCTAGAGATGAGCGGGTTCGGTTTCTCTGAATCCGAACCCGCCAGAACTTCATGTTTTTTTTCACGGGTCCGAGCGACTCGGATCTTCCCGCCTTGCTCGGTTAACCCGAGCGCGCCCGAACGTCATCATGACGCTGTCGGATTCTCGCGAGGCTCGGATTCTATCGCGAGACTCGGATTCTATATAAGGAGCCGCGCGTCGCCGCCATTTTCACACGTGCATTGAGATTGATAGGGAGAGGACGTGGCTGGCGTCCTCTCCGTTTAGAATTAGAATAGATTAGAGAGACACTTGATTTACTAATTTTGGGGAGCATTAGGAGTACTCAGTAGTGTACAGTGCAGAGTTTTGCTGATAGTGACCAGTGACCACCACTTTTATTTATAATCCGTTCTCTGCCTGAAAAAAGCGATACACAGCACACAGTGACTCAGTCACATACCATATCTGTGTGCACTGCTCAGGCTCAGGCCAGTGTGCTGCATCATCTATTATCTATATATAATATTATATATATCTGTCTGACTGCTCAGCTCACACAGCTTATAATTGTGGGGGAGACTGGGGAGCACTACTGCAGTGCCAGTTATAGGTTATAGCAGGAGCCAGGAGTACATAATATAATCCGTTCTCTGCCTGAAAAAAGCGATACACAGCACACAGTGACTCAGTCACATACCATATCTGTGTGCACTGCTCAGGCTCAGGCCAGTGTGCTGCATCATCTATTATCTATATATAATATTATATATATCTGTCTGACTGCTCAGCTCACACAGCTTATAATTGTGGGGGAGACTGGGGAGCACTACTGCAGTGCCAGTTATAGGTTATAGCAGGAGCCAGGAGTACATAATATATTATATAGTGAGTGACCACCAGACACACAGTGCAGTTTATTTAATATATCCGTTCTCTGCCTGAAAAAAGCGATACACACAGTGACTCAGTCAGTCACATACCATATCTGTGTGCACTGCTCAGGCTCAGGCCAGTGTGCTGCATCATCTATATATATTATATATCTGTCTGACTGCTCAGCTCACACAGCTTATAATTGTGGGGGAGACTGGGGAGCACTACTGCAGTGCCAGTTATAGGTTATAGCAGGAGCCAGGAGTACATAATATTATATTAAAATTAAACAGTGCACACTTTTGCTGCAGGAGTGCCACTGCCAGTGTGACTAGTGACCAGTGACCTGACCACCAGTATATAATATTAGTAGTATACTATCTCTTTATCAACCAGTCTATATTAGCAGCAGACACAGTACAGTGCGGTAGTTCACGGCTGTGGCTACCTCTGTGTCGGCACTCGGCAGCCCGTCCATAATTGTATATACCACCTAACCGTGGTTTTTTTTTCTTTCTTTATACATACATACTAGTTACGAGTATACTATCTCTTTATCAACCAGTCTATATATTAGCAGCAGACACAGTACAGTGCGGTAGTTCACGGCTGTGGCTACCTCTGTGTCGGCACTCGGCAGCCCGTCCATAATTGTATATACCACCTAACCGTGGTTTTTTTTTCTTTCTTTATACATACATACTAGTTACGCGTATACTATCTCTTTATCAACCAGTCTATATATTAGCAGCAGACACAGTACAGTGCGGTAGTTCACGGCTGTGGCTACCTCTGTGTCGGCACTCGGCAGCCCGTCCATAATTGTATACTAGTATCCAATCCATCCATCTCCATTGTTTACCTGAGGTGCCTTTTAGTTGTGCCTATTAAAATATGGAGAACAAAAATGTTGAGGTTCCAAAATTAGGGAAAGATCAAGATCCACTTCCACCTCGTGCTGAAGCTGCTGCCACTAGTCATGGCCGAGACGATGAAATGCCAGCAACGTCGTCTGCCAAGGCCGATGCCCAATGTCATAGTACAGAGCATGTCAAATCCAAAACACCAAATATCAGTAAAAAAAGGACTCCAAAACCTAAAATAAAATTGTCGGAGGAGAAGCGTAAACTTGCCAATATGCCATTTACCACACGGAGTGGCAAGGAACGGCTGAGGCCCTGGCCTATGTTCATGGCTAGTGGTTCAGCTTCACATGAGGATGGAAGCACTCAGCCTCTCGCTAGAAAAATGAAAAGACTCAAGCTGGCAAAAGCAGCACAGCAAAGAACTGTGCATTCTTCGAAATCCCAAATCCACAAGGAGAGTCCAATTGTGTCGGTTGCGATGCCTGACCTTCCCAACACTGGACGTGAAGAGCATGCGCCTTCCACCATTTGCACGCCCCCTGCAAGTGCTGGAAGGAGCACCCGCAGTCCAGTTCCTGATAGTCAGATTGAAGATGTCAGTGTTGAAGTACACCAGGATGAGGAGGATATGGGTGTTGCTGGCGCTGGGGAGGAAATTGACCAGGAGGATTCTGATGGTGAGGTGGTTTGTTTAAGTCAGGCACCCGGGGAGACACCTGTTGTCCGTGGGAGGAATATGGCCGTTGACATGCCAGGTGAAAATACCAAAAAAATCAGCTCTTCGGTGTGGAGGTATTTCACCAGAAATGCGGACAACAGGTGTCAAGCCGTGTGTTCCCTTTGTCAAGCTGTAATAAGTAGGGGTAAGGACGTTAACCACCTCGGAACATCCTCCCTTATACGTCACCTGCAGCGCATTCATAATAAGTCAGTGACAAGTTCAAAAACTTTGGGTGACAGCGGAAGCAGTCCACTGACCAGTAAATCCCTTCCTCTTGTAACCAAGCTCACGCAAACCACCCCACCAACTCCCTCAGTGTCAATTTCCTCCTTCCCCAGGAATGCCAATAGTCCTGCAGGCCATGTCACTGGCAATTCTGACGAGTCCTCTCCTGCCTGGGATTCCTCCGATGCATCCTTGCGTGTAACGCCTACTGCTGCTGGCGCTGCTGTTGTTGCCGCTGGGAGTCGATGGTCATCCCAGAGGGGAAGTCGTAAGCCCACTTGTACTACTTCCAGTAAGCAATTGACTGTTCAACAGTCCTTTGCGAGGAAGATGAAATATCACAGCAGTCATCCTACTGCAAAGCGGATAACTGAGGCCTTGGCATCCTGGGTGGTGAGAAACGTGGTTCCGGTATCCATCATTACTGCAGAGCCAACTAGAGACTTGTTGGAGGTACTGTGTCCCCGGTACCAAATACCATCTAGGTTCCATTTCTCTAGGCAGGCGATACCGAAAATGTACACAGACCTCAGAAAAAGAGTCACCAGTGTCCTAAAAAATGCAGCTGTACCCAATGTCCACTTAACCACGGACATGTGGACAAGTGGAGCAGGGCAGGGTCAGGACTATATGACTGTGACAGCCCACTGGGTAGATGTATGGACTCCCGCCGCAAGAACAGCAGCGGCGGCACCAGTAGCAGCATCTCGCAAACGCCAACTCTTTCCTAGGCAGGCTACGCTTTGTATCACCGCTTTCCAGAATACGCACACAGCTGAAAACCTCTTACGGCAACTGAGGAAGATCATCGCGGAATGGCTTACCCCAATTGGACTCTCCTGTGGATTTGTGGCATCGGACAACGCCAGCAATATTGTGTGTGCATTAAATCTGGGCCAATTCCAGCACGTCCCATGTTTTGCACATACCTTGAATTTGGTGGTGCAGAATTTTTAAAAAAACGACAGGGGCGTGCAAGAGATGCTGTCGGTGGCCAGAAGAATTGCGGGACACTTTCGGCGTACAGGCACCACGTACAGAAAACTGGAGCACCACCAAAAACTACTGAACCTGCCCTGCCATCATCTGAAGCAAGAAGTGGTAACGAGGTGGAATTCAACCCTCTATATGCTTCAGAGGTTGGAGGAGCAGCAAAAGGCCATTCAAGCCTATACAATTGAGCACGATATAGTAGGTGGAATGCACCTGTCTCAAGTGCAGTGGAGAATGATTTCAACGTTGTGCAAGGTTCTGATGCCCTTTGAACTTGCCACACGTGAAGTCAGTTCAGACACTGCCAGCCTGAGTCAGGTCATTCCCCTCATCAGGCTTTTGCAGAAGAAGCTGGAGGCATTGAAGGAGGAGCTAACACGGAGCGATTCCGCTAGGCATGTGGGACTTGTGGATGCAGCCCTTAATTCGCTTAACAAGGATTCACGGGTGGTCAATCTGTTGAAATCAGAGCACTACATTTTGGCCACCGTGCTCGATCCTAGATTTAAAGCCTACCTTGGATCTCTCTTTCCGGCAGACACAGGTCTGCTGGAGTTGAAAGACCTGCTGGTGACAAAATTGTCAAGTCAAGCGGAACGCGACCTGTCAACATCTCCTCCTTCACATTCTCCCGCAACTGGGGGTGCGAGGAAAAGGCTCAGAATTTCGAGCCCACCCGCTGGCGGTGATGCAGGGCAGTCTGGAGCGACTGCTGATGCTGACATCTGGTCCGGACTGAAGGACCTGACAACGATTACGGACATGTCGTCTACTGTCACTGCATATGATTCTCTCAACATTGATAGAATGGTGGAGGATTATATGAGTGACCGCATCCAAGTAGGCACGTCACACAGTCCGTACTTATACTGGCAGGAAAAAGAGGCAATTTGGAGGCCCTTGCACAAACTGGCTTTATTCTACCTAAGTTGCCCTCCCACAAGTGTGTACTCCGAAAGAGTGTTTAGTGCCGCCGCTCACCTTGTCAGCAATCGGCGTACGAGGTTACATCCAGAAAATGTGGAGAAGATGATGTTCATTAAAATGAATTATAATCAATTCCTCCGCGGAGACATTGACCAGCAGCAATTGCCTCCACAAAGTACACAGGGAGCTGAGATGGTGGATTCCAGTGGGGACGAATTGATAATCTGTGAGGAGGGGGATGTACACGGTGATATATCGGAGGGTGAAGATGAGGTGGACATCTTGCCTCTGTAGAGCCAGTTTGTGCAAGGAGAGATTAATTGCTTCTTTTTTGGGGGGGGTCCAAACCAACCCGTCATATCAGTCACAGTCGTGTGGCAGACCCTGTCACTGAAATGATGGGTTGGTTAAAGTGTGCATGTCCTGTTTTGTTTATACAACATAAGGGTGGGTGGGAGGGCCCAAGGACAATTCCATCTTGCACCTCTTTTTTCTTTTCTTTTTCTTTGCATCATGTGCTGATTGGGGAGGGTTTTTTGGAAGGGACATCCTGCGTGACACTGCAGTGCCACTCCTAGATGGGCCCGGTGTTTGTGTCGGCCACTAGGGTCGCTAATCTTACTCACACAGTCAGCTACCTCATTGCGCCTCTTTTTTTCTTTGCGTCATGTGCTGTTTGGGGAGGGTTTTTTGGAAGGGCCATCCTGCGTGACACTGCAGTGCCACTCCTAGATGGGCCCGGTGTTTGTGTCGGCCACTAGGGTCGCTAATCTTACTCACACAGCTACCTCATTGCGCCTCTTTTTTTCTTTGCGTCATGTGCTGTTTGGGGAGGGTTTTTTGGAAGGGACATCCTGCGTGACACTGCAGTGCCACTCCTAGATGGGCCCGGTGTTTGTGTCGGCCACTAGGGTCGCTAATCTTACTCACACAGCTACCTCATTGCGCCTCTTTTTTTCTTTGCGTCATGTGCTGTTTGGGGAGGGTTTTTTGGAAGGGCCATCCTGCGTGACACTGCAGTGCCACTCCTAGATGGGCCCGGTGTTTGTGTCGGCCACTAGGGTCGCTAATCTTACTCACACAGTCAGCTACCTCATTGCGCCTCTTTTTTTCTTTGCGTCATGTGCTGTTTGGGGAGGGTTTTTTGGAAGGGCCATCCTGCGTGACACTGCAGTGCCACTCCTAGATGGGCCCGGTGTTTGTGTCGGCTACTAGGGTCGCTAATCTTACTCACACAGCTACCTCATTGCGCCTCTTTTTTTCTTTGCGTCATGTGCTGTTTGGGGAGGGTTTTTTGGAAGGGACATCCTGCGTGACACTGCAGTGCCACTCCTAGATGGGCCCGGTGTTTGTGTCGGCCACTAGGGTCGCTAATCTTACTCACACAGCTACCTCATTGCGCCTCTTTTTTTCTTTGCGTCATGTGCTGTTTGGGGAGGGTTTTTTGGAAGGGACATCCTGCGTGACACTGCAGTGCCACTCCTAGATGGGCCCGGTGTTTGTGTCGGCCACTAGGGTCGCTAATCTTACTCACACAGTCAGCTACCTCATTGCGCCTCTTTTTTTCTTTGCGTCATGTGCTGTTTGGGGAGGGTTTTTTGGAAGGGCCATCCTGCGTGACACTGCAGTGCCACTCCTAGATGGGCCCGGTGTTTGTGTCGGCCACTAGGGTCGCTAATCTTACTCACACAGCTACCTCATTGCGCCTCTTTTTTTCTTTGCGTCATGTGCTGTTTGGGGAGGGTTTTTTGGAAGGGACATCCTGCGTGACACTGCAGTGCCACTCCTAGATGGGCCCGGTGTTTGTGTCGGCCACTAGGGTCGCTTATCTTACTCACACAGCGACCTCGGTGCAAATTTTAGGACTAAAAATAATATTGTGAGGTGTGAGGTATTCAGAATAGACTGAAAATGAGTGTAAATTATGGTTTTTGAGGTTAATAATACTTTGGGATCAAAATGACCCCCAAATTCTATGATTTAAGCTGTTTTTTAGTGTTTTTGGAAAAATACACCCGAATCCAAAACACACCCGAATCCGACAAAAAAAATTCGGTGAGGTTTTGCCAAAACGCGTTCGAACCCAAAACACGGCCGCGGAACCGAACCCATAACCAAAACACAAAACCCGAAAAATTTCAGGCGCTCATCTCTAGTCTTGTCCTTCAGCAGCACCCAACAGCCACCCCTTTGATTGACTAAGTGGCAGTATAAAATCACAACCAACACATAAAATTGGTGCTCTCTTTTGTTCACTTCAAAACTTGTTGATCTTATCCATGGGACCACCATCTTTTCTGGAGCTAAGATATACCTATGATGTTACATATATGACTCACAAAAAGGAAATTAGTAAAAAAAAAAACCCTGTTAATAATCAGGATAAATCAATCGATTACCTAGCAACCTGTGGTATTTGAGCTGCCACAGGGATTTCTATACCGCATCACTTCCGGTCGCTTGTAGCCAGGCAACAAATACCCAGTTGCTAACACAAATTACGTTAGCCTCAGATTGAAAAAAACATTGTGCATAAATGTACACGGCTGTTGAACTCCCCCAATATATATAGCAAACATACGTAAGGGTCAGCAAGAACCAACCCTATCCTCTTACTACCAAAGTAAACAGGAATGTCACAATCGATAGTATGATTAACAGGCGGGCTGCACCAATAGCACACAGGCACCCATCAGAATAGTCATCAGGGCATTGCAAGTATATACATTTAAAAATGACTAAACATAATGCTAAACATAGATCCCCAAAACCTATAAAAAACCACAAGGGAAAATCGCATCACGAGATGCACATAAACCTAGTGGAGTACATATAAACTCAATGAAAAAAACAAAAAACACAAAAGGATCAGAGGACATGACTGATAGATCACTCAAAGAGCTGAACACCCCTGCACTGTCACAAAAAATAATGAAACATAAAAATATCATGAAAAATTAGCAAAAATCAGACAGGCATCAGCCTCAGACGATGCCAAATCACAAAAACATGTGCAATGGATTCTGTTCATTGAGTCCTTTCGGTGACATTGTCCTAAAGAAATGGATCCAATATGCCTCGCGTTTTAGTAACAACTTGTTCCTGTCCCCTCCCCTGGCAAGAGGAGGCACCCAGTCAATTATCATGGACCGCATGGTGGAAAGTTGGTGCTTGAATTGCAAGAAATGTGCTGCCACCGGTTTGTCAGTCTTACCGGTCGAGTAAGCCAAATGAATGTATATGTATACACACACACTTACTTACATACATATATTTATCTAAATACGGGGGGGGGGGGGGCACCAATATTTATCTCTCCTGGTGGTGAGAGAGAGTTGTCACAGACAATCTTAAGATCTTTACAAGAGGTTCTGAAGCGCTGTCCTCAGGGCACCCTAACGGTCCATGGGCGTGATGTACTAAATAAAAAATGTGGTAAAACCTCTGTTTTTTTTTTACAGCATTTTCAAATGTACTGACCCTCAGCCACCCATGTATCGACTGCAGAGGGTATCACCATCTTTTTATGGCGATACCCTATAGAAGCATATGGGCTTCTTACCGCATCCTGCCGCCTCTGCCGCCCCACGCCACTCACACGACCCCCCTCATGTGATTCCTGTCAGCCTCCCGGTGCACTCCACGATCCCCCAATCCCCTCCTCCCCCGAACACAGCCATTTGTCCTTCCGGCTGCAGGGAGAAGGAGGCGTAGCCCAGGGTCTCCCTGCACACGTCACCTTCCAGGACTGGGAGGTGACGAACCAGACAGAGACCCCCTGCCAACCCTCTCACGGGTATCGCAGGGGGCCTCTGTCATCGCATTGCGATGGTAAATGCAGATGTTAGCACATATACGATTAGTATCGCAGCGATGATCGCGGTGGGCGGCGATGTATGTTACTACATCCCGCCCCAAGTTTTAAGTTTATCCATGGTTGGCCACAAGCAGGGCTGAAACTAGGATTTTCGTCACCCGGGGCAAGTCATTAGTTTGCGCCCCCACCAAAAAAACCCCCCAAAAAACAAAATAAAAACAAAAACAAAACAAGAGTATAACAAACTCTGTCAGACTAAAATATCAGATTACCCCTATGTGCCTCATATGCCCTACAGTGTGCGTCACATGCCCTGCCAGCGTGTTCAACTACATGCTCCACTGTGTGTCCCCATACATTGCACTATATCATAACACTTCGTCACTGCACTACATTCCCCTATCCATTGCACTACATCACTATACTACATCCCCTACATGCTGAACTACATCACTACACTACATGCCCCTATGCACTGCAATACATACCCTATATGCTACACTACATCACTACACTACATCCCCTTATATGCTACACCACATCAGTGCACTACATGCCCCTATATACTGCAATACATTACTACACTACATACCCTATACGGTACACTACATCCCTACACTACATCCCCCTATAAGCTACACCAAATCCCCCCATCTGGGAGGCAAAGCGGAGCTTGGTACTGCTAACTGAGAGCACAGTGCGCTTCTATAGCTTGCACAGTGTACCGCACGCTAGTCGCAGCACTGCCTGGCAAAGAAGAGCGTTTAAGACAGTAGCCGGCATAGAAGAGATCCCAGGTACTGAAGCTCACCCGCACAATGTTGGAGCCAGCTGTGGGCAGACAGGTGGGTCAGAGACACTGCCAAGGGTGCTGTCTGCTGCCTCACTGCCGGTAAAAAAACAAAACAAAAACCTTGTTCCCCTGTAACTCCTTGGCGCCCCCTCAAATCCTGCACCCGGGGCGCATGCACCCTTAGCCCCCCCCCCCCCCCCCCTAGTTACGGCCCCTCCACAAGTGACTTCATTGGCATCTCAGTCAATTTGATTTAACCATGTGTGCTGAGCCATGGATATACCTAAAATCTGGTCCGTATGGAGTGCCTTGAAGACCACATTTGAGAACCTGTGATATATACAGTATATACAGTATATACAGTATACGGATTACTTTACTGGGTGCTTACTATTTGTCCCCCTCCTCGGCCGTAATTACAGACCCTCAGACAGAGCTGGATTAAGGCTGTGGAGTGCCCGGGGCACCTAAGATTTGGAGCAACATTTGGTACACAGGTATTGGTTTACTGTGTGCAAGTCTTCACCGTGTACATGAAAAGGGGACGTGGTCACACCCCAATTTTATGTTACGCACAGGGCTGTCTTAACAGCAGTGCAGGCCCCTGGGCACAGCAATGCATTGGGGCCCCTACCCATCCTCCAGCAGTAGGGGTGGAGAGTGCTATCAGCGACAGCTTTAAAGTCCCGTGGGCATTAGGGGGTGTTCTATCTTTCGCTCAGCATGTAATTTCTGCTAATTATTAATTTACTCCACAGATGGGGCATGAGGGAGAACAATAAACTGTAGAAGGGGGCATTGTGCTGAAAGAAGGGTCCCCGATACACAGGGCCGGATAAAGGTCTGTGGGGGCCCCTGGGCAACAAATTTGTGGGGCCTCCTCGCATAGTCCTCACAACTGCAAAAAAAACATTGGAGTAGGAGTACAGCATTTACCTGTCTCCTCTCCGTCCTCCTCGGCAGCTGAGCTGTTTCTTTACTGCTGCGGCCGCCAAGGAGCTTCACTCACAGCAAATCTCACTCACTCACTCAAATCTCGCGAGACTTCACACTGCAGTGAGTGAAGCTCCTCGGCGGCTGCAGCTGTAATGGAACATCTCAGTTGCAGAGGAGGACAGAGAGGAGACAGGTACATGCTGTACTACTACTCCAAGGTTTTTTTGCAGTTGTGAGGACAGTGTGTGGGGGCCCACTTGTGTGAGGGCCCTGGGACGACCGCCCCTTCCGTCCCGCCGTTAATCCGGCTCTGCCGATACATGACTTCTAGGGTGGTAGGGGTGTTTAATACGTAAGGGAGGGGTGGATAGTGGAGTGTGCTTCGTAGTCATAATTTTCCGGTGGGAGGGCAACATGCTTGACTGCAAATATCTCCAGTTTCTGGAAATAGATTTCTTAGCTTCCAATGGGATAAACAACTAGAGAGTCCCACCTTTCAGGAGATACTGAGGACTTGGGGATCAGAGTTCAGGAGCCAGAGCAATCCAGCGACGTAAATCTAAAACTGTATACTAGGCGTGTGGAGCTGGAGCAGGGAGCAGCTGCTGGAAGGCTGATATCTCTGGATCTGGGCGTAGTGGAGACAAGCTGCCAGTGTCCACCGAAAGGGGTGAGTCCCAGCTTTTGGAGTATACTCTCAGAAAAACTCTAAGTCAGACAGAACCCGAGCTATCTGTCTGGGAAGAGCAAGTAACAGGCTTGGATGGGGACCACTGCTTTGACATTGGATATCTCCGATTCCCCAAGGCCAATTTTGAGAAATCTGGTATCCCTGGAAAGAGGGGATCCTCAGCTATCAGCCTAGGACCCTTATACTCCTGGGGCCCTTGGGCAAGTGCCCATTGAGCCCATACGAAAAGACGGCCCTGGTTACGCAGGGTGTGTGTACATCTCTTCCGCAGCTGCTGGTCTGGGCCCTGCCTTGTGTGAATAGCAGGAGAGAGCGTTACATCCCTAACTTTCCTCCCCACAGGACACTGCATCCCACACATATACATAGAGTCACATACATTCATACGTGCTGTCTCACACCGATACACATACATACTGTCACATACATAGTCATACATATATACAGTCACATACATGCATGCATTGGTAAATCTGCCTGCTTCGCAGTCCCATAGAAACCTATGGGATCTGTTTTTGCTATTGAAAATTGAGGGTCCGTCCTTCTTAAATGCTGGGGTTTTCAGTGGATATGCCCACAAATATTCTTTAAAAAATATGCCCCTTAAGAGATACAGTAGATGACCACATTTTTTTCATTCATGTGGAAAATTACAGCACTGTAGATATATACACCAAAAAATATGCATAAATATGTCCATATATATGGGGCAGTACGGATGGTGTCAATGCAATCGTGAATGTTTGTGCGTGTACATGTGGTAGGAAATATAGATTGTAAACTCCACTGGAGCAGGGACTGATGTGAATGGACAATTATTCTCTGTAAAGCGCTGCGGAATATGTGTGCGCTATATAAATAACTGGTAACAATAAATAAATAAATATAAATATACATTGTATATTTTTGAATTGTGATCTCATATGTCTACGAAACTAATAATCTGCCCATTATACTGTTAGTAGGGTGATTCTGGATAGAGTTTTAATCTGATGATTTCTGTGTACTGATCCATCCCTTTTTGAGCATGTTTTGATCTCTGTCTGCCCTGACCTCTGTCTGGATATTTGGACTACTGAATTTTGCGGGATCTGGTCTGAAGATCGACAGTGTCTAGGCCGACAATGTTTAGGTCGACCACTATAGGTCGACAGTCACTAGGTTGACAGGGTCTGAAGTAGAGATGAGCGGGTTCGGTTTCTCTGAATCCGAACCCGCCAGAACTTCATGTTTTTTTTCACGGGTCCGAGCGACTCGGATCTTCCCGCCTTGCTCGGTTAACCCGAGCGCGCCCGAACGTCATCATGACGCTGTCGGATTCTCGCGAGGCTCGGATTCTATCGCGAGACTCGGATTCTATATAAGGAGCCGCGCGTCGCCGCCATTTTCACACGTGCATTGAGATTGATAGGGAGAGGACGTGGCTGGCGTCCTCTCCGTTTAGAATTAGAATAGATTAGAGAGACACTTGATTTACTAATTTTGGGGAGCATTAGGAGTACTCAGTAGTGTACAGTGCAGAGTTTTGCTGATAGTGACCAGTGACCACCACTTTTATTTATAATCCGTTCTCTGCCTGAAAAAAGCGATACACAGCACACAGTGACTCAGTCACATACCATATCTGTGTGCACTGCTCAGGCTCAGGCCAGTGTGCTGCATCATCTATTATCTATATATAATATTATATATATCTGTCTGACTGCTCAGCTCACACAGCTTATAATTGTGGGGGAGACTGGGGAGCACTACTGCAGTGCCAGTTATAGGTTATAGCAGGAGCCAGGAGTACATAATATAATCCGTTCTCTGCCTGAAAAAAGCGATACACAGCACACAGTGACTCAGTCACATACCATATCTGTGTGCACTGCTCAGGCTCAGGCCAGTGTGCTGCATCATCTATTATCTATATATAATATTATATATATCTGTCTGACTGCTCAGCTCACACAGCTTATAATTGTGGGGGAGACTGGGGAGCACTACTGCAGTGCCAGTTATAGGTTATAGCAGGAGCCAGGAGTACATAATATATTATATAGTGAGTGACCACCAGACACACAGTGCAGTTTATTTAATATATCCGTTCTCTGCCTGAAAAAAGCGATACACACAGTGACTCAGTCAGTCACATACCATATCTGTGTGCACTGCTCAGGCTCAGGCCAGTGTGCTGCATCATCTATATATATTATATATCTGTCTGACTGCTCAGCTCACACAGCTTATAATTGTGGGGGAGACTGGGGAGCACTACTGCAGTGCCAGTTATAGGTTATAGCAGGAGCCAGGAGTACATAATATTATATTAAAATTAAACAGTGCACACTTTTGCTGCAGGAGTGCCACTGCCAGTGTGACTAGTGACCAGTGACCTGACCACCAGTATATAATATTAGTAGTATACTATCTCTTTATCAACCAGTCTATATTAGCAGCAGACACAGTACAGTGCGGTAGTTCACGGCTGTGGCTACCTCTGTGTCGGCACTCGGCAGCCCGTCCATAATTGTATATACCACCTAACCGTGGTTTTTTTTTCTTTCTTTATACATACATACTAGTTACGAGTATACTATCTCTTTATCAACCAGTCTATATATTAGCAGCAGACACAGTACAGTGCGGTAGTTCACGGCTGTGGCTACCTCTGTGTCGGCACTCGGCAGCCCGTCCATAATTGTATATACCACCTAACCGTGTTTTTTTTTTCTTTCTTTATACATACATACTAGTTACGAGTATACTATCTCTTTATCAACCAGTCTATATATTAGCAGCAGACACAGTACAGTGCGGTAGTTCACGGCTGTGGCTACCTCTGTGTCGGCACTCGGCAGCCCGTCCATAATTGTATATACCACCTAACCGTGGTTTTTTTTTCTTTCTTTATACATACATACTAGTTACGAGTATACTATCTCATTATCAACCAGTCTATATTAGCAGCAGACACAGTACAGTGCGGTAGTTCACGGCTGTGGCTACCTCTGTGTCGGCACTCGGCAGCCCGTCCATAATTGTATATACCACCTAACCGTGGTTTTTTTTTCTTTCTTTATACATACATACTAGTTACGAGTATACTATCTCTTTATCAACCAGTCTATATATTAGCAGCAGACACAGTACAGTGCGGTAGTTCACGGCTGTGGCTACCTCTGTGTCGGCACTCGGCAGCCCGTCCATAATTGTATATACCACCTAACCGTGGTTTTTTTTTCTTTCTTTATACATACATACTAGTTACGAGTATACTATCTCTTTATCAACCAGTCTATATATTAGCAGCAGACACAGTACAGTGCGGTAGTTCACGGCTGTGGCTACCTCTGTGTCGGCACTCGGCAGCCCGTCCATAATTGTATATACCACCTAACTGTGGTTTTTTTTTCTTTCTTTATACATACATACTAGTTACGAGTATACTATCTCTTTATCAACCAGTCTATATTAGCAGCAGACACAGTACAGTGCGGTAGTTCACGGCTGTGGCTACCTCTGTGTCGGCACTCGGCAGCCCGTCCATAATTGTATATACCACCTAACCGTGGTTTTTTTTTCTTTCTTTATACATACATACTAGTTACGAGTATACTATCTCTTTATCAACCAGTCTATATATTAGCAGCAGACACAGTACAGTGCGGTAGTTCACGGCTGTGGCTACCTCTGTGTCGGCACTCGGCAGCCCGTCCATAATTGTATACTAGTATCCAATCCATCCATCTCCATTGTTTACCTGAGGTGCCTTTTAGTTGTGCCTATTAAAATATGGAGAACAAAAATGTTGAGGTTCCAAAATTAGGGAAAGATCAAGATCCACTTCCACCTCGTGCTGAAGCTGCTGCCACTAGTCATGGCCGAGACGATGAAATGCCAGCAACGTCGTCTGCCAAGGCCGATGCCCAATGTCATAGTACAGAGCATGTCAAATCCAAAACACCAAATATCAGTAAAAAAAGGACTCCAAAACCTAAAATAAAATTGTCGGAGGAGAAGCGTAAACTTGCCAATATGCCATTTACCACACGGAGTGGCAAGGAATGGCTGAGGCCCTGGCCTATGTTCATGGCTAGTGGTTCAGCTTCACATGAGGATGGAAGCACTCAGCCTCTCGCTAGAAAAATGAAAAGACTCAAGCTGGCAAAAGCAGCACAGCAAAGAACTGTGCATTCTTCGAAATCCCAAATCCACAAGGAGAGTCCAATTGTGTCGGTTGCGATGCCTGACCTTCCCAACACTGGACGTGAAGAGCATGCGCCTTCCACCATTTGCACGCCCCCTGCAAGTGCTGGAAGGAGCACCCGCAGTCCAGTTCCTGATAGTCAGATTGAAGATGTCAGTGTTGAAGTACACCAGGATGAGGAGGATATGGGTGTTGCTGGCGCTGGGGAAGAAATTGACCAGGAGGATTCTGATGGTGAGGTGGTTTGTTTAAGTCAGGCACCCGGGGAGACACCTGTTGTCCGTGGGAGGAATATGGCCGTTGACATGCCAGGTGAAAATACCAAAAAAATCAGCTCTTCGGTGTGGAGGTATTTCACCAGAAATGCGGACAACAGGTGTCAAGCCGTGTGTTCCCTTTGTCAAGCTGTAATAAGTAGGGGTAAGGACGTTAACCACCTCGGAACATCCTCCCTTATACGTCACCTGCAGCGCATTCATAATAAGTCAGTGACAAGTTCAAAAACTTTGGGTGACAGCGGAAGCAGTCCACTGACCAGTAAATCCCTTCCTCTTGTAACCAAGCTCACGCAAACCACCCCACCAACTCCCTCAGTGTCAATTTCCTCCTTCCCCAGGAATGCCAATAGTCCTGCAGGCCATGTCACTGGCAATTCTGACGAGTCCTCTCCTGCCTGGGATTCCTCCGATGCATCCTTGCGTGTAACGCCTACTGCTGCTGGCGCTGCTGTTGTTGCCGCTGGGAGTCGATGGTCATCCCAGAGGGGAAGTCGTAAGCCCACTTGTACTACTTCCAGTAAGCAATTGACTGTTCAACAGTCCTTTGCGAGGAAGATGAAATATCACAGCAGTCATCCTACTGCAAAACGGATAACTGAGGCCTTGGCATCCTGGGTGGTGAGAAACGTGGTTCCGGTATCCATCATTACTGCAGAGCCAACTAGAGACTTGTTGGAGGTACTGTGTCCCCGGTACCAAATACCATCTAGGTTCCATTTCTCTAGGCAGGCGATACCGAAAATGTACACAGACCTCAGAAAAAGAGTCACCAGTGTCCTAAAAAATGCAGCTGTACCCAATGTCCACTTAACCACGGACATGTGGACAAGTGGAGCAGGGCAGGGTCAGGACTATATGACTGTGACAGCCCACTGGGTAGATGTATGGACTCCCGCCGCAAGAACAGCAGCGGCGGCACCAGTAGCAGCATCTCGCAAACGCCAACTCTTTCCTAGGCAGGCTACGCTTTGTATCACCGCTTTCCAGAATACGCACACAGCTGAAAACCTCTTACGGCAACTGAGGAAGATCATCGCGGAATGGCTTACCCCAATTGGACTCTCCTGTGGATTTGTGGCATCGGACAACGCCAGCAATATTGTGTGTGCATTAAATCTGGGCCAATTCCAGCACGTCCCATGTTTTGCACATACCTTGAATTTGGTGGTGCAGAATTAAAAAACGACAGGGGCGTGCAAGAGATGCTGTCGGTGGCCAGAAGAATTGCGGGACACTTTCGGCGTACAGGCACCACGTACAGAAAACTGGAGCACCACCAAAAACTGCTGAACCTGCCCTGCCATCATCTGAAGCAAGAAGTGGTAACGAGGTGGAATTCAACCCTCTATATGCTTCAGAGGTTGGAGGAGCAGCAAAAGGCCATTCAAGCCTATACAATTGAGCACGATATAGTAGGTGGAATGCACCTGTCTCAAGTGCAGTGGAGAATGATTTCAACGTTGTGCAAGGTTCTGATGCCCTTTGAACTTGCCACACGTGAAGTCAGTTCAGACACTGCCAGCCTGAGTCAGGTCATTCCCCTCATCAGGCTTTTGCAGAAGAAGCTGGAGGCATTGAAGGAGGAGCTAACACGGAGCGATTCCGCTAGGCATGTGGGACTTGTGGATGCAGCCCTTAATTCGCTTAACAAGGATTCACGGGTGGTCAATCTGTTGAAATCAGAGCACTACATTTTGGCCACCGTGCTCGATCCTAGATTTAAAGCCTACCTTGGATCTCTCTTTCCGGCAGACACAGGTCTGCTGGAGTTGAAAGACCTGCTGGTGACAAAATTGTCAAGTCAAGCGGAACGCGACCTGTCAACATCTCCTCCTTCACATTCTCCCGCAACTGGGGGTGCGAGGAAAAGGCTCAGAATTCCGAGCCCACCCGCTGGCGGTGATGCAGGGCAGTCTGGAGCGACTGCTGATGCTGACATCTGGTCCGGACTGAAGGACCTGACAACGATTACGGACATGTCGTCTACTGTCACTGCATATGATTCTCTCAACATTGATAGAATGGTGGAGGATTATATGAGTGACCGCATCCAAGTAGGCACGTCACACAGTCCGTACTTATACTGGCAGGAAAAAGAGGCAATTTGAAGGCCCTTGCACAAACTGGCTTTATTCTACCTAAGTTGCCCTCCCACAAGTGTGTACTCCGAAAGAGTGTTTAGTGCCGCCGCTCACCTTGTCAGCAATCGGCGTACGAGGTTACATCCAGAAAATGTGGAGAAGATGATGTTCATTAAAATGAATTATAATCAATTCCTCCGCGGAGACATTGACCAGCAGCAATTGCCTCCACAAAGTACACAGGGAGCTGAGATGGTGGATTCCAGTGGGGACGAATTGATAATCTGTGAGGAGGGGGATGTACACGGTGATATATCGGAGGGTGAAGATGAGGTGGACATCTTGCCTCTGTAGAGCCAGTTTGTGCAAGGAGAGATTAATTGCTTCTTTTTTGGGGGGGGTCCAAACCAACCCGTCATATCAGTCACAGTCGTGTGGCAGACCCTGTCACTGAAATGATGGGTTGGTTAAAGTGTGCATGTCCTGTTTTGTTTATACAACATAAGGGTGGGTGGGAGGGCCCAAGGACAATTCCATCTTGCACCTCTTTTTTCTTTTCTTTTTCTTTGCATCATGTGCTGATTGGGGAGGGTTTTTTGGAAGGGACATCCTGCGTGACACTGCAGTGCCACTCCTAGATGGGCCCGGTGTTTGTGTCGGCCACTAGGGTCGCTAATCTTACTCACACAGTCAGCTACCTCATTGCGCCTCTTTTTTTCTTTGCGTCATGTGCTGTTTGGGGAGGGTTTTTTGGAAGGGACATCCTGCGTGACACTGCAGTGCCACTCCTAGATGGGCCCGGTGTTTGTGTCGGCCACTAGGGTCGCTAATCTTACTCACACAGCTACCTCATTGCGCCTCTTTTTTTCTTTGCGTCATGTGCTGTTTGGGGAGGGTTTTTTGGAAGGGACATCCTGCGTGACACTGCAGTGCCACTCCTAGATGGGCCCGGTGTTTGTGTCGGCCACTAGGGTCGCTAATCTTACTCACACAGCTACCTCATTGCGCCTCTTTTTTTCTTTGCGTCATGTGCTGTTTGGGGAGGGTTTTTTGGAAGGGACATCCTGCGTGACACTGCAGTGCCACTCCTAGATGGGCCCGGTGTTTGTGTCGGCCACTAGGGTCGCTTATCTTACTCACACAGCGACCTCGGTGCAAATTTTAGGACTAAAAATAATATTGTGAGGTGTGAGGTATTCAGAATAGACTGAAAATGAGTGTAAATTATGGTTTTTGAGGTTAATAATACTTTGGGATCAAAATGACCCCCAAATTCTATGATTTAAGCTGTTTTTTAGTGTTTTTGGAAAAAAACACCCGAATCCAAAACACACCCGAATCCGACAAAAAAAATTCGGTGAGGTTTTGCCAAAACGCGTTCGAACCCAAAACACGGCCGCGGAACCGAACCCAAAACCAAAACACAAAACCCGAAAAATTTCAGGCGCTCATCTCTAGTCTGAAGGTCGACAGGGTTTCTAGGTCGATATGGTCTAGGTCGACATGAGTTTTTCACATTTTTTCTTTTTTTAACTTTTTCATACTTAACGATCCACGCGGACTACAATTGGGAATAGTAACCTGTGCCAAGCTCTGCGGTAGTGGAGCGAGGCACCTTGCCTGAAGCATGGCGAGCGAAGAGAGCCATGCGAGGGGACACTGTCAAAGTCAGAAAAATGTCTCTATGCACGTTGCCATATTTGCGCCGCACACTGGTCCGTGCTGCGCATGCGTACGCTCTCCCGTGGAGGCGCATACCCGCAATAGCGTGCACTCGCAGGCGCGGTATGCGCATTTACGGTAGAGTTTATGTAGTCGTAGCGTGCGACTCATTCGTTACAAATGTTCACAATTAATGTAGTTTATAGATCATGGTCCCTTTGATAGATTCTGAAAGTTTGGTTAAAATACAATGTCCCAGAGCTGAGGAATCCCTCTTTATATCGTACGAAGGGTCTAACAGGAATCATACAGCAGTGTTTGGTACCCATCGGAAGAGTATTTAATTAGCAATATTCCGGTGTTGGTTTGGAGCGTATTAATCGCTCGTGCGAATAATTATGGACATAAGAAGTTTATGTCCATTTCTATTATTTACACATACTCAGGTATGCGGCGGGAAACCCAGTTTCCCACCCACCTGAGCTGTTGGAAATCGTCACAGCCCACCTATATGAATCACCCTATGACCTTTTGTTATGATACAGGGCCGAATTCCTTCGGCCAATGGACAATGGGATTGTAGGACCAGGAGATTGCATTGTGTGTGGGGCATAAATAGGCAGGCCGACCACATCCAGCTCTCACTCTCTCATCAACGGTTATCTGCTGATAGCCGGGAGCTGGATATCGAGGTGCAGGCGATCATACCCTTTGTGCGTAAGTTTCTCTCCGTAATCATTGTCTTTCTGTGAGCCAATTTCTCTCATCTCATCTCTCTCTCTCTCTCTCTCTCTCTCTCTCTGTTCTGTTCTCTCATATCTCCCCTAGACTAGGCTAGTATTGTATTGTATTAGATAGTATTGTATTGTATTGCATTTAGGTCAGTGTAGTATTGTCTTTTTGTATTTATTGTTTAGTTCTGTGGTTAGGAAGTCTCTGTTATATTGTAGTGTATCATTTGTACTGTTATCCCCTTTTACAAGTATATTAGATATAATACAGTTAATAGGCTTTGGAACCTAAACCAGCATCTGTGTATTTCCTATAGTGTTAAGTGTTCACTTGAGCGTCGGTGACGCTCAAGCAGCTTTGTAGTTAGTCAGGTTACACAAGGTTGCACTTACACCCTGTACTCACATTAAGGTATTCTGTGCATTTCTTTGGTATAAGGTTTAAACATTAAGGTATAGCGTTGTGAGCGTCTGCGCCGCTGGTGACCTCCTCGTGGTTTCGAGCGTAAGCTACGCCATAGCGAATCATTACTCTAGTCATAGCCAATAACGTGTCCTGTGATCCCTGGGCCGTGAGCGAACGTGACGCTTGAGCGTCTCGCCTACGGCTGAACGATCGTTACGCAACTAGCGTACCATTACGGTACTTCTTAAGTAAACAGCGTACAGTGTTCTTAGCTTCATAAAGGGTTGTTTATACGACAAAGGAATTTAGCATTGTCAATTGGGGGACTCGTCCTATCCTTCTCATATCTGCACTAGGTAGATCAGCAGACATTATCCCTCCAGCAAAGGGTGGGAGATTGTCTCATAGTGCTGGCGGGATAAGCGTCTGCTTCGCTTAGATAAAGAGTGCTGAAGGAATCCGGGAACCGGAAGTAAGAACAAAACGCTTGTGTCTTTTAAAACTGTTTATTTCTCTTCTGTCTTGCGTATACACGCACGCATACATATATCTGCATTTTCTGTTTCATTTTCGTATATCACTATTCCTGTTTGCCAAATTTTATAGTTGATAGAAAGTGCTAAAAAGAGATTTGCTGTTATTTCATAGTAGAGGTGATAGTTAAAGTATAGAACAAACACACGGTTTGTCTGAGATACAAGGCAGTCAGTGTGGATTGCGGTAGATGATCAGGGATCATTTACATTGATAAAAATAGAAATTGTGTTACGGTGGATCTTTATATTGCGTACACGTGTCGCTAACAAAGACTAGCGTACGCAATCCAAAGGCAGACGCACGCAGCGTTCATTACGCAACGTAGCGTCCGGTTACGCCCACGTAGCTCAAGCTGTGATAAAGTGAAGTAACGCAAAGGCGATAAGTAACGCACAGCGGTAGATAACGCGACGCGGTAAATAACGCAAATCTATTTTTGGAAAAATCTGAAATTTAGTTTAACAGATCCTGCTCCTAATTGGTAACACTTTTGGCCTAAAGACAATTTCTGCGCAGAAATAGATATAGAAACAAAAGTGTACATGTGTTGAGTGAGTGTGTTTTGTATACAAAAGTTTATATAACTTTAAGGTGGAACCAAAAGGAAAGCCGGGTACTCGTCAAGGGACACACGTGTAAGTGACATATACGGTGGCTAGGGAGGCATCCCTGGTTAAATAATATTTGAGCATTAGAGTATAGCGGACCATAAGGTAACAAGACCAGGAGGTCATAAGGTAACAAGACCAGGAGGTCATAAGGTAACAGACCAGGAGGTCATAAGGTAACAGGTAAAATAGACAAAGAGGTCCGCTATAAAAGTCCAGTGGCACAACGCCTGGGGTGTTGGTGCAGAACCCATATAGGCCATACAAGCTCTTGCTGAAGGAATCGCGGCCGGAAACATCGATTCCATTGATCTTTCAGTACATGACAAGTAGTGCTCGTGTACTGAACGATTGGACCGCACGTAATTGTGTGCAGTAGTTAGTAATCTGACCTAATACCATTAGAGTAAAGTGGTCACAAACGCTATTTGTACATTCTGACGTGATTTGTGTAATTTTTTATTTTTGGAAGGGAAGTTCGCTGGTCACTCAGGAACTATCCAACAACCGATACTTGCTGGGGAACGCGCCCCAGTAAATAAAGGTTCACAGGGGCCCTAGGTTGGGTACAGCAGCTCTGGTTACAGTGATTGCAGTACTGGCCAACGTGGGCGAGAAGTAAGTGGGGTACTTGATAAACCACCACCGCCGGCCTGCCCAAGGACATCTTGGTTTGTTTGTAAGGGTTCGCTGAAAACCTTGAGATAAAGATCCAAGGAGGAATAAGCAACGCCTGCAGATTATGGGGGCCATTTGTTCAGGTAGGGGGCGATCAACCTCGGTTCGGGTTGATTCAGAGAACCGACCAGTTGGGTCGGCACGATATGTAATGTGTGAAAAATACGGTAGTCACACAGAGGTTTTATGTGATGAATGGGAGAGAATGACTGTACAAGACAGGGACAAATTCCCAAGAATAGGTAGCTTTAGTCCAGAAGTGTTACAAAATTTAAGGAGGAGGATATGTCTCGTAAAATCAACAAAGAGACGAATTCAACATCATGATTGTTTACAGTTATGGCACCAGGAAGGCGAGATACAGAGAGGTTTGGCTCTGGCGGCGGGATCTGGGGCAGTCAGGAAGTTGATTGCCACAGCTCCTCCTCCACCATACATTGCAGGAGAGAAGTTGATTGCGGAGAGAAACGCACTGGGTTGTAAAACACAAACTCTTAGTAACATTGTAAATGATAATGATGTTAACCAAATAACTCATGCAAGTATTAACCCGTGCAAGATGTACCCTGTTTTGAACCTTCCTCAGGAGTGTGATCAAGAAGACGATTCAGCAACAATTTCAGCTCTCTCTCTTGCAGCCACCATAGCAGAGACCACAGTAGGCACAGCGACACCCACGAGATTAGTGAAAGCCCCTAGCGGAGGGATAGGTGAGGTCGTGTCAACGGGTAAGTACGGCACCATGCACTACACTGAAACAATTGTACCACAACAAGCTGTAGAATCTACACAGGAAGAGGCTGTTAGAATTGCTCCTGTAAGGGTAATAGCAGTTCCCAATGGAAAAACAGATGTGTCTGGAGCCACTCCCATAAGGAACATTGCCATGTACACTCCATTTTCCAGAATGGAATTAAGAACAATAGTGTCCGAATTTCCTGACCCCAGGAAGGATTTAGTTGCTAGCCAAAAATACATCAGGGATCTAGGTAACACTGTAGAACCCAACAACAAGGATTGGCAGATACTGCTAAGAGCTTGTTTACCTTCCAATGTTGACGCAACTCAATTTTTAGCTGACTGTGCATTGGATAAAGATGTACCGCTTACAGACGTGTACAACAAGGATAATGTAAAAAGGATAAATTTACAGCTAAAGGAGTATTTCCCAGCCGTTGTTAAATGGAACAAGATATTTTCCATTAAGCAAAAGGAGTCCGAAACGGCAACAGAGTATTTTCACCGGGCACTATTAGAAATGGCAAAGTACACTGGTATAGAAGACATTAAGACCAACCCAAACCATCGAGAAGTAGCAGTATCTGTACTGATGGATGGTTTGAAAGAAACATTAAAAGCTAGGGTACAGACCACACAACCATGTTGGCGAGGTCTGTCAGTGTCCACATTGAGAGAAGCTGCTATTGATCACGACAGAAACATCACTAGGCACAGGGAGTCGCAAAGTGATAAGTTGATGTCCGTAAGTATACAGGCGCTGACCACAAGGCAACCTGCGTATGTACCACCGAATCCTGTGGGTAAGGCAAGTGTAATAACATGTTTTTCTTGTAACAGACCGGGACACTTTGCACGAGAATGTAGAACAAAGAATGTACAAAGATCTTTTCAACCCCCTAGACAACAACACAACACACGACATTGGGAGCAGGGTCCACAGAGGCGGAGTTTTGAGCCACATACAGGGGAAACAAAAAGATATCCCCCAAACAGAGACTGGCATGCCTCTGGTAGTTCCCAGCTAACCCCCTCACAAGTAGTTGCTGCCAATGGGATTCAGGGAGGTCAGCATACCCAATAGGGGTGCGGCCATACCTGTAATCTGCAGCCAGTTAAGTTGATTGCCAGTCTTGGAAGCGAACCAGAGATTGCAATCAATGTGGCTGGTAAAACTTTAAACTTTCTTGTAGACACAGGGGCGGCCAAGTCAGTGATAAATTCGACAGTGGGCATGAGAACCACTGGTAGGACAATTCCAGCCATGGGAGTAACAGGAGTAGTCCAGCACTACCCTGTTAGCAAACCAGCCGAGATTACAATAGGGCCTTTGCATACCAAGCATTCCTTTTTGCTGGCTGCATCTGCACCAACTAATCTCCTGGGAAGAGACTTACTATGTAAAATGGGTTGCGTCATTTATTGTACTCCTGAAGGTGTATTCTTGGACATCCCTGAGAATCACGCTCAGGAAGTACGAGACATGTTAGACTCCCCATCAAAATTAATGTCACATTCCATTATGACAAATAGGAATCCATCCCAAGTAGAAGAGATGACATCTCAGATACCAGAGTCGCTTTGGACAAAAGATGGACAGGACACTGGATTAATGGCAAACGTAGCTCCAGTAGTTGTGCAAGTAAAAGATGGTAGGATAGCTCCAAAAATCCCACAGTATCCTCTGAAGCCAGAGGTGGAGCTAGGAGTTTTTCCCGTAATAGAGCGCTTGCTACAACAGGGCATTCTAGTAAGAACGTCCAGCACCGCAAATAGTCCCATCTTCCCTGTTAAAAAGAGTGGGGGGAGGGGTTACAGGCTAGTGCAGGATCTAAGGGGGATTAACAAAATAGTTGAGAGTCAGTTCCCCGTAGTGCCTAATCCAGCTGTCATCCTAATGCAAATTCCTCCCACTGCCAAATTTTTCACTGTTATTGACCTCTGCTCCGCTTTCTTTTCGGTACCTCTGCACCCTGACAGCCAATATTTGTTTGCATTCACATACAGAGGAGTCCAATACACGTGGACTCGGTTACCCCAAGGTTTCATAGACAGTCCAAGTATATTTTCTCAGGCTTTGCATGATTGTTTACAGTCTTTCCAACCAGACAGTGGATCAGTATTGATACAGTATGTGGACGATTTATTACTGTGTTCAGATTCACTGGAAGCATCTCTGAAGGATACGAAACAGCTCCTGTTTCATCTTTCAGACACAGGTCACAAGGTTTCCAAAGACAAGTTGCAATTATGCCAAGCTAAGGTAAAATATTTGGGACACTGTCTAACACAAGGACTGAGACACCTGACCGCTGATAGAATCCAAGCCATTAGAGACATGACACTGCCACAAACCCAACAACAGATCAGGACGTTTTTAGGAATGTGTGGGTATTGCCGTAATTGGATCCCAGGGTTTTCCATATTGGCGCTACCTTTGCAGGAAATGGTCTCTTCAAACAAACCTGATCGGATTTCGCATACAGACGAATCCGAAACAGCATTTGAGAGACTCAAACAGTGTCTAACGCAGGCACCAGCACTAGGTATGCCAGACTATGGGAAACCCTTTGAACTATACGGAACAGAAAGTGCTGGGTGCGCAGCAGGTGTACTAACACAAAAACACGGTGATGCCAGCAGGCCAATTGCATACTACAGCGCTCAGCTAGATACGGTAGCGCGATCCCTCCCCACATGCTTGCGTAGCGTTGCGGCGATAGCATTGCTAGTGACGAAAAGCGAAGATGTTGTGCTAGGCCACAACCTCACAATCCATACACCGCATGCGGTATCTGCCTTATTGAATTCTGCCCAAACCAGACACGTCTCATCAGCAAGGTTTACGAGATGGGAATTGGCATTAATGGCCCCAGTAAACATCACCATAAGGAGATGCAGCGCATTAAACCCTGCAACATTCCTCCCAGGTGTGCCTGGTCAGGCACAAAGGGTGGGAGGTGAGAGTGATGGGGAAGGAGGATTTAATGCAAAGGAAGATACACATGATTGTATGGAATATTTGACCCAAAATTTTACCGCAAGGCCTGACATCAGTGACAATCCACTGGAAGATGCAGAACTCACGTTCTACACGGACGGTAGTTGTCACAGACAGTCAGACTCGGGAGACTTGTGTACTGGATACGCAGTCGTAGATGACCAAGACACCATAGAAGCGGAACCGCTAGGCCCACCTCACTCAGCCCAGGTTGCTGAACTGGTCGCCCTAACCAGAGCATGTGAATTGGCTAAGGGTAAGTCAGCCAATATCTACACCGATTCTAGATACGCGTTCGGGGTAGTACATGATTTCGGAGCGCTATGGCGTCTCAGAAATTTCATGACGGCAGCTGGTACACCGATAGCGCATGCAGCTCACATAAAAAGGCTTCTAACAGCGATACAGGAACCCGACAGAGTGGCTGTTATCAAATGTAAAGCACATACATATAGCCAAGACCCAGTATCCCTTGGTAACAGCCGAGCAGACGAAGCCGCAAAGCTTGCAGCTGCTACCCCCACACGGACAAACACCACACAGTTGATGGTATTTAATACCATCAACACACAGAAGTTGTGTGAGATGCAGAATTTGTGTTCCACACAGGAAAGAGCAGTCTGGAAGGCAAAGGGATATGGCCAGGAGTCCTCAGGGCTCTGGACGGATGGACATGGTAAACCAGTGGCCCCCAGGGCATACCTTCCATGTCTGGCTGAAGCAGCTCACGGGCTGACTCATCTAGGCAAGGAGGGAATGTGCAAATTGGTAAGAGCATACTGGTGCGCCCCAGGATTCTCCTCTCATGCGGGTAAAAGAGCAATGTCATGCCTTACCTGTCTGAGAAAGAATATTGGAAAAGCAATACCTACAGAACCATCCCATATCCCACCTGCCGGCGGCCCTTTCCAGGTAATACAAATTGACTTCATTCAATTACCCCCATGTAGAAATTTGAAATATGTACTTGTCTGTATAGATGTTTTCTCGAATTGGGTCGAAGCTTTTCCAGCAGCTACAAATACCGCTATGTTTACAGCTAAGAAAATTGTGCAGGAATTTGTATGTAGATATGGTATCCCTAGAATCATTGAAAGTGATAGGGGTACCCATTTTACCGGTGATGTCTTTCAAGGAATGTGTAAATTGATGGGAATTGATAGCAAGCTGCACACTCCGTACCGTCCACAGGCGAGTGCGAAGGTCGAAAGAGTGAACAGCACTATTAAAAATAAATTGAGTAAAGTAATGGCAGAGACAGGATTGACGTGGCCAGAAGCTTTACCCATTGTTTTGTATAGCATCAGAACCACTCCCAGGTCCCCTCTTAATCTGTCTCCTTTTGAAATCTTGTTTGGTCGACAACCGCATGTCATGATTAACCCTCAGGATGATTTGAAATGTAACAATGAAGTAACTGTAAAATACTTGATTAACATGAGTAAACAGTTGAGGAATCAAAATGATAATCTGAAGTTGGTGATTCCTGATTTACCAGATAGTAATTGTCATGACATTGAACCTGGGGATTATGTAATGATACGAAATTTTCTACGCTCAGGTTGTCTTATTGATAGATGGGAAGGACCATACCAGGTCTTATTGACTAGCACCACAGCATTGAAGGTTGCTGAGAGAGAGACTTGGGTCCATTCATCCCACTGCAAAAAGGTTGCTGATCCAGAGAAGTCCCGTGATAAGGAACAGACGGTAGAGGTTGTATCACTAGAGTGTCTGTTCCAGGAGGACTGAGGCGGCACCTGAGCCTTGAAGACCGAAAACAGTTGTCGACTCCCTTCTCCCTTTTATTGTTTTTCTCCACTTCCCAGCCCCTCTCCCTTAAAATTTCTTTTTCCCCCTTCTCATTCTTCTCTATTTCCTCCTCAAAGATGGACTTGCCCCAAGAGACTGTGATCCGGATTTTGATGTTAACCATGATGTTGACCAGAGCAGTCTGTTCCGGCGAGAGTACCATAGAGGTCGAGAGAGGTTCTGGAATGGGTTCCGATTATGATGATGGAGGCGTAGTTTTCCAAGATCAACCAAACCAACAAGCAAAGGCGAGTATCAGAAAACGATCCGATAGAAGAAATTGTGATGGATTGTTAGCTGAAGAAAATTGTATCTGTAGGCTCTGTGATAATCTGGTTGAAGATGGATGCATAAAGAAATGCCAATCTAGTTTTAATATCCATATGGACCGGCATCCATTGAGTGACTATCACTCTCTAGTGGGTAACGTGTTAAACCAAACAGATTGTTGGGTATGCTCTCAAGTACCTCAGGGTCACAGTAAATCAGGGCTAGTACCATTTCCTTTAACGTTAGGGGAGGTACTTGAGCTAAGTGGTGGGAGACCGGTGGACCGGAGGTTTAACATCTCCAGCCCTCCTAGTTTGAAGCTCCACCAATACCATGTGGATAGGTCCCTCTTATGTTTTAACATCTCCAATCCCCGTAAGCCGGGAAATTGGGAAGTGTCATGGAGCAACCTTACCATGACCTTTTCACACCGAGCAGATAGAATGCCTACAGATACAGAGCTCGTACGCCACATAGCCAGTAGAGGAAAATCTTTCTGGTATCGATATACCTTAGGAAGTAGGATTACTAGAGTTGGAGAGGTATCACCAGGATACTGTGCACATATCGTACAAACCGATACGTGCATTAGGCAGATGGAAGAATTAGGGTCAGGAGATTTCACCTGGAAGGTTTGTAACATGGTCATGTCCTTCTCCGTCCCTTATGTTCTCCCCGATGACGCATATTTCATATGCGGGAGAAAGGCGTACAAGTGGCTTGCCCCAAACTCTGAAGGATTGTGTTATATTGGAAAAGTATTGCCTGAAGTGATGACTGTTACACATGACAAAATGAAGGACATACACCGTGGTGCCCAAGCTCCTTATACTCACACTCATTACGAGCACCGAGTTAAAAGACAACTGTCAGAAAGGTTAGAGCATCCGGCCTCTGATCTTATCCATGAATCCACCGGGATTCAGGTTCTGGTAGCGTTAGATTTCACTCGTACCGCTCGAGGAGTGATGAATTATAGATACATTTCCGCACTCGCCAATTTGTTAGATAATATCACTGAAATGTATGATGACACGTTTAGATACACTGGAAGAGAACTTCAAGCTTACAAAACAGAACTAGTTCAGCATAGGATGGTTCTTAATTATCTTACAGCAGTAACAGGCGGATATTGTGTTACATTGGCAACACAGTACGGCATAAAGTGTTGCACGTATATCACAAATAGCACCGAGGATCCGGTAGAGGTCATAGACCAAAAGATGGACGATATTCTCCAATTGAAGTGGGAATTTCGTCGAAAACACAATCTCACCCTTGCTGCTGTAGGTAATGAGCTGACTGGTTGGGTGTCATGGTTGAACCCGCGAAATTGGTTCTCCGGTTTAGGAGACTGGGCTCAAGGAGTCATAATGGATGTTGGAAAGTTTCTACTATGTATCTTGGGTGTCGTTATATCGATTGGATTGATATTTAGATGCGGGCAGGCTTTAATGAGGTGCAAACAAAGTACAAAAGTGATGAGCTTGAGGAGTGAGGAAACTGTAATTAACCTGGATTTGATTTATGACCCAATGATAGAAACCAGGATGTGATGAAAATGCGATTATACGGTCCGTTTCTTTCACCTGTTTTTCTGCTTTTCTCCCAGATACAAAGACCCCCTTGGACGAGGAAGCTGACGAGACGAGATGTATACAGACAACGGATTGACCAAAGAAGAAGATTTGACAACTTTAAATATGGACACTTGATGAACTTTGCCATGGATCCCCAGTTTCCCTAGTATTTTTAAACTCACGCTAGCCCAACATTTTTGTAAATCTGATGGCACTGACAAAGCTTGTTGCTCATGCCTAAGGAGCAAAACAGCGCAAAGAAGACGACTCTCAACAGATACCGAACACAACTTCAACAACAGATGTACATTTCCCTGACATAGAATATCATTGCATTTTTCGTAAGTGTTCTTTATCTTCATCTCTACAACCCTCAGGTAATGACACACATAGACGATAGGGAATACAGGCACAGATATCAGCAACCACATACCTCCCCCACTCATGTATCATCAACTAAAATGTGCTCCCCATTTTGTTCAAAATCCGAAAAGAGCTCGGTAAAGTTTGACAGCCCATCCACAGACCTGTACCACAGGATAAGAAGGAATTCAAATGTATACTTCGCAATACCTCGAAGCTTGATTTACAACACGTACGGCACGATGATACATGACCCCCCCAAACATGGATTCATACACACATGCTTCTGCTATCTCACTAGGTCATACCCTCTTCACACCTTCTCCTCTCTCCTCCCTTACCCAACCATGGAAATCAATTAACCCCTGACTTGCATTTTTCTCCTTAAATGTTTTGTGGCAGTTATTATTGACTGCCAAAGGGTGGACTGTCAAAGTCAGAAAAATGTCTCTATGCACGTTGCCATATTTGCGCCGCACACTGGTCCGTGCTGCGCATGCGTACGCTCTCCCGTGGAGGCGCATACCCGCAATAGCGTGCACTCGCAGGCGCGGTATGCGCATTTACGGTAGAGTTTATGTAGTCGTAGCGTGCGACTCATTCGTTACAAATGTTCACAATTAATGTAGTTTATAGATCATGGTCCCTTTGATAGATTCTGAAAGTTTGGTTAAAATACAATGTCCCAGAGCTGAGGAATCCCTCTTTATATCGTACGAAGGGTCTAACAGGAATCATACAGCAGTGTTTGGTACCCATCGGAAGAGTATTTAATTAGCAATATTCCGGTGTTGGTTTGGAGCGTATTAATCGCTCGTGCGAATAATTATGGACATAAGAAGTTTATGTCCATTTCTATTATTTACACATACTCAGGTATGCGGCGGGAAACCCAGTTTCCCACCCACCTGAGCTGTTGGAAATCGTCACAGCCCACCTATATGAATCACCCTATGACCTTTTGTTATGATACAGGGCCGAATTCCTTCGGCCAATGGACAATGGGATTGTAGGACCAGGAGATTGCATTGTGTGTGGGGCATAAATAGGCAGGCCGACCACATCCAGCTCTCACTCTCTCATCAACGGTTATCTGCTGATAGCCGGGAGCTGGATATCGAGGCGCAGGCGATCATACCCTTTGTGCGTAAGTTTCTCTCCGTAATCATTGTCTTTCTGTGAGCCAATTTCTCTCATCTCATCTCTCTCTCTCTCTCTCTCTCTCTGTTCTGTTCTCTCATATCTCCCCTAGACTAGGCTAGTATTGTATTGTATTAGATAGTATTGTATTGTATTGCATTTAGGTCAGTGTAGTATTGTCTTTTTGTATTTATTGTTTAGTTCTGTGGTTAGGAAGTCTCTGTTATATTGTAGTGTATCATTTGTACTGTTATCCCCTTTTACAAGTATATTAGATATAATACAGTTAATAGGCTTTGGAACCTAAACCAGCATCTGTGTATTTCCTATAGTGTTAAGTGTTCACTTGAGCGTCGGTGACGCTCAAGCAGCTTTGTAGTTAGTCAGGTTACACAAGGTTGCACTTACACCCTGTACTCACATTAAGGTATTCTGTGTATTTCTTTGGTATAAGGTTTAAACATTAAGGTATAGCGTTGTGAGCGTCTGCGCCGCTGGTGACCTCCTCGTGGTTTCGAGCGTAAGCTACGCCATAGCGAATCATTACTCTAGTCATAGCCAATAACGTGTCCTGTGATCCCTGGGCCGTGAGCGAACGTGACGCTTGAGCGTCTCGCCTACGGCTGAACGATCGTTACGCAACTAGCGTACCATTACGGTACTTCTTAAGTAAACAGCGTACAGTGTTCTTAGCTTCATAAAGGGTTGTTTATACGACAAAGGAATTTAGCATTGTCAACACGGTGCACTAATTGGGCTTCCCGGTCACTGTACGGAGAAAATGACACAAAAAAAAAATGAAAAACTCATGTCGACCTTTTGACCTGTCGACTTAGAACATGTCGACCTAGAAACCCTGTCGACCTTCAAACCCTGTTGACCTATAGTGGTCGACCTATACATTGTAGACCTAGACACTGTTGATCTAATGATCCACACCCGAATTTTGCAGTCAGCACTGATCTCTGCCTGCCCTGACCTCTGCCTGGATATTTGGATTACTGCATCTTGCAGTCAGCACTGATCTCTGCCTGTCCTTACCTCTGCCTGGATATTTGGATTACTGCATCTTGCAGTCAGCACTGATCTCTGCCTGTCCTGACCTCTGCCTGGATATTTGGATTACTGCATCTTGCAGTCAGCACTGATCTCTGCCTGTCCTGACCTCTGCCTGGATATCTGGATTACTGCATCTTGCAGTCAGCACTGATCTCTGCCTGTCCTGACCTCTGCCTGGATATTTGGATTACTGCATCTTGCAGTCAGCACTGACCTCTGCCTGTCCTGACCTCTGCCTGGATATTTGGATTACTGCATCTTGCAGTCAGCACTGATCTCTGCCTGGATTCGTACAGTAACATCTGTAGTCTGCATACAAACAACTTAGGGCCCCATTTAACAATGATCCTTATTAACAGCGACATATCTTGGTTAGTATTGCAGTGATACTGAATAATATGCCATTGGTATTTAACATATGCTTATCTCTCTGGGGAGGTCCAGCGATGTCCCCCTCCTTAGTGACATCCTCCACGCTGTTGCTGGTAGCCTATCGCTGCCAGGGACAGGCTCCTGTGTCATGTACATATTTGTCACATATGTGTACACTTCTTTCATTTGTACATTATAATATACAAGCGTAGGTGGAGACATAGATAATTACCATGGGAGATTTGGATGAGACCAAGGGTAGCAATTTATTTTGATACAGTTCAGTTTTTACTTTAGAATTTAATATGGCACTCAAAATGTTTTGAATTTTTTTGTGTTATTTTATTTCTACATAATGGGGGTAATTCCAAGTTGATCGCAGCAGGACTTTTGTTAGCAGTTGGGCAAAACCATGTGCACTGCAGGAGAGGCAGATTTAACATGTGCAGAGAGAGTTAGATTTAGGTGTGGTGTGTTCAATCTGCAATCTAATTTGCAGTGTAAAAATAAAGCAGCCAGTATTTACCCTGCACAGAAATAAAATAACCCACCCAAATCTAACTCTTTCTGCACATGTTATATCTGCCTCCCCTGCAGTGCACATGGTTTTGTCCAATTGCTAAAAAATTTCCTGCTGCGATCAACTTGGAATTACCCCCAATGTCCAAATGAATTGGAAATACGGATTTGTGTCATTCCCCAGGACACTTGCCAGTTATAAACAGCTGTTAGTAGGAGGATGGCCTCAAAAATTACCTTTGGTTACCGCACACATTGACAGTGGGCACTGATGATGCCAGACAGAGACCAGCAATTCAGCATGTATTATTATTTTTTTTACTGCTATTCCATCAGTTCGCTGGGCAGTGTATAATACAGTAAAGGGCCCCATACACTACAATGATATGTCCTGAGGCTGAAGTCGGAGGCGATTTCCCTTGAACTCTCCCAGGAGCTTCCCGGGAGTGGTTCCATACGATTCCATACGGTTTGGTACATTTTGCATGCGATATATCATATGCGATCCCAGCCATGCCTGCGGGAACCGGCATATCACGAGTGCAGCACTAACAATCGGATTGGAAACACCTCCAAAATGCCAAATTTCACCCGATATATCATCCCGAATGCACAAAATTGGATGAAATCGGGCATTATCATTCTGGTGTATGGGGCTCATAACTTTCATTTACTTCTTCAACATCTTACCACATTTTTTCTTATCACCAAATAATTTTATTAGTTGATGAATACCTGTATTTTTTTTGTACAGTTAGAATGTGGTGAAGGTTAGACTAAAAGAGTTCTGTGACAATGGGGGCAGGAGGGATGACAATAGTAAAATACCATAGATATCTCATCAGTGGTAACATTTCACCACCTCATTTACTGACACCATGGGGCCTATGCAAAGTTGAACGGAAGCAGGCCGTAATTGTTCCTTCATTACATGCACAGATATAAAACACAGTTATAGGCATCTCTTCGGATGAACTGCCCAAAATCGTTCACTTTGTTTCTTAGCCATCACCGTTCTCTGGTGGTCATTCTGAGTTGATCGCTCGCTAGCAGATTTAAGCAGCCATGCAAATGCTATGCCGCCGCCCACTGGGAGTGTATTGTAGCTTAGCAGAAGTGCGAACGAAAGGATCGCAGAGCGGCTACAAAGTTTTTTTGTGCAGTTTCTGAGTAGCTCTAAACCTACTCAGCGCTTGCTATCACTTCAGACTGTTCAGTTCCTGTTTTGACGTCACGAACATACCCTGCGTTCGCCCAGCCACGCCTGCGGTTTTTCCTGGCATGCCTGCGTTTTTCCGAACACTCCCTGAAAACGGTCAGTTGACACCCAGAAACGCCCACTTCATGTCAATCACTCTGCGGCCAGCAGTGCGACTGAAAAGCTTCGCTAGACCCTTTGTGAAACTACATCGGTCGTTGTAATAGTACGTCGCACTTGCACATTGCGCCGCATACGCATGTGCAGAAGTGCCGTTTTTTTACCTCATCGCTGCACAGCGAACGAATGCAGCTAGCGATCAACTCGGAATGACCACCTCTGTGCATACGTGCACCAGCTCTATCAGTGATACCTCTGATAGCAGGGGTATTTACTGTAAAGGCCAGTACTCACTGGCCGATGCGGGAGAGATGTGTGCTGAGCGAACCGCTCAGCACACATCTCTCCCGCTGCTCAGCACAGCGCGATATGTGCTGAGCGTGCAGGGGGAGACGGGGGGGGGGGGGGGGTGGCGCTCATTTCACCCGCTGGGTGAAATGAGCGACCCGCTAGATTGGCCTGCACAGCAGGTCAATCTAGCACCAGCGATAGCGATGCGCGGGGCTGCACATCGCTATCGCTGTATGGGGTACACACGGAGCGATCAAGCTTAAAATCTAAGCAATCTAGTCAGATTGCTTAGATTTTAAGCAGCGATCGCTCCTTGAGTACCCCCCTTAAGTGTATTGGGATGCGGTCTGCGCTCTCTACTGTGTACTTGTGTCAGGAGGGATGAGCTGCAAATAACAGAGGGGGGTCATCTTATAATAAGTATCAACACAGTATACTGTAGGTGGTGGGTTCCTGCACTCACTCTGCTAAGGTGAAGGTTGTGTATCTGCTGGGAGAATTGTGTGTGGCTGTGATAATGGGAGAGGAGACAACTTAAATATCAGTGTAACTGAGGACAGTCAGAAGCAACGTTAATATGTTATGGTCCTATCCATAGAAGTAGTGTCACTGCTGCTACTGGGTAATAGTAAAAGTAAGCAATGTAATACTATTCTCAGATACTTGTGACACAAGCACTGGCAGTAGCTATTATTATTATGGCAGTGTTTCCCGGTTAATCATTGGCTATGTGAGGCTTTGTATGAAATTTTGTTTCACTGCTGGTGCATTGTTCTCTAATGTTACAGTGTAATAGAAATAACCTCAGTTAATAATTTTGCTCTGGCCATATATGATAAGCTAAGGTGTTTCCAACCCATCAGTTCAGTGCTAAGGCGATGAATGGCTGCAGAGAAATTAAGTGTGTAATGGTGAAAGATATCTTTGGGAACTTGGATGCCTAAGTAGAATTTAGAATGTTTGGCCCACCGATGATCCACAGTTTGTGCCCATGAAGGCCATGTGCATACCCTTTTAACAAATAAGTCAGCAGACTTTTCAAAATTTACTCCAAAACCCGAGGCTAGGCCAAATTGTTTAATTCTATTTATAAGGGGGCTAGAGAATCTTCAGGGTTGAAAGGATATTTTTATATAATCGACAAAGGCCTAAATCTTTATGGTCCAATCTCCAATCCGAGTCCCATCAACAGCCAATCAAGACTGAATAACTCTTAGCATGGGATCCTAGACCAATACCAAATTAAAGAGAGCAGAGATACAGGGCAGCTCTGTCTTGTTCCATAGGACATCTCATCCTATTCATCTCATAAATCATTAACCTAGAGTGAGGTAACTGGAGAAGCGTAAAAGTAGTCAACCAGGGCCCTGAAATCCATACCAAAGCCAGAACAAGACAGGACTTCACGGAGATACTGTAGGGCCAAGAGACGGTACCAAAAGCTTTTTGTGCATCCAGGCTGAGGAGCACATTTGAATTGGTCAAAGGGGATGTTAGCGACAATGCCACCACCACTGCTCATGTGGAACATATACCCTTCACAGAATGATGGCTTACAATGAAATCGAATTTATGTTCCATGAGCAATGAGGAGAAATGCTTTGTAAACGGGTAGCCATAATTTGAGCTACTGTAGTATTTTAAAGTCCACATTGAAGAGTGTGATTGAACAATCGGACAATGGTAAGATACTGTCTTTCCCTGGCTTCGGGTTGAGAGTGATATAGTCTGCGTTAAAGGTTGGGTATAATAAAGAGCACTGTCTATGAATCGAATGGTAAAGTTCAAAGAGGGTGGGAACTACCTCAGCCTAGAGTATTTTATACTATTCATAGAAAGCCTGTCAGGACCAGGAGACTTGTGTAAGGGTAATGTTAAGATAACCCGAAAAATGTCCTCATCAGTAATATCAGCCTCCAATAGTTCACACTGCGGTAGGGAAAGTCTTGGAAGTCTGACCTTATTATTATTATTATTATTATTACTACAATTTATTTATAAGTCGCCACAAGTGTTTTGCAGAGCCATACATACAACACACATTAGAACAATACATGGTATACAGAACTTAACATCATGGAAAACACGGAGAACAGGTAACAATTAGCACCACAGTTCTCAGTACACAATACAGCTGAGATGTCAGGAAGCAATGAAGTAATCGCATACTACTAGGGGCAGGCAGCCATTGGAAGAGATGAACAGTCACGAGCAGGAGGAAATGCAGGTATAGACAGTCACTGAGTAGGAGAGAGCTGTAATTGAGGTACAAGAGAAGAGGGCTGTGAGAACAGGAGGAAGAGGGCCCTGCTCCAAGGAGCTTACAATCTAGAGGAAGTAGGAGATAGACAGGTGACATGAGGTACAATCAAACGGAAGGTGGCCTGGTGTCAGGAAGTAAGCGAGGCAGAGATGGCCAAGGCATGAGGATGGGAGAGCGGCCTCAGTATTGGGTTATGCGGAAGGGTGGGCTTTAATGAACAGGTGAGTTTTTAGTGCCTGTTTGAAGCTTTGAAAGATCGGGAAGAGTCTAATAGAGCAAGGGAGCTTGTTTCAGTGAAGATGGGCAGCGATCTTATGCAACAGTGTGGAGAGAAGGTCAGGGTCACATGGTTGTGCTTTGTATAGGTTAGTGACATACAGTAGTACTGAAATTTTATTAAATTCTCAGTTACTTGGTCAAAAGGGAGCCTGGGCTATCGCGTATAAGAGCAAGGACATGGTTTTTGCACCTTAAAGGCTTAGACAAATTGTCTTCACCTTGCTTGATTTCCCCACCAATAAAATTTAGTTTTTTTCCCAAAGTCAATGTTCAATTTGGCTTGTGATGACAAATAACTTTCTAACAGCTGACAAGTCTGCTGATATTTTTCTAACAGAGCTTCAGAGAGGTGAGCCACGTAGTCAAGGTAACTAGAGGAAACAGCCCTGCTATTCAGTTACAAATAAAACACTCTTTATGGCATTGACCTCTCTCAGAAGCATTTGCAGGGCCAGATTATAGGGGGTCAGACTGTGGTCACCCAGGGGCACCCATACATTGGGGACCCCCACAGTGCCCCAGACATTACCTCCTGGCCAGCTCCTGGCAGTGCTGCAATGTATTACATCTGCTGTAGGTAGCAGGTTGCCAGCACTGTTGCTGACATGACGTACTACTATGTAATATTGCCAATCACTGCTGCTGAGATGGGGGGGGAGAATACTTATTACCTGGGTCCAGCCCTGATGAAGGGGCCCAGGTTGGCTGCCCCCCCCCTCCCTACCCCCTTACCTGTCAGCAGCAGCAGCTTAGTACCACAGCCAGAACACGCTGCTGTGTGCTGGCTGAGCTGTGGTGGGTACAGGGAGGCTGCAGTCTCTGCTACCTGTGAGAGAGGTAGGGGGGAGCCATCACACTGATTGCATTATATATAGCACTAGAACAGTTTCCAGTTCTCTCTTACAACTTGTTTCCGGAAACATTTAATAGATTGCATTTATCCCATATTTCCAATTTTATGTGTAATAGTGGTGGGCAGCACTTTGTATGGCACAGTGGTCAGCAATGCTTGCAGTGCTAGGGGTCATGATTTAAAATTCATCTTGTCTCTAGTGGTATTTGAATTTCATTTCAGGATAACAACAAAAACATGATAAAGAGGAAAGTAAAACTAAAATATGGTTATATTAGATAATTAAAATTGGAAAAATAAATATTACATGAAACCTATCCCTGTGCTGTTCTGCTATGCAGAGCAACGGTGACAGTGCCACCCCAAATTTCCCCCTGCAGGAAATTGTGGCCTGTGGGTGGGACAGTCCCAGAAAAGCTGGACTTTCTCACCAAAAGTGTGACAGGTGGGAGGTATACAATAACAGCCATTTGTAAGGGAAAGTGGAGAGGTGACATAAGGTAAACAGGAAGGTGGGGGGTCCAGGAGGAAAGACAAAGGAGTTGAGGTAGGACCAAAACCGTGTGGCACACCTGGCCCCCCGGGGAAGTGGGCAAGTACCCAGCCACCTAGCTGCCCACTTGCTGAGTAAAGTAGACAGGCTGGGTGGCAACAGGGCCGTCTTTTCGTATGGGCTCAATGGGCTCTTGCCCAAGGGCCCCAGGAGTATAAGGGCCCTAGGCTGATAGCTGAGGGTCCCCTCTTTCCAGGGGTACCAGATTTCTGAAAATCGGCCCTGGGGAACCGAAGATATCTGACTTGAAAGCAGTGGTCCCCATCTGAGCCTGTTAATTGCTCTTCCCAGCCAGATATCTCCGGTTCTGTCTGACTTAAAGTATTTCTGAGGGTATAATCCTAAAGCTGGGACTCTCTCCTATTGGTGGACACTGGCAGCTTGTCTCTACTATGCCAAGAACGAGAGATATAAGCCTTCCAGCATCTGCTCCCTGCTCCAGCTCCACACGCCTTATATGCAGTTTTATATTTTCGTTGGTGAATTGCTCTGGCTCCTGAACTCTGATCTCCAAGTCCCCAGTATCCCCTGAGAGGCTGGACTCTCTAGTTTTTTATCCCATTCAAATTGTAGAAATATATTTTCAGGAACTTGAGATATCTACAGTCAAGCAAGCTGCCCTCCCACTGGAAAATGGTAAATATTAAGCCCACTCCACTATCCACCCCTCCCCTGCATATTAAACACCCCCTACCACCCTGGAAGTCATGTACAAGGGCCCCTTCATTCAGCCCAATGCCCCCTTATACAGTGAAGCCCCATCTGTGCAGTAAAGGAGTAATTAGCAGAAATTACTGCTCCAGGTCCTACATGCTGAGCGGTAGATAGAACATCCCCTACAGCCCGCAGGACATCAAAGCTGCCGATGGAGGATGGGTAGGGGGCCCACAGTGCATTGCTGTGCCCAGGGGCCTACACCTCTGTTAAGATGGCCCTGGGTGGCAATGACGTGAGTCGCGCTTAATCGCGCCATTGTAGCCACATTCCCCACTGTACAATGCCGGTGTTATATGTCTGTTTTGGTGGCTATAATGTATGTTGTTTTATGTGTCTGTGGTGTCTGTGTCTGTGGTGGTTATTATGCATGTTGTGTTATTATGTGTCTGTGTGATGGTCGCTATTATGTTTCTGTTTAATGGTTGTTATTTTTTTTTTTGTGATATTATGTGTCTGTGTGGTAGATGTACAGTATGTATATGTGTATGTTGGGGATTTGGGTGGTTTAGTCAGAAGTCTAGTGTACTAGCCAGATTCTGGACTATACAGGTGCTTAATAAAGTTATTTCTCTTTGCAGAGCGGTATAGCAGCCCGGAGATGTATGAGGACTATCTACTTCGGAAGATGAGAGAAAACAGTAAGACTGTATTTGTTAAAGATGCTTCTCTCCCTCTCTTTATTTATATATACCCCTATAGCAAGTTCTTTCATCAGGAGAAGGCCGAGCATGGCACAATGAAGGTCACTCATAATATTTTAATGCATATTTATCAAACTGAGATTGCAAGAAATCCACTCCATAAGTATCTGTGATATCTATTGTTGCCCATGATCAGGAAGGGGTACGCTATCTATCTGCATCCAGCTCTTTGCCTGGATGTGGTCTTATCGGAGTCCAAGCAAGAGTAAAATGCTAAATTTGCATGAAAATTTTACTTTTCACTTGCAAATTTAGGTAAAACTATTTACTAACATCAGCATTTTTTATGTGGATTGTGACAAATGGGGCCCTTACAGATGGAAATGGCACAATAACAGTAATATAGGGTTTATAACGTCAATAAATAGAATGCGGGAAAACAGGATTTGGGAGCAGGTAATGCACAATGAAAAGCAGAGATGCAGAAGCTGACAGATATTGTGACACAATGATCCCACTCATTCAGGCAGTGACAGAATGAAGGAGACACAGTTATATGGAAAAAACAGGGACATGATTATTCTAAAATGAAGGTGACAGAAATGTTTTCAATGAAAACATTGTTTAAATAAAACATGAAGATGACAGACTCCGGTTTCATTTTAAGAAGGATTCATTGAGACTGATAGAAGGAAGCCATGCAGAAGAGAAGTTACAAGTTGCAAAGTTTCAGCCTGATAGAAAATACGGGATGCGGTTATGTGACTGGTATTTGAAAATCCCGCCGGTCGGCATGCCGACCAACAGAGACTATTCCCACTCGTGGGTGCCCACGACATCCATGGAGCAGGAATAGAACCTGTGGCGAGTGCAGTCACCGAGCCTGCACCGGCCATGTAACAGCCGCGATCTTGCCATCGGTATTGTGACCAGCGTTCTCCTGACCGCCGGTCACACATACCCAACCCAAAAATACCGTGCACTCAGTATAGTATTCGCACTGTGCAAGTAGATCATTGACTTGTGTATATACAGGCCTGTGTTATTCTCTTTGTACAGATGGGTCCACGGTTATCTTGACTAGTTTTCTGCGCCTAGGCACAACATGACTTATCAGCATAAACCCTTCATTTATTGTTCTCAGCTGCAATACAATACAGAGAACAATACAGCAGGGGATTTAGTCATTACAGCAGGGGATTAAGGTGGTCATTCCGAGTTGATCGCAGCAGCAATTTTGTTAGCAGTTGGGCAAAACCATGTGCACTGCAGGAGGGGCAGATATAACATGTGTAGAGAGAGTTAGATTTGGGTGGGTTGTGTTCAAACTGGAATCTAGATTGCAGTGTAAGAATAAAGCAGCCAGTATTTACCCTGCACAGAAACAAAATAACCCACCCAAATCTAACTCTCTCTGCATATGTTATATCTGCCCCCCCTGCAGTGCACATGGTTTTGCCCAATTGCTAACAAACTTGCTGCTGCGATCAACTCAGAATTACCCCCTAAGTCCGACTGGCCAGTCTCAGTTAATCCTATTAAAGGTCAAGATAAACGTGGACCCATCTGTATTTCTATGCATACAGATGGAGCCATCTTTATGATTAATTGAGCCAGGGCAGTCGGACTTAATCCCCTGCTGTATTGTTCTCTCTGTATTGTATTGCAGCTGAGAACAATAGATGAAGGGTTTATGCTAATAAACCATGGTGCACCTAGGCGCAGCAGAGAAGCCTAGATGATCGTGGCTACATCTGTATTTGTGGCATTATACCAAGTGAGTGTAGTATAGTGCAAAGCGAGAGACGAAAAAAACACAGCAGTGCAGGAGGGGATGGGGGGCAGAGAAGCAATTGTGACAGGGTAATAAGGGTTGCGAGGCATGCAGAAGGGAAAGGTCTGAAGGGGAGAGTCATAAATGACACAAGATTACAGAAAATAATAGAGGTGGGTGTGGTGGGGCACAGGTGAGACAAGGGGTGTGAGGTCTTGGGATGACAAGAGGTAGGCAGAGATGAAGTAAACTGATTGAGAGCTCAGGAGACACAGAGATGAGGAAAGGGACAGATGTAATCAGTGACGTGCGGTGGGGTGAGGCAGGTGAGGCAGAGCCTTTTCTGTCATACTAACGTTTGCGCCACAGTTTTGACTGTATAAAGTATATGAAAAATACAAAGAATATATCAGAAATTTCTTCTTTGTATTAATCTAATCATTTTTTTAGTCAAATCTCTGGAGTAAAACGTTTATGGCAGGTGAGGCAGTGCCTATCTTTTCCGTATATATCTCTAATCAAAAATCAGCAAATTTTCAGGAGTTTATGCTGATGCACCTGTGTATAATGCCCACATGAATCCTTTGGCTCATACATAGTGTGTAAATCTGGCTCTGGTACTAGCCAGTGCCTCCTGAGCCATTTTCCTCATGTCCCTGGATGTAATGCAGGGAAAAACACAGAGGTATCAATTATCGGGTTTTAGATCCGATAATTATAATTTTTTATTGCCGCAAGAAATTTAACTTCCACCAGGGTGCATTAAAAACCACATACAGGGACAATGGAAGTGAAGTCATCTCTAATGTGATTAGGGAAGAAGCTAGCTTCCTGACGGATGGGATGCCGGTGGTCAATATACCGACGAGGGCGGACACAATGCTAGCGTCTACATACCGACGCCGCTCGGGATGCCGGTGTCACAATACAGACAGCCAGCATCCTGATCGGCATCACAGTGGTATGCGCCGGTGTCCTGCTGCGCGCGCGCGTGAGGGGGGGGAGGGGGTGTCAGATTTAGGCAGGAGAATTGGGGTTAGGGTTAGGGAGCAGGGACTGGAAGGTTAGGGTTAAGGACCAGAGAGGGATTGTTAGGTTTAGGCACTGAGAAGGGGAAGTTAGGGTTAGGCATCAAGCGGGGAGGGTTAGGTTTAGGCAGCGGGGAAGGGAGAGTTAGGGCAGAGGTGCTGATTTATGTTTTTGCTGCTGGGTGCTCAAGCCTGTGATGCCAGCTGGTGAGGGGCGTGGCCTCACTAAATGGGTGTGGTCTCAATAAAATGGGCGTGACCTCACAGGAAAAGACTACCTTACACCCTAGTTTTTGACCTTGCACCAGCAGACCTCAGCCACCACAGGGAAAAAATAAATTCCGCCATATTAAGCCCCACACAGTAATGCCCATTGCACCATATTATGCCACACACCGCAATGCCTGTGATATATTAGGCCCTACAGTAAAGCTTCTAATTACTTTTAAATGACCTACTCGTTGCCAAGGGTTTCATGCGCTGGGTGTCTTGCTCGTTACAAGGGGTTTCATGCGCTGGGTGTCATGCTCATTGCCAGGGGTTCCATGGGCTGGGTGTCTTGCTCGTTACCAGGAGGTTTCATGCTCTGGGATCCATGCTCGTTGCCAGTGGTTTCATGCTCTGGGCTGGGCGTCCTGCTTGTTGCCAGGGGTAATGCTCATTGCCAGGTGTAATACTTGATGCCAAGGGTGTGTAATGCTAGTTGCCAGGGGTAATGCTTGTTGCCAGGGGTGTGTAATGCTAGTTGCCAGGGGTGTGTAATGCTTGTTGCCAGGGGTAATGTTAGTTGCCAGGGGTGTGTAATGCTAGTTACTAGGGGTATGTAATGCTATTTGCCAGTGGTGTGTACAGCCAGGCAGATTCAGCTAACCTGCCCGCGAGCACCCCTGCCCGCCTGCTCCCTCCCTCCCTCCCTCTCCTCCCTGTCATATTATTCCACTCGGGGGGTGGAGTTTTGCAAAATGATGCGTTGCGTCGTGACATCACGATGCAAACGCATCATTCCACGAAACTCTGCCCCCTGAGCCTAGTACTATGACAGGGAGGAGGGGGAGCAGTCGAGACATGTGAAAAGTGCCGGGGCGGGTGCCCGTGGGTGCTCATCACTTTCCGTAGGTACTCGGGCCCGGAATTGGCTGAATCAGCACCTATGGGTTATGGTTAGGCACCTAGCAGAGAGGGTTAGGCACCCACAAGGGATGGATAGGGTTAGGATAGGGGTAGGGAAAAGATGGGGTTTTAGGGGGATTAATGGGGGTCTGTCGGGATTCTGATGGATGGGATGCTGTTGTCGGTATACTGACAGCAGGCATCCCGTACATCCGCAAATCGTACTGAACCCTGTGACTATTTTACTCATACATCTGGACCCCGCAGCACTACTGTGCATGCACGGCCCACTGACCACATATGTAAGTTGGCCATTGCAGGGGGAAACCTCTCCTGGTAATTTTGTTGCATCTTCAAATGGCGTTAGCTGCTGGGTGAACATCTGCAATGTTTTGCACTCTGGAGCTTGGTAAATTAGACTTCCATTTCCGACAGCAGCCACAGCATCTATAGGTTTCTATAGGGACTGTGGCAGATATTTTGTGACTGGCCCCCAAAAACAGGTGTATTCATGGAATATTCCTGATAAATAGGCCCCAATGAGAATAAAGATGAGGCAAGCAGGCAGGCGGTACCTGAGAGAGGTATGAGGCATGGAGGCAGAGGACACTGAGGCCCTCATAGCTCTCTCATGTCCTAATAATATAATGTTCTATTTATAGTGCCTTGCTAAAGTATTCACCCCCTTGGCTTTTTACCTATTTTGTTACATTACAACCTGTAATTTAATTTTTTTAAATCTGAATTTTATGTGATGGATCTGTACAAAATAGTCTAAGTTGGTGAAGTGAAATGAGAAAAATGTATATATATATATATATATATATATATTTTTTTTTTTTTAAATGTGCGTGTGCATATGTATTCACCCCCTTTGCTATGAAGCCCCTCAAAAGTTCTGGTGCAACCAATTACCTTCAGAAGTCACATAATTAGTGAAATGAAGTCCACCTGTGTGCAATCTAAGTGTCACATGATCGTCAGTATAAACACACCTTTTCTGAAAGGCCCCAGAGGCTGCAACACCACTAAGCAACAGGCATCACACCATGCGACCAAGGAGCTCTCCAAACAAGTCAGGGACAAAGTTGTTGAGAAGTACAAGTCAGGGTTGGGTTATAAAAAAATATCCAAATCTTTGATGATCCCCCGGAGCACCATCAAATCCATCATCTTCAAATGGAAAGAACATGGTACCAAAACAAACCAGCCAAGAGAATACCGGCCACCAAAATTCACAGACCGGGCAAGGAGGGCATTAATCAGAGAGACAGCATAGAGACCAAAGGTAACCCCGAAGGAGCTGCAGAGTTCCACAGCAGAGACTGGTGTATCTGCGCATGTGACCACAGTAACCCGTACATTCCATAGATCTGGGCTTTATGGAAGAGTGGCCAGAAAAAAGACATTACTTAGTATTAAAAATAAGAAGGCACGTTTTGAGTAGAGATGAGGCGAACTGAACCCTACCGAACTCCACGTGTCAAACACGGTTCCGAGCCCGGCTCAGTTATTCCCGCCTGACTCGGAAAACCCGAATGAGGCAAAACGTCATCATCCCGCTGTCGGATTCTCGCGGGATTCGGATTCCATATAAAGAGCCGCGCGTCGCCGCCGCCATTTTCACTCGGGCATTGTAGAGAGTACAGAGAGGACGTGGCTACGTTCTTCAGTGTCAGTTCTCAGTATCAGTGCTCAGTATCAGTGCTCATTGTCTTGTGCTGCATCGTGCTGCTCAGTAATACTGGTACAGTGTCTTGTGCTGCATCTTGCTGCTGTAGGGTGCTGTGGTAGTAGTGTCCTGTGACTGTGCATCGGTCATCATCATTCCAGTCACAGTGGTGACAATTCCAGAGTGCTTTTGTGCTGCTCACTAATACTAATACTAGTACAGTGTCTTGTGCTGCTCAGTGTCAGTTCTCAGTAGTAGTATCATCAGTGCTCAGTATCAGTGCTCAGTAGTATCATCAGTGCTCAGTATCACTGGTCAGTGATTTGCATAGTTAAGCCTTCCACCCTGTGCTGCAATTATAGTGATTTTCTCCCTTTTTTGTCCACTTCACTAGGAAACGGGTGGTGATGTGGGAGAGTCACCAACTCTTCCGGGAGTGTGGGCACTTCACAAAAAATTATGAGTCTCTAGCAACTTCCGGAAGGGTAGGCATATATGCTCTATGTATTGTACTATATTGTACTGTACTCATTGTCTTGCACTGTAAGTCAGTGCTTTTGTGTTAGCCAGTGGTGGAGTGGGCGATATGGAAAAGTGTGGTGCATCTGGAGCCTCAGTCCACCCACCATGGACTGGACTGTTGCTGCAGCCACCCTCTAGTAATGTGTCCCGGTGCTGGGCTGCTGCGTCCAGTACACGGAAGCCAGTGCCTAACGCTGTATGGAAAGAGGGGAGGGCCACAAAGACTGTGGTGCATATGGAGCCTCAGTCCACCCACCATGTACCGCAGCTGCCACATGCCACCGCAAGCTGAAGTGACACAGGCACCCAATGTGATTTATGAAGAAACTAGCAGAGCACCCATCCCGTCTGCTCCCTTCATCTTCCTGTCCCTGGCGCACATAAAGCATGACCTGAATAAGAAACCTGCTATCCTGGAGGAAGCCCTCAACTACAGCCAACCAGTAACAGAAAATAAAAATAGTGTATGGCAGTATAAAATATATAAGGGGTGGGCATAAATTATATAAGGGTGGGGGTAATGCACTTAAATCATATAAGTGGTGGGGTGTGATGTACATAAGATATATAAGGGGTAGGAGAGGGTTTTTTGACTGGCATAAATTAAGAGGGGGATGGCGATGGACATAAAATATATGCGTATGCATCACGGCATGGATGGTGCGATAGTGTACTCACATCTATGATGCGTGCTTGCATACGTACAAGCACTCCATAGACTTCTATGGTACAATCGCCAGCTGCAATCAGCGTACATAGCATGCTAGGATGCTTATGCCCATGCATACACATCACGGCAACTATGAGCCTGGCTACATCTGTATATATATAATGTCCAGAGGCTTAGGGGGCCTGGTCCCAGGATATAAAAATTTGCATACCAATTTCCCAGATTTGCCTGCTAAGCAATTGGGTCTGTTCCATTGCCCAATCTGCATCATGTGACATTACATTTTCAGTGAGAGGAGTGTGTAGTGGATGTTATAATGGTATGGGGGCACTGTTATGTGGCATAATATGAACTGGGAATACTGTATGTCATTATGTGAATTGGGGATACTGTGTGGCATAATGTGTACTGGCAGCCCTACAGTGTGACATAATATAAACAAGGGAACTACGATGGTTCACAAAATAAACTTGGACACTACTAATATGGGGATAATATTTACTAGGGTACTTCTGTGGTTCAGAAAATGAACTAGGGCACTATTATGGGACTTAAAATTAATTACTACTGGACCGAGGTGTCTCTAAAGAATCATTGGCCCCTTTAATATGATGCTCTGGGTCCCATACAGTTCCGGTTATGCCCCTTTGTCACCAAGTTTACTTTCTACTCTATATATCAGCTACATGTGTAATGCATGTAATGTGATTTTACTTTGATCAACAGATATCTTTTTATAACAACTTAGGCATAATAAATGTACAGCTGCATGTAATATGCTACACATACTTGCTTATTCTCATGAATCCTCCGGGTAGTCCCTCGCAGCCCCGAAAGAGTGGGCACCCCTCTTGCATTCTGCACACTTCATAGTGAAGTGGGCAGAATGTGAAAATAACTGCATTGCGGTCCCGGTGGAGGGGGCCTCCTAATGACGCGGTTATATGCTAATCGTGTCATTCTATTCCCGCCCCATGCAAATACAAACCAATCGAGGTAGTTTCTCTGCGAGAGGGTGGGAACTAATGACGAGATTAATGGCCCCGCTCCATCGCCGTCTATCTGCTTCTCCTCTTCAGTCATCTCCTGGAGGGGAATTCCATAAGGTAGGTCGGTATGATGCTACAGTATCATCCTGATAATGCTGTATATCCTGTTAATTATACATAGAAAAAACGATATCTGTGTAATAAGCTCGATATAGCATAGAGCATCATGGTTGGCTGGGTATGTGTTTTGCTATGCATAGGCTAATATTGGTATATGCCTAATTGGTTGCTTCCCTACTCCCTTACCAAGCGGATCTCACTGTCTGAGCATATGTATTTCAATTTTTGTTATGTAAACTGTGGGCACTATAACTTGAAATAATATGTACTGTGGGCACTACTGTCTAGTATAATATAAAAGGGGCAGTACTCTTTGGAATAATATTAACTGTGGGCACGACTATTTGGCAGAATGTGAATTATGGGCACTATTATTAGGCATAATGGGAAATGTGGGCACTACCTTTTGGCATAATGAGAATTGTGGGTCTACTGTTTGGCGGGACCCAGGCCAGCGATGGAAACAGATGAGCACTCTCCTCAATGCCGCTGTATTGAGGAGGTGCACAAAATCTTCTTAGTGGATCTTTTTACAAGTAGAAATGGTTGCACTACTGGGCTTAGTTACACCACCGCTATAGCAACAGAACTGCAGCGAAGATTCAATATCACTTGGTCATTAGGCTTTTGCCGCAAATCCCTCTGTGAGTTCTGTGATGTTAGTGTATTAGAATGCTTAATATTTGTAGACACTCCCTTGCTAATATGTGTAAGCCTGAATCTTCAGTGATGGGCCCTGGGACCAGTGGGATGCTGGGAAGTGGGTGGTACAGTGTGCAGTGTGTCTGGAGTTGGTGATGGAATAAAACAGCACAGCAGTGAACTCACATGTCTGTGTCCTGATGACTGGATTTACAAACATATGAACAAAACATGGTGTCAGAAGAAGTTTAACTTGGACTGCTAGTGCTCTCAGAGTGTGAAAGAATCCTGCAGCAGTCTATAAGGCTGTGATACTCAGTGTCTGCAAAGCCTGTCGTGTGCTCCTCTCTTCAAACAGTGAGTAACCATGGATAAACTGGCTTCTCCAACCGGCATGCTGATGTCTGGTAACTTGTCTGAAAACTGGAAAAGATTTAGGCAAAGGTTTAATATATATCTTGCTGCATGTGGAGCTGATACAGAGGCTGACAAAACTAAGGCATCCATTTTCCTCCATGTGATAGGAGAGGATGTGCTGGACATTTATAATAGTTTTCAGTTTGATGAGGGGCAGAATATGGCGCTATCTTCTATAATGCAAAAGTTTGAAGATTACTTTGTGCCAAGGAAAAATGTGACATATGAAAGATATAAGTTTTTCACATGTGATCAGAAGTCTGGAGATGGATTTGATCAGTATGTTACAGAGCTGCAATCACTCAGTAAAACCTGTGAGTTTGGTGATTTAAAGGATCACTGATTAGAGATCTTATTGTCTGTGGAATACCTGATAATGGACTCAGAGAGAGATTGCTGACAGAGCAAGACCTAACGCTAGAAAAGGCAGTGACTATGTGCAGATCTGCGGAAATAACTAGATTTCAAGCCAAAAAGTTACACAAGGAAGCTGGTGCTGTACATGTAGTGCAGAAAACAGAGCCAAGCAAACCTCCATTCTCAAGAATGAAGCAGTCTAAGCCACAGTCTAACACGGAAATGTGTAGTAGATGTGGAAATGCCCACAATCCTAAAATGTGCCCTGCTTATGGTAAAACCTGCATGAAATGTGGTAGACTTAATCACTTTGCCAAATGCTGTAAAATTAAAAGTGAAACAATCAAAGTGTATGCTGTTAAACAGAGGAATTCTTTGTGGATTGCATTGAACTTTGCAGTGCAGATAAGAAAGCATGGATTGTCCCTTTAACTGTTAACGAGATTGTCATTCCCTTTAAGCTTGATACTGGCGCGCAGGTGAATTTAATATCGTTCAAGACTATAATACTTTTAGAGTAAAACCTAAAATTCATCCAGCCAAAGTGAAAGTTACAGGGTACACTGGGGAGGAAATTCCTGTGAAAGGTACATGCTTAGTGACACTGAAATATAAGGGACAACAGTTTAAAACATCTCTACTGATTGTGGATAAAAATGTGCAACCGATTCCAGGATTAAGTTCCTGTGAGAAACTAAGCTTGCTAAAGAAAGTTTTTATGGTGACATCACAAGTAGAAGATGACTGCAAATCAATGTTTACAGAATACAGAGACTTGTTTGAAGGTCTAGGTTGTTTGCCTGGAGAGCATAAAATAAATATAGACACGTAAGTTTCTTCAGTGATACACCCCTGTAGAAAAGTGCCGTTTGTGCTGAGAGAAAAACTGAAACAAGAGTTAAATCGCATGGAAGCCTTGGGTGTGATACAGAAAGTTGATGAGCCTACTGAATGGGTAAGCTCCTTAGTAATTGTTGAAAAGAAAAATGGACAACTCAGAATATGTCTAGACCCCACAGATTTAAACAAAGCTATTAAACGAGAACATTTCAAACTACCAACCAGAGATGAAATCATGTCGCAATTTGCGGGAGCAAAATGGTTCAGTAAATTGGACGCATCTTCAGGATTCTGGCAAATGAAGCTAGATAAGGCCAGCTCAAAGCTTTGTACATTTAATACACCAGAAGGTCGATACAGATTTCTTCAACTACCATATGGAATATTGTCTGCTCCAGAAGTATATCACAAAAAGATACATATGATTTTTGAACATATTCCAGGTGTTGAAACAATGATGGATGACATTATTGTCTGGGAATCTACAAAGGAAGAACATGATTCTAGATTGAGACAAATAATGGAACTTGTCAAGAAAGTGAATCTAAAGCTAAACAAGGACAAATGTGAATTTGGCGTGAATACACTTACCTTTATGGGCGACGTGGTCTCGGATCAAGGTGTAAAACTAGACCCAAGGAAAATATCAGCCACAGTGAACATGGAACATCCTAACAACAAAGACGACGTCAGAAGATTCCTAGGAATGATTACTTACTTAGGAAAGTTTATTTCTCAACTCTCTGAACGAACAGCCTCTCTTGGTTGTTGGACAAAGATAACGAGTGGATGTGGTCACATGAACAAGAAGAAAGTTGGCAAAACTTGAAACAGATCATTACAGAGCAACCAGTGCTAAAATTCTTTGATCCTGCGAAAAGAATAAAAATTTCTGCAGATGCTTCACAATTTGGCCTAGGCTCAGTGCTGTTACAAGAACATGATACATGGCAACCAGTAATCTATGCAACAAGAGCACTGACAAGTGCTGAAACAAGGTATGCTCAGATAGAAAAAGAACTTCAAGCAATCACATACGCATGTGAGCAATTTCATCAGTTTGTGCATGGTCAAACATTTACAGTGGAAACTGACCACAAGCCATTGTTAGCTATCATGACTAAATCATTACATGACTGTCCCATGAGAATTCAACAAATGCTTATCAGACTACAGAGATAGGATGTACACTTGCTGTACTGTCCTGGCAAATACATGTACATTGCTGATACACTTTCTCGTGCTGTGGACAAAAGTGAAGGTTCCAAAAGCCTGATGGATGAAGAGATAGAAGCCTATGTTAATTTGATCGTAGCTTCTCTACCAGTGTCTCATGCAAGACAAGAACAGATTAGGAAAGAACTGAGACAGATGACACAATGAAAGTGTTGAAAGATATCATTCTGAAAGGTTGGCCAGCAGAAAAACATGCGTGCCCGCTGTCTATCCATGATTATTGGATGTACCGCAGTGACCTTACAGTTGTCGATGGTATTATTTACAAAGGCAATAGGTTTGTAAGACGACTAAGAAAAACTATGCTGTGCAAGATACATGAAGGCCACTTAGGAGAAGAAAAATGTAAGCGGAGAGCGCTTGAAGTTATGTATTCGCCAAGAATGAACCAAGACATAGCACATACTACAGCTACATGTGAATTATGTCTTACGTATAGATCGAAACAACATGTCGAGCCACTGAGTCCTCACGCAGTGCCAGAGAGACCGTACCAGAAAGTTGGCGCAGATTTGTTTGATTGTAATGGGAAAACATACATTGTTGTGACTGATTATTACTCTAACTACCCTGAGGTGAAGACACTGCATACAACTACTAGTAAAGCCATAATCAATTGCATGAAGTCAATCTTTGCAAGGCCTGGTGTTCCTATGGAAGTGTTCACGGACAATGGTCCTCAGTTTTCCAGTGCTGAATTTAGACAATTTGCTGATGAGTGGGAATTTGTCCATACTACATCAAGTCCCCACTATCCACGCTCAAATGGGTGGTGGAAAGTTCAGTAAAAACTGTAAAGAGTCTCATGAAAAAACCTCAAGAAGGTAAAGAAGATTTCTACAAAAGTCTTTTAATCTACCGCAGTACACCTTTACAGAATGGACTTTCTCCTGCACAAATGCTGATGGGAAAGAGGTTTAGAGCAAATCTCCCGATACATGATGAACTGCTTAATACACATAACTAAGCGTTGGTCAGACTGAGTAAGGAACGTCAACAGGCGAAACAGAAACTGTTCCATGACAGGCGAGCAAAAAGCTTATCTGATCTAAAATCGGGTGACCAAGCCTGTCTCAGAGATCACGAGAAAGGTATTTGGGTGCAGAAAGGTATTGTGCAAGCACAAGTAGCACCAAGATCTTATACTATACGTACAGAGCGTGGAACGGAAGTAAGAGGAAATCGGGTGGATTTAAGATCTCAACCTAACCATAATGAAGACAACATGACTGAAGAATACCCTTCATCTGACATGTATGATGATCCTCATAATGGTGAACAAACCACGATTCTAGAAAGGTCCAACATGGTAGATGAAACACAGACTGTGTATGAAAGACCCAGAAGGGAAATACGCAGACCGGAGAGACTGATTGAAGCATGTTAGATGATGTTCTTAATATGACGTTGTTAATTGTTGCATTGAAGCGTACAGGGCTTATCTTCAAAGAAAAGAGGATGTGATGTTAGTGTATTAGAATGCTTAATATTTGTAGACACTCCCTTACTAATATGTGTAAGCCTGAATCTTCAGTGATGGTCCCTGGGACCTTGGGGATGCTGGGATGTGGGTGGTCCAGTGTGCAGTGTATCTGGAGTTGGTGATGGAATAAAACAGCACAGCAGTGAACTCACATGTCTCTGTGTCCTGATGACTAGATTTGCAAACATATGAACAAAACAAGTCCTCCACCAAATTTCTGGCCCTGGTGAGGCATTTCTCAATCTCTTTCACTTTATGCGACCAGAGAGAGGGGCAGTGGTGTCTAAAAACTGGCTGGTGCAGTCCAGTGGATGTTTTAAATGTCTTGGATGCACCATCTGCAGAGCAATGATGACTGGAAGATTATTTTGTCACCCACATAGTTTATATCTTAAACAAAGGTTCACGTGTCAGCTTGATCATGTTGTTTATTTCTTCATGTGCCCATGTGGGCTTATGTACGTGGGGAAAACTATAAGGACATTTTAAGAACGTATGTCTCAACACAGATATACGATTCGCTTAGCATACGAAACCGGAACATCGGACAAACCGGTAGCTATCCATTAAAAAAAAAACTTCATCAATTGGCCACATTGCACTACATGATTATAGACTCTGTCCCGCCCCTCACCAGAGGTGGTGACAGAGGTCGTTGTACTTTTGAAAAATGAAGCGCGATGGATCCATGAATTGGACACTGTTGCCCCAAAGGGGTTAAATGAAATCAATCCTTTGAATATTTTTCTATGAAAATCGTTTTTTGTAACGCTTCCTTTTGGAGCACATATGTGTGAATTCACACTACTTTGTGTTGATTAGATGAAAGATAATTGGGCTATAAAGATCAGCATCCCCTATTTAATTTTTAACTACACGGAAACATAGGGTTCACGCACATACTGTATTGTTTGATGTGGAGGTGTGCGTGCTCCCTGAGCCCTCTGTTCCACTGGTATTTTTTAATTATGCAAGTGTTTGTATTGCTTTGTTGTATGTTTTGTGGGGCACTATTGGTGTATATTGTCAAAGTCGAAAAATATCGTAGTTCACAATGCCTTGTACTAACCCCAATGCACATGCCCGCTGCTCGCGCATTCAGTCTGCCGTGTGTGCACATGTCTGCAAACTGCGTAAACTCGCTCCGGCGATTACGCGCGTGATATGCGTATTTACGGTACAGTTTGTGAGCTTGTAGCGGGCGACTCATTTATAGCATAGTTAACTCATATAGTGTGTTTTGTAGATAATATTTCCCTTAGCAATGTCAGCAAGAATGTTTAGTTTAAATGGTTCGTGGACATGGGGATCCCTCTTTGCATGATATGAAGGGTCAGGCAAAGGTTGGAAGGTGGTGTTTAGTATCCAGCTGTAGAGTATTTTAATAGTAACATTTCAGTGTTGGTTAGGAAGAGATTGTTCGCTGCTGCGTATAGTTATGCACAAAAGTATGTTTGGAGCATTAAATGTATTTGCTGATAATTACACATGCAGGTGGGAATCCAGAGGATACCTCCCACCTGGGCAGTTGGAGAAGGACACAGCCCACCTGTTTAAACCCACCTATGACCTTTACTATAATGTGGAGACACATTCCTGTGTCCAATGAACAATGAGATTGTAGGGACCATTGTATTGTGAATGTATGCTGTAAATATAAGGACCACCATTGCTGGGACACTCACTCACTCTCTGCAAGGTTTTCACACTGAAGGCTAGAGGCCTGGTCCAGGAGCGCTTGCGAATCATTCCCATGTGTGTAAGTTCACTGTAGCCATTTCTTCCCTTTGTGTATGCCATTCATTCTCTCTCTGTGTACTTGTGTTTGCGATTGTTCACTATTGTTTATATTTCCTTTATGTTATTCTGTTTAGTTATTAATGTTAGGTTTGTAGTGTATAAGCTGTAACTGTTTTTTCCCTTTTTACGTACTAAAATCATCTAAGAAGGTGTTGGAACCTTACCAAGTATTGTGTGTTACACCATTTATTACTAAGGGTTTCTCAGCATCTCAATCGCTCAAACAGCTTGCTTAATAACAAGGTTAACCAGTGTTACATCATTGCAGTATCTCGGTACTAAGGTTTACAGTATAAGCATATTCGGTGTTTAAGGTTTAAAAGGTTATTGACTGTGTGTGCGCTCGCTGTGTGTATTCCGTACACCCAGCTCAGCGTGTGTACGTAACTTGCGTACCACGTGCGAGGTCTTTGTACGCAAATAGCGTACAAAGTACGTAGCAAGTGCACGTGGTTTAGCGGCCATTACGGCTCACGGTTTTAGTTCATAGCTTATGTTAAAAGGTAAATATCTGACTCTATCAATTGGGGGCGATCGTCCAGGCCTCCTCATATCCACAGCCTAGTAGGACAAAGCATACTTTTATCTATCAGCAAAGGTCGGGAAGGTAGTATCCCCTGTTATCTGTTTGGTGGTTGGGGATACAGTAGTGCTGATTAGATAAAGCGTCTGCTCCGCTTGGTTTGTAGGGATGCTGGTGGGATCCGGAACTGAAAGGTAAGAACGTTAAGCTATTGTCTTTTAAATCTGTTTAATTTCTGTTTGGTGCCAACTGCGCACGCAAGACACATAACACACGCACACACCTGTACTCTGCATATCTGATCATATTGTTGCAAAACAAGGTTCAAATGAGTCATATTGTGTTTGATTCAGATTGGATTGCTTATCTGTTTAAGTAGGTTTAAAAGTATTTTTTTAAAGTTTGCATAGCTTGATAGTTTTGTTTTTAACCCAGACCTAAAATAACTTCAGGGGCTTGCATGGTGATTTTTTTTTGTGACAAAAGAAGCCGCATGGTCTGTCCTCCATTTTATGTAACCCTCATGGATGTGGAAGGGGGAGGAGCAGCGGCCATTTTGGGGAAAGTCATTTTTTTTTTCAAAATAGCTGATTTTCAGTCTACTCAGGAATAATCAGCCATCCTTTGTCAAAAAGAAATCACCATTTACGAGTTTCCAATGCATTTATTTAACCCATGTCATAATTAATTATAAATAGTTCAGATGGGGCTTAATGAAAATTAATAGTAAAATGAATATTTGATTTAAGAACGACACACAGAGATAAAACAAAGTTGTTGTTTTTTTTTTCTTTTTCTCTCTTCCTTACCTCTGTGATTCAGTTAAACTCTGCTTGTGAGATGGGCCATTGAAATGCAAATTAACCTGTGTAACTGGTTTTTTTTCCTGGCAGTGAAAAATCACCTTCACAGACAGTCAAAAGCACAGCATTCATATGCAAATTAGAAACACTTAATGGGTACATAGAGATAATATTATAATTATGTGTGTGTTTACAGCAATGTATGTTCTGCAGGATGGCTATACAATATGAATCATACTATTGGAAGCATTGATTATTAGATTAATTTAGAATTTTCATTTGTGTATTCTCACATATCTACCTTCCTGTTTGCCATTTGCATTGATAACGTGCTGAGAAAATTTGCTGCTATTTTAAAAAGTAAGGAGTAATACTTAAGGGAGTAATTGTAAAAAACACGCACGCAGCATAGAAGATACTGTGTGGTGTTCGGTAAGCGATTATAGTGAAATATCGCTTACATTTATAGAAGCGTGTTATTTGTGTTACTGCGGACGTATCCAGCCTGTGTACACGTGTCTCTCACCGAGTGCGAGTCAAGCGTACGCGACGCAAAGGCCTACACACGTGGTGTAAATTACGCAACGTGCGTACAGATACGCCCACTATATACAAATCACACGATAGCATTGTTTTAGTAAGGCGATACGGAAGCCTCGAGATAATAGCACAATTTCTCTCAGTTTCCTAAAACTAGTTTAAAAAGATCCTTCTCTTGCTGCATCTCCTCTAGGATTAACCTGTGTTACCTGAATGAAAGTAATTTTCTGTACAGAAAAATCAAAGTATATTTGAAGTGAAAGAAGCATGTGTATGCAAGTGAATTTTTCTTTGGGTGAACCTTGAGAAAAATCGGGATCTCGTAGAAGTACACCCGTGAAGTGAAGCACGTGGTGGCGTGGGAGGCATCTCACGTTAACAGTGAAATAAGGTAAAAGGAGCAAGTAGTGTTACAGCAGACCAGAAGGTCGCTAAAATCAGAAATCCGTTAAAAGTACCTATACGAAGTTCTGAAGACCCTGACTTAAGAAAAGTCAGAGGTAAGTGAGCGCAACCCAGAGGGGGTTGGCGCAAAACCCATATAGGCCCGTGTTGAGAATACGCTCCGGCTGAAGGTTCCGCAGCCTAAACAACTGATTCCGCTGGTCGTGCGGCTTATAAGTAATAGTTACTTATACGCAGTACGACTGTACCGCACGTAATTGTGTGCATTAGTTGGTTACCTTGATACCCATTCAGTTTTTGTGGGATCATAAACGCTATCTGTACATTCTAACGTGATTTGTGTATGTTTTTTATTTTATTTTAAGGGAGGTTCGCTGTTCATTCAGGAATTCTTCAACGGCCAATACTTACTGGGGAGGGTAGCATACTCCCACACGCCCCAGTAAATAGCGGTTCATAGGGGCCCTAGGTTGAGTACAGCAGCGCTAATGCAGTTTCTGGGTGTATTGGTCAACGTGGGCGTGAGGCAGTGAAGGCACTTAAGCTTTCACTGTCGCCTTACCTCAGGCAACTTGTTTTTTTGTAGGAATTTGCTAAGAAGGCAATACTTGCAAATAATGGGGGCCAGTTGCTCAAGTAAGGGACGATCAACCAAGGTTCAGGTTGATTTAGTACCACGACCAGTTGGGTCGGCCAGGTATATCATGTGTGAGAAATATGGATCACACACAGAGGTTTTATGCAATGAGTGGGAACGTATGACTGTGAACGATGGAGAACAGTTCTCCAGAGTGGGCAGTTTTGATCCTGAGGTGTTGCAAAATTTAAGGAGAAGGATAGGTCTCATAAAATCCGGAAAGCAACGGAATAGACATTATAACTGTTTAAATTTATGGCAACAGGAAAGTGAGATACAAAGGAAATTAGCTTACACAGCTTGTTCTCACTTTAGCAGGAAACATATGGCAACTGGAGAAGCAATGGCTACAGAGAATGGCATACTGGGATATGATGATAATTGTGCACTTAGTAACTGTATTAATAATGATAAGAGTAAATGTAATAAATGTAATAAATGTAATAATGATAGAAGGAAAACTGATAAATGTACAAATTCTAACCCGTGCAAGATGCACCCCATGTTAAACTTCCCTCAGGATTACAAGCAAGAAAGTGAGCCCAGCACGATGTCGACACCTTTTCCAGCAGCCATCATACGAGACACCCAGGTGGGCAGGCCCAATCGGTAAAGGCAGTCGTCAAACCCCCTTACGGAGGGTCAGGTGAGGTCGTGTCCGCAGGTAAGTACGGTATTGTATATTATGCACAGACAAATGCACCTCACATTGTAGAGTCAACACAAGATGATGTAGCTGAACTTAATCCTGTCCGGGTGATTGCAATCCCAAATGGACAGACTGACGCTCTGGGAATCACTCCCGCCAGGGACAGTGCAATGCACTGCCCCTGGTCCCGGACAGAATTGAGGACAATTATATCTGAATTTCCCGATCCCAGGAAAGATCTAGCTGCATGCCAAAGTTTCATTAGAAAACTAGGTAACGCCACTGAACCCACTAACAAAGGTTGGCGAACAGTACTGCGGGCATGTTTGCCCTCCACTATTGACCCTTTGAAATTCATTTCTGATTGTAGGTTAGACGAAGAGAGACCTCTCACTGATGCATACAATCAGGAAAATGTTAAGCAGATCAACATGCAATTAGGAGTATATTTCCCAACTGTTGTCAAGTGGAACAAAATCTTCTCCATAAGACAAAAAGAAGGTGAAACTGCTTCTAATTATTTCAATCGAGCACTGCAAATAATGGCTAGATACACTGGGATCGCGGACATTGAGGAAAATGTGCATCATAGAAAAGTAGCAGTTTATGTATTAATGGAAGGTTTAACAAAAGTGTTGAGAACAAGGGTACAGACCACTCAACCTAACTGGAGAAGTATCTCGGTGGCTGCATTAAGAAAGTCCGCTGTTGGGCACGATCGGAACATCAGCAAACACAGGGAGTCACAGGGCGGTAAGCATATGACCATAAGTAAGCTACCTTAGTCAAAACCCCAGACCCCTTTGGGTAAATCGAATATGATAAGATGTTATAGTTGCCAGAGGGAAGGTCATTTTGCACGAGATTGTATGTTTAAAGACACAAACAAGGTATATCAACCCCCTAGACAACGACATGACCATAATATCCAAAGAACCAGGGAAGCACAGGGAGAGCGGTTAATGGTGATGAGCATCCAAGCACTAGAGGAGGCACCAAATCGACCAAAACCTCAGGCCCCTGGCACATGGAGGAAGCCAAGGGTTTGTTATCTTCGTAAAAGGGAAGGGCATTATTCCAGCAACTGTAACAGCCCATATAAAGTCAGACCCCCTAGACAAGAACACGAGCAAAGTTATGACACACGCAATTGTAATCAGGGATCACATATGAAGAATTTTGGTCCGCACCTGTAATTTGTAGCCAGTGAAGTTGATCATTAGCCTTGATAATAAGCCTGAGGTTACAGTCATACAGTCAATGTAATTGGGAGGTCAGTTCCTTGTGGACACAGGGACGGCCGGGTAAACTTTGTAATTTATCTTTAAATGTTTCCTTCTCAATCTCTGATGTTCACCAACAGAACTCAAACGTCACATGACTACTTGGTCTTTTTCAGAGGTCTACCCAACCCCAGTATATCTTACCAGCATCGTTGTGTTTGGCCAGATGCAAAGGGTGGAGAGTGGAGATACTGGTGGGGGAGACTGTGCAGAGATACCGGTGGACATGTTGATGCGACAGCCTGTTGATGAATCTGACAATGTTTTCCTTTTCTACTTGTTCTCTCTCTTTTTTTGTTCTTTCATGTTGTACGGATAGTATGTCACACCTCAGTTAGACAAATGGTAATGCAAGATTTATGCTCCTTACAGAAAGATCGCTGATTTGGAAAGAATATTGTATCACCGGAGTGTTCGTTTTGGGAAGACTGAGAGACAGCACCTTTGAGATGACAGCCGAGCAAGAAGAACAACAAGACTAGAGGACAAATTATCGTAACAAGTTTCTTTCCCCTTCAATTATTTTCTGTACCCCCATAACAACTTTCCCTTTCTCCTCCTGTAAGATGGACTCGCCTCAAGAGACTGCAGTCCGTGTTTTCCTGTTGACCCTGTTGTTGACCAGAGCAGTCTGTTTCGGTGAGAGTACCAGTGAGGTCGAGAAAGGATCTGGAATGGGTTCTGATGATCAGGATGGAGTCGTAGAATTCCAAGAGCAGCACAATCACCAAGCAAAGGCGAGTATCAGAAAACGATCTGGTAGCCACGACATTAATAGACATTGTAAAGGATTGTTAGCTGAAGAGAACTGCATCTGTAGGAATTGTGAAAATATAGTTGAGGACGGTTGCATCAAGAAATGTCAGTCCAGTTTTAATATCAACATGGACTGGCATCCATTGAGTGACTATCACTCATTAGTGGGTAAAGTGTTAAATCAGACAGACTGTTGGGTGTGCTCACAAGTACCTCAAGGTCACAGAAAGTCAGGACTAGTGCCATATCCTTTAACGGTAGATGAGGTACTTGAGTTAAAGGGTGGGAGACCGGTGGACAAGAGATTTAATATTTCTAGTCCTCCTAGTTTGAAGCTCCACCAATACCATGTAGATAGGTCCCTAATATGTTTTAACATTTCCAATCCCCGAAAGCCGGGAAATTGGGAAGTGTCATGGAACAACCAAACCATGACATTCTCACACAGAGCCGATAGAATGCCCATAGACTCAGAACTTATACGCCAAATAGCTGACAGTGGAAAATATTTCCGGTATAGGTACACTCTAGGAAGTAGGACCATGCGAGTTGGAGAAGTATCACCAGGATACTGTGCACATGTCATACAGCCTAATACGTGTACTAGACAAATGAGAGAGTTAGGGATAGGACTGTTTCTCCTTTGATTTTCTCCGAGGTACCAAGAGATCCACCTGGAGGAAGAATTTGATGACCTTTTATACAAGACCACTGATGAACTGTGTCACAGACACCTAATGAGCTTTTAGAGACTGTCATTCTTTTTATGGACACTTGAAGAAGCTTTGTTTGCCAATTACCGCAAAGCTACAGTAAAGACACGACAATCCGGACAAGACATCAGACAAGACATCAACAAGACCCCAATCGGCGACCGCATACATAATCATACGACTGCATTTATAACACATGTTTCTTATCTTCATCTCTACTATCTTCAGGTAGTGACACACATAGTCGACAGGTAATATAGGCACATATATCAGCACTCACATATTTTCCCCTTTCATGTATCATCAACTAATGTGCACCCCATTTGTTGTAACCAAAAGCCGAAAAGAGCTCGGTAGAGTTTGACAGCCCATCCACAGACCCTTGATACGGGATAAGAAGGATTCAATGTATACTTCGCAATACCTCGAAGCTTGATTTAGAACACGTACGGCACGATGATACATGACCCCTCAGAAATGGATTTCATACACACATGCTTTTACTATCTCACTAGGTCATATCTTCCCCACCTTCTCCTCTCCTCCCTCTACCCAATCATAATAAGGTATTCCATGATGACATATATATTTTTCTGTTTGAATTGTTTAGAAAGTGGCAGTTATTGGTGACTGCCAAAGGGTGGACTGTCAAAGTCGAAAAATATCGTAGTTCACAATGCCTTGTACTAACCCCAATGCACATGCCTGCTGCTCGTGCATTAAGTCTGCCGTGTGTGCACATGTCCGCAAATTGCGTAAACTCGCTCCGGCGATTACACGCGTGATATGCGTATTTACGGTACAGTTTGTGAGCTTGTAGCGGGCGACTCATTTATAGCATAGTTAACTCATATAGTGTGTTTTGTAGATAATATTTCCCTTAGCAATGTCAGCAAGAATATTTAGTTTAAATGGTTCGTGGACATGGGGATCCCTCTTGCATGATATGAAGGGTCAGGCAAAGGTCAGGCAAAGGTTGGAAGGTGGTGTTTAGTATCCAGCTGTAGAGTATTTTAATAGTAACATTTCAGTGTTGGTTAGGAAGAGATTGTCCGCTGCTGCGTATAGTTATGCACAAAAGTATGTTTGGAGCATTAAATGTATTTGCTGATAATTACACATGCAGGGGGGAATCCAGAGGATACCTCCCACCTGGGCAGTTGGAGAAGGACACAGCCCACCTGTTTAAACCCACCTATGACCTTTACTATAATGTGGAGACACATTCCTGTGTCCAATGAACAATGAGATTGTAGGGACCATTGTATTGTGAATGTATGCTGTAAATATAAGGACCACCATTGCTGGGACACTCACTCACTCTCTGCAAGGTTTTCACACTGAAGGCCTGGTCCAGGAGCGCTTGCGAATCATTCCCATGTGTGTAAGTTCACTGTAGCCATTTCTTCCCTTTGTGTATGCCATTCATTCTCTCTCTGTGTACTTGTGTTTGCGATCGTTCACTATTGTTTATATTTCCTTTATGTTATTCTGTTTAGTTATTAATGTTAGGTTTGTAGTGTATAAGCTGTAACTGTTTTTCCCCTTTTTACGTACTAAAATCATCTAAGAAGGTGTTGGAACCTTACCAAGTATTGTGTGTTTCACCATTTATTACTAAGGGTTTCTGAGCATCTCAATCGCTCAAACAGCTTGCTTAATAACAAGGTTAACCAGTGTTACATCATTGCAGTATCTCGGTACTAAGGTTTACAGTATAAGCATATTCGGTGTTTAAGGTTTAAAAGGTTATTGACTGTGTGTGCGCTCGCTGTGTGTATTCCGTACACCCAGCTCAGCGTGTGTACGTAACTTGCGTACCACGTGCGAGGTCTTTGTACGCAAATAGCGTACAAAGTACGTAGCAAGTGCACGTGGTTTAGCGGCCATTACGGCTCACGGTTTTAGTTCATAGCTTATGTTAAAAGGTAAATATCTGACTCTATCAATATATACCCTGAATAAGCCAGCAAGGTCAGTTAACCTATCAGGCAGCGCTGCTGGTATCCGGAGCATGCGTTCCAATGAGAAATGAGTGGAACGCATGACTGGTCACTAGAGGAAGTCTTTAGCCTCTAGCGCCTGGCCGCAATGCGGAAGTACACGATCGCGCACGTTGCCCGCAATGGAAGCAGGACGGCGCGTCTGCTGCAGCAGCAGTGGAATGATCAAAATAGGATGTGATTCCTGGGGGGACCAGTTTGCTAGATGAAGTGTCCCTGAGCTGTTGGCACTTCCGGTAATAGGTTATGCGTTGGCAGCGTGGTTTTGAGGTGATTAGTTTTTTTTTGTAAGTTTTTCTTGACATATGAATATAAGGCCCTGGGCACCAGCTTGAATGTTATTATTGATACAGAGAGTATGCTGGATTACATTGTTGGATTGTACAGTATATGAATATACTTATAGATTCCATGGCTTACTTCCTATGCTCTGTTGTGTGGGGGTGGAGCCTTTTGCTGGCCTTGGGATATATATAGACCAGATTTTTTCTGTGGTGGTTATGCTTCTTCACTCTGGTAGCTGGGTCTTGAGAAAGGGCCGTGCCAGGCCCGAAACGTCGACATGCACCTCTGTGATGTAATGTATGTGAATTAAACTTTACCTGTGAATTTTCTAAAGAAGACTGGTGAGTGCTCTCTCTGAAGTATTTGGATATATTATGGCCTACTATGGAGGAACTCTGTGGAACGCCTGAGAATCTTTGCACCCCAGCCGGATGCTTTTAGGAATTTTGTGAGTGTCGCTATACAGTGTGGATTTTATATATATATATATATATATATATATATATTTATTAGAGATGAGCGGGTTCGGTTCTCCGAGATCCGAACCCCCCCCAACTTCACCTATTTTACACGGTTCCGAGGCAGCCTCAGATCTTCCCGCCTTGCTCGGTTTACCCGAACACGCCCGAACGTCATCATCTCGCTGTCGGATTCTTGCGAGATTCGTATTTTATATAAAGAGCCACGCGTCGCCGCCATTTTCACTTGTGCATTGGGGATTGAACGGAGAGGATGTGGCTGCGTTCTCTCCCTGAAAAGCTCCGTAATCTGTGCTCAGTGTGCTGCAAATATCTGTGGTCAGTGTGCTGCAAATATCTGTGCTCAGTGTGCTGAAAATATCTAGGTTCTTTGCCTGAAAACGCTCCATATCTGTGCTCAGTGTGCTGCAAACATCTGTGCTCAGTGTGCTGCATTGTGGGGACTGGGGACCACCAGTATATGATTATAGTAGTACAGTACAGTAGGCCATTGCTGTATCTTGCAGCTCTGTGTGAAGTATACTATCTCTGTGCTGCATTATTGTGAGCAGTATATAGTAGGACAGTGCAGCATTTTGGTGACCAGCAGTATACATATATAGTACAGTACAGTAGGCCATTGCTGTATCTTGCAGCTCTGTGTTAAGTATAGTATCTCTGTGCTGCATTATTGTGAGCAGTATATAGTAGGACAGTGCAGCATTTTGGTGACCAGCAGTATACATATATAGTACAGTACAGTAGGCCATTGCTGTATCTTGCAGCTCTGTGTCAAGTATACTATCTCTGTGCTGCATTATTCTGAGCAGTATATAGTAGGACAGTGCAGCATTTTGGTGACCAGCAGTATACATATATAGTACAGTACAGTAGGCCGTTGCTGTATCTTGCAGCTCTGTGTCAAGTATACTATCTCTGTGCTGCATTATTGTGAGCAGTATATAGTAGGACAGCGCAGAATTTTGGTGACCAGCAGTATACATATAGTACAGTACAGTACAGTACAGTACAGTAGGCCATTGCTGTATCTTGCAGCTCTGTGTCAAGTATACTATCTCTGTGCTGCATTATTGTGAGCAGTATATAGTAGGACCGTGCTTTTGGTTACCAGCAGTATACATATAGTACAGTACAGTAGGCCATTGCTGTATCTTGCAGCTCTGTGTCAAGTATACTATCTCTGTGCTGTATTATTGTGAGCAGTATATAGTAAGACAGTGCAGCATTTTGGTGACCAGCAGTATACATATATAGTACAGTACAGTAGGTCATTGCTGTATCTTGCAGCTCTGTGTCAAGTATACTATCTCTGTGCTGTATTATTGTGACTCTGAGCAGTATATAGTAGGACAGTGCAGCATTTTGGTGACCAGCAGTGTACATATATAGTACAATACAGTAGGCCATTGCTGTATCTTGCAGCTCTGTGTCACTTCTAGTATCCTGATCAGTGCTCAATATCTGCTGCATTGTTGTGACCACTATGTATACTGTACTGTGCGACGTGTGTTAAACACCTGGTGATTTTATACATCTTGTAATCTGTATTGAGTGATGTGTGAGATACACTTGGAGATTATACACCCTGTATACTGTACTGTGCAACAATTGTGATACACCTGGTGATTATACACCCTGTATACAGTACTGAGCGATGTGTGAGTTACACCTTGGGGTTATACACCCTATATACTGTACTGTGCGATGTGTATTATATACCTGGTGATTATACATCCTGTAATCTGTACTGAGCGATGTGTGAGATACACCTGGGGATTATACACCCTATATACTGTACTGTGTGATGTTTGTTATACACCTGGTGATTATACATCCTGTAATCTGTACTGTGTGATGTGTGAGATACACCTGGGGATTATACACCCTATATTATAATTATTATTATCCTTTATTTATATGGCGCCACAAGGGTTCCGCAGCACCCAATTACAGAGTACATAAATAATCAAACAGGAAAACAGCAATTTACAGTTGATGACAGTATAGGAGAAAATTAAAAATAGGGGAAAATAAAAAAAAAGAATCGATAACTTCTACCACTTTCTAAAAGGTCAATTGAAGCTGAAATAATGGACAACTTCCTCATGGAAGCCAGATACAGTATACCAAACAGTACTTAGCAGAGTTAGGAATGAGTGCTTATGAAATACAGTAACATTTTGTCATAATATTTCAGAAACTGCATGGCTGGTCTCTTGCACTCTTTTGCTCTAATACACCACCTGCTTTAGGATTTATATTAAAAAACATTATGTCTCCATAATCCCAAAAACATCAGTCTTCTTGGAAAGTGGTTTGTTCCTTTGTAAGGGAAAGAGAACAAACGTTCTCAAACAACGGTTTCTCAATTTCTTTTTCCTCTGGGAAGGGATTGTGGATTCGCAGGAATATCTGAGCATTTCTGTAATCAGAAAGCAGTGACTTTCTACAAATGTTTACGAATAATTCCAGTGATTTTGTCATTTTCTTCCAGTGATTTGGACCAATAATACCGTTGATTAGAACGAATAATTCCAGTGATTTTGTCATTTTCTTCCAGTGATTTCGACCAATAATACCACTGATTAGAGCGAATAATTCCAGTGATTTTGTCATTTTCTTCCAGTGATTTGGACCAATAATACCATTGATTAGAACAAATAATTCCTGTGATATTGAGGTGTTTGTGTCGCTTAGCTTAGCCATCCAGCGACCACAGTGCACCTCTTTTTCTCTTTTCTTTGTATCATGTGCTGTTTGGGGCCAATTTTTTTAAGTGCCATCCTGTCTGACACTGCAGTGCCACTCCTAGATGGGCCAGGTGTTTGTGCCGCCCTCTTGGGTCGCTTAGCTTAGTCATCCAGTGACCTTGGTGCAAATTTTAGGACTAAAAATAGTATTGTGATGTGTGAGGTGTTCAGAATAGACTGGAAATTAGTGGAAATTGTGGTTATTGAGGCTAATAATACTATAGGATCAAAATTACCCCCAAATTCTATGATTTTAGCTGTTTTTGAGGGGGTTTAAAAAAAAAACACCCGAATCCAAAACACACCCGAATCCGACAAAAATTTTCAGGGAGGTTTTGCCAAAATGCGTCCGAATCCAAAACACGGCCGCAGAACCGAATCCAACACCCAAAAAATTTCCGGTGCACGTCTCTAATATATATATAAATATATATATATATCTATCCATAGAGAAGGGGAGCACTCACCAGGCATCTTTAAATGGCAAATCCTTTATTCAGTACATAAGATAAAAATTCACATCAAGGTTTCGGCCCTGTATTGGAACTTTGTCAAGATACTCATGCAGTGCAATGGACAGACATTTATACCACCACAGGTACCCACCCACCAATCAAGTGAGGACCACCCACAAATACTCAGTAATGCTGTTACATCTAATCTCACAAATATCATAAAGAAGAACAGACCTGATAAGATAAGTATCCGGCTTAATATACCATAAAGGCAGTCAGGTAACAGACAACTTACTCACAGGAGTCATAAACATATGAAAGCGGCGTGCGTTCCACAGTCCGCGTTACTTCCGGTCCGTGAACCACATGTCCGGTCACGTGTCCCGGAAGTCTCGCGGAATAGCTACAGAAATCACTGCGGACATCTTAAAAACCAGTAACCAGTGTATTAGTTCGTCAGTGACTCAAGATGCTATTATAAGGAGGATGCGGGTAGCCCACAGTCATGCGCCAATAATTAGCGCTGCTGTGAGCCCCCTGATCAGTTACACTAATTACACTTCCTGCATTTGAAACGCATGACGTCACTTCCGATACGGAAGTGCATAGATAGCATATGTAAACAGAATTAATAAAAAGCTGTTGTAACAATAAGAATACAATAAGCAATAATTACCAATAAATACTGGTCATAAAAGCACAAGTGCACTGCAGCATGATTATAGACATCACCTCATATTATCACTGAAGCATAAATAATCATAGCATATGTATAAGTATCAGTAATTCAAGCAGCAATTATATAATATCCAAGTGTTCTAGCAGCATGAGAGTTAACTTTATATTGCTTAAATATCTCAAATCATCTTCAAAGGCTCTGTGCTACGTTGCGATCAGTTAATGAAACATGTATCTAACCATAAGGTGATAAGGCAGAGATCATGTTGTCCATGATTATTGTGAAGTAGTCCAACACATTCTATCCTGTAAAGAAATATTGATTAGTAAAGCCACAGACTGATGTACTGGAAAAGATCGCAAAAAAAGTTTTTTCTAGAAAAACAACAAAGCGGAATAAAAAAAAAAAATGAAAAAAAAAAAAAAAAAACAGGTTCAACTACAAGGATTAACCCAAATATATGCCATAATGTATGGCATCATTAAGGCCACGTGGTCGAATAGTATCAAGGTGAAAAATCCATGAGGCCTCCTTTGTAAGTGGCATCTTTGCACGGTCTCCGCCCCTCCTCGGTAGATCCACTTTGTCAATGATCATACACCTCAGCGAAGGCAGTAAATGTCTGGCCTCAACAAAATGTCTGGCCACAGGCTTATCTGAAGTACCATCCACTAGTGCCGACCTAATTGATAGTCGTGATTTGCCATTCTGTCCCGGATGGGACGTATTGTCTTACCGACATAAACAAGTGAGCATGGACATGTTAAGATGTAAATGACAAAGTCCAAAGTGCAAGTTACTCTTTTGCGTATATAGATTTTTTTTCCAGTGTGAGGATGATGAAAGGACTCCCCTGCCTTCATACCTCTACATGTCGTGCAATTTATGCACCGAAAGCATCCTGGTTTGTTAGGATTTAGCCATGTTGTAATAGGTTGAATTGATGGCCTATCCGGTAACATGAGTAGGTCGGTCAGATTGTGTGCCCGCCTAAAGCTCACTAGTGGCTTCTTAGGTAGCTTCTTTGCCAGGGACGGGTCTGACCTGATAATAGGCCACATTTTATGTATGGCTCTACGTATGATGGGTCCGGCACCGTCAAATGTAGTCGTGACCACAAAAGGATTTTCATTCTTCTCACTAGAGGGCTTACCCCTCTCAAAGATGTCCTTGGCTTTATTAAGTCATCTATTAATGGTGCGGTCATCATAGCCACGTGTAGAGAACCTCTGTTTCATCTCTTCTAGTTGGCCTTATGCAGTCGTAGATTCCGAATTATTTCGCAAAACTCTCAAAAATTGAGAAATGGGCAAATTCTCTTTGAGTGATCCTGGATGATAACTATCAAAATGTAACAAAGTATTGCGATCTGTTTCTTTCCTGTACAGTCTGTAGCCATAACCCAGCTCTGTGGCAAAGACACTGACATCTAGAAAAGTAATAGTGTGACAATTAAACTGCATCGTAAATCTAATTGGAGAATCCAAGGTGTTTAAACATTGTATCATCAATTGTAAAGACTGTTCAGCTCCCCTCCACAGCAGAAAAATATCGTCGATGAACCTCCGGTAAAACACGATACTATCCCCAAACAGCGGGGCAAGATTCTCAGTCTCATAGGCATCCAAAAATAAGTTAGCATAAGAAGGTGCTATGTTACTGCCCATGGCAGTGCCCGCTGTCTGGAGATAGTACCGCTCACCATACCGGAAGTAGTTGCAAGTAAGAATCAGCTCAAGTAAATCAATCAAAAATTCAATGGGGGGAGGGCCCACATGACGCTGGCTCAACACCCGTCTCACAGTGTCGATGCCAGCCTTATGTGGGATAACAGTATAAAGCGAAGTGACATCCATGGGGACCAACAGGTTGTCCGGCACATACGGTAATGTGTCTAATAGTTCTAAAAAGTGACCTGTATCTTGAAGATAGCTTTTGGTTAATTTGACACAAGGTTGCAAGAATTTGTCCACATATTGTGCCACTGGCGAAAATAAAGAATTACGGGCCGAAATTATAGGCCTACCGGGGGGGTTGTCAAGAGTCTTATGGACTTTGGGTAAAAGATACAGAATAGGGCAAATTGGATGATTCCTTTGAGAAAGTCACGGGTCACGTGACGAAACTAGTTAGGCCACGCCTCCTGTCTGCACACCTGCCGAGGTATCCGATTTGAAAGCATTAGCGGGTTTGTTCTCCCCGCAAGCCGTCCTTCATCTCCACAGAGATCCCAGAATAGCCGCAGATCTGAATTCTCGAGCCGCCCGTATCAACATACGGCTCCCCGTCAGCCGGATAAACCAGCACACGGCATACACTTTACAGTGAATCCACGGCTCCCTCTCCCCTGCGGCATTCGCACAGTGGGCATTGCAGGACACATCGCCGAGGACGCTCGGCTTTGGACCAGCCCACCTAAGGAGAGGTAATTGAACAATAAATAACACTGGATCACTCCCCCAATTTATTATTATGGGATGTCTACTGCACTGATCATTCACTTCCAGTAATAACATTACGGCTATTACCATCTATTGCTTTCCAACAAACAGCTGGACTTTATTTCCTTTTGTGGACTTCCATATAGAGAACCGACACTATTTGGTGTCTGTTTAAACGGATAAACTTAGTCAAGGTGTGCATTTTTATATCCAACAATTTTATGTCATCTTTTACTGCTATTTTATGCTTTTTCATTAATAAATCAATTTATATACATACATCGGTTCTCCTAAAATTGTACTGTCCTTTCCCTGATACTTTGCGCAGCTGATTTTGTCTGTTTCTATATTCTCCAACCAAACACCCACATAGTGTTTTTCAGCCGCGCATGTATCAGGGTAATTTGATTATTAGCCTCCTGCAATTGAGGCGCTGTAGAAGCAGTCTTCTGTTTTTTCTTTTTTCCCAAATTGGATATTCCGTCTTAAGAAATCCCATTGTGTCTTCATCAATCCAATTGTTATTCAGGCCAAAATCAAGTATGGTATCCAGACGAGATTTAAAACCCATAACCGGATCACTGTCGAGCAGCCTGTAGGTCCCAACATCAGCTAATTGTCTTAAAGCCTCGGCGTGGTAGTCAGAGGTGTTCAAGACCACCACCGCTCCACCCTTGTCAGCTGATCTAATTGTGACAGCTCGATTTTCCTTGAGATCTTTTAGCGCCTGTTTTTCTGAAGGCGTAAGATTATGTCTGACTCTACCTTGATTTCCAAGAGATTCCCTGATGTAAACATCAAGCATCCTGGTAAAGGCTGTGGTAGTAGACATTACATATTGATGTGAGTGTTATTTATTGACATCAAACTAACGGAGAATCTTGTATCCACTGAATTATTGTTTGCAGCTGAACATGATCTATTTGTCTTTGACAGATGATGATGCTGAACGTGTCTTGTCTGAGTTTTGACAAACTTCCTGCTGAAAATGTAATTGATACTTATCATAAATTGGTTAATTTAGAGAAAAGAGAAGTGGACCTTCTGCTGCATGGTCAATTTTTATCTGATTATTTCCGTAAAAAACAAATTCCCCGGGGCTTTCGTTTGAGAAATATACCCACGATTGGGAGGAGTAATCTGATCTTTTGCAGCAGGTGGTGTTCAGTTCTGAATAAATGCTCGTTTGATTTATTACTTCTTGTAATAGAAGAAGTTGGTGCGGATTTTAAAAAAACTAGAAATGAGATAGCCCAATTTCGCCCAGGTGCTGTAGAAGCACTACAATCGGATAAATCACAGCAGTGGATGATCAAACTGAAGAGTTGGTGTCTTTCAAGACAACTAAACTTGAGAAAGTAGACAGGGATTATAAGGAACACAGGGTTTATCGGTGGCTCACTGGTAGTGACAACTATATACAATTTAGATTTAGAAATCCAAGACAGAGATTTAATCACTCTCAATTTGATAGTTATTCTTCTTCAGAACGTGACTCATCTGACTCACAAATAAATACCAGACCACCACTTCCTCGTGCTAACACACGTTCACAACTTGGTGATTTACCTTTAAACGCAGAAGGCCCCACCTCCGGCGGGGCAACTTCAAAAGAAAAAAAGAAACAAAACAATGCTCAAAATAATCGATAATTAATCTGTCTTCTCATATTTTGACAGTGTCTGAAACTAGGCTCTTAGCTAAAGGTCTTAGTTTCATTCCTACACCTAGAGTTAACGAATTTGGTTGGTCTATTGATAAATACAAAATTGGACGGAAACTTAGACTTACTGAAAAGTTTGACCGTGATTGCACTACTACTAACATTATGAAACCATTTAAGAAAAAGAGCACCTATGACCCTGTATCCTACGATCCCAGTATTAAAACCTTTATCAGAATGCTTGATGTTGACATCAGGGAATCTCTTGGAAATCAAGGTAGAGTCAGACATAATCTTACGCCTTCAGAGAAACAGGCGCTAAAAGATCTCAAGGAAAATCGAGCTGTCACAATTAGATCAGCTGACAAGGGTGGAGCGGTGGTGGTCTTGAACACCTCTGACTACCACACCGAGGCTTTAAGACAATTAGCTGACGTTGTTCGACAGTGATCCGGTTATGGGTTTTAAATCTCGTCTGGATACCATACTTGATTTTGCCCTGAATAACAATTGGATTGAGGAAGACACAATGGGATTTCTTAAGACGGAATATCCAATTTGCCCTATTCTGTATCTTTTACCCAAAGTCCATAAGACTTTTGACAAACCCCACGGTAGGCCTATAATTTCGGCCCATAATTCTTTATTTTCGCCAGTGGGCACTGCCATGGGCAGTAACATAGCACCTTCTTATGCTAACTTATTTATGGATGCCTATGAGACTGAGAATCTTGCCCCGCTGTTTGGGGATAGTATCGTGTTTTACCGGAGGTTCATCACTGATATTTTTCTGCTGAGGAGGGGAACTGAACAGTCTTTACAAATGATGATACAACGTTTAAACACCTTGGAGTCCCCAATTAGATTTATGATGCAGTTTAATTGTCACACTATTACTTTTCTAGATTTCAGTGTTTTTGCCACAGAGCTGGGTTATGGCTACAGACTGTACAGGAAAGAAACAGATCGCAATACTTTGTTACATTTTGATAGTTATCATCCAGGATCACTCAAACAGAATTTGCCCATTTCTCAATTTTTGAGAGTTTGCAAAATAATTCAGAATCTACGACTGCACAAGGCCAACTAGAAGAGATGAAACAGAGGTTCTCTACACGTGGCTATGATGACCGGACCATTAATAGATGTCTTAATAAAGCTAAGGAACTCTTTGAGAGGGGTAAGCCCTCTAGTCAGAAGAATTAAAATTATTTTGTGGTCACAACTATATTTGACGGTGCCGGACCCACCATACATAGAGCCATACATAAAATGTGGCCTATTATCAGGTCAGACCCGTCCCTGGCAAAGAAGCTACCTAAGAAACCACTAGTGAGCTTTAGACGGGCACACAATCTGAACGACCTACTCATGTTACCTGATAGTACATCAATTCAACCTATTACAACATGGCTAAATCCTAACAAACCAGGATGCTTTCGGTGCATAAATTGCACGACATGTAGAGGTATGATGGCAGGGGAGTCCTTTCATCATCCTCACACTGGCAAAAAAATCTATATACGCAAAAGAGTAACTTGCACTTCGGACTTTGTCATTTACATCTTAACATGTCCATGCTCACTTGTTTATGTCGGTAAGACAATACGTCCCATCCGGGACAGAATGGCAAATCATGACTATCAATTAGGTCGGCACTAGTGGATGGTACTTCAGATAAGCCTGTGGCCAGACATTTTGTTGAGGCCAGACATTCACTGGCTTCGCTGAGGTGTATGATCATTGACAAAGTGGATCTACCGAGGAGGGGCGGAGACCGTGCAAAGATGCTACTTAAAAAGGAGGCCTCATGGATTTTTCACCTTGATACTATACGACCACGTGGCCTTAATGATGCCATACATTATGGCATATATTTGGGTTAATCCTTGTAGTTGAACCTGTTTTTTTCATTTTTTTTTTATTCCGCTTTGTTGTTTTTCTAGAAAAAAACTTTTTTGCGATCTTTTCCAGTACATCAGTCTGTGGCTTTACTAATCAATATTTCTTTACAGGATAGAATGTGTTGGACTACTTCACAATAATCATGGACAACATGATCTCTGCCTTATCTCCTTATGGTTAGATACATGTTTCATTAACTGATCGCGACGTAGCACAGAGCCTTTGAAGATGATTTGAGATATTTAAGCAATATAAAGTTAACTCTCATGCTGCTAGAACACTTGGATATTATATAATTGCTGCTTGAATTACTGATACTTATACATATTCTATAATTATTTATGCTTCAGTGATAATTTGAGGTGATGTCTATAATCATGCTGCAGTGCAGTTGTGCTTTTATGACCAGTATTTATTGGTAATTATTGCTTATTGTATTCTTATTGTTACAACAGCTTTTTATTAATTCTGTTTACATATGCTATCTATGCACTTCCATATCGGAAGTGACGTCATGCGTTTCAAAGGCAGGAAGTGTAATTAGTGTAACTGATCAGGGGGCTCACAGCGGCGCTAATTATTGGCGCATGACTGATGACTGTGGGCTACCCGCATCCTCCTTATAATAGTATCTTGAGTCGCTGACGAACTAATACACTGGTTACTGGTTTTTTAGATGTCTGCACTGATTTCTGTAGCTATTCCGCGAGACTTCCGGGACACGTGACCGGACATGTGGTTCACGGACCGGAAGTAACGCGGACTGTGGAACGCACGCCGCTTTCATATGTTTATGACTCCTGTGAGTAAGTTGTCTGTTACCTGGCTGCCTTTATGATATATTTAGCCGGATACTTATCTTATCAGGTCTGCTCTTCTTTATGATATTTGTAAGATTAGATGTAACAGCATTACTGAGTATTTGTGGGTACCTGTGGTGGTATAAATGTCTGTCCTTTGAACTGTATGAGTATCCACACCTTGAAAAAGACCCAAGAGGTCGAAACGCCGTTGGTGATATCAGGCAGTGAGTTCATACCATTTTATTTATAGAATGTTTTTAGATTAGACATTCTGTTACTTTTCAAGGGATATTACTTTTTGGTGTTATATCGAGCATGATAGCACTGGTGTAAAACCGGATTACATCAGTTGCCCTGTCTAAATACACCTAGACCTGCATGCCCTTCATTAACCAGAAAGTTGAAAAACAACTTAGAAAAGTACCTGATTGCTGTTTTAATGGACATTCTTTCAAATAAACCGCTTTGAAGTATCTTGGAAGTTTTCTCTGGTCCTGGCTTAAAAGAAACCTTGATACGTGGGATTAATCCCCCTTCTAAAGTAAGTGGGGTACGTCATCTGTCTTTTACGTATTGCCTTACATCACGTGGGATAGATCTTCAAAAGATACCTTTACATACTTGTTCTTCCCCTATTTTATGTGAGTTTCGGTACGTTTTCCAGTAGAATTGAATGGTGGCGAGACACTGTCCTCATCTTCTATCAAAAACATCCCGGCACATTAGGCTTTCTTTTTCTGGACACTTATGGACTAAACAATTATTCTAAAGCATTACCACCCATATATGTGTATTATTTTCTTTTTTCATGTTTATCATCTGGATTTTGTGAGACGTTTCAAAGAGTGATCAATCAGGAAAGGACACCTTAATATGTGACGTATAATATTTTATTATTATATTTCATTTAATTATTTACTTTGTTATCGCCTTTGATCCACCACCTCATTTCTTTTTTGTATAATATTGTTTAATCTGTTATTTGGACGGATTGAGGATTGAGATTGGGCTGATAACCTGTTGCGCCAGGAATTTACACTATCATCTTGTTTCATTGTATGAGTATCTTGACAAAGGTCCAGTACAGGACCGAAACGTTGATGTGAATTTTTATCTTATGTACTGAATAAAAGATTTGCCATTTAAAGAAGCCTGGTGAGTGCTCCCCTTCTCTATGGAGATATATATATATATATATTAGAGATGTGCACCGGAAATTTTTGGGTTTGGATTCGGTTCTGCAGCCGTGTTTTGGATTCGGACGCGTTTTGGCAAAACCTCCCTGAATTTTTTTTGTCGGATTCGGGTGTTTTTTTTCAAAAACCCCTCATAAACAGCTTAAATCATAGAATTTGGGGGTAATTTTGATCCTATAGTATTATTAACCTCAATAACCACAATTTCCACTCATTTCCAGTTTATTCTGAACACCTCACACCTCACAATACTATTTTTAGTCCTAAAATTTGCAGCAAGGTCCCCTGGATGACTAAGCAAAGCGACCCAAGAGGGCAGCACAGACACCTGGCCCATCTAGGAGTGGCACTGCAGTGTCAGACAGGATGGCACTTAAAAAAATTGTCCCCAAACAGCACATGATGCAAAGAAAAGAGAAAAAGAGGTGCACTGTGGTCGCTGGACGGCTAATCTAAGCGACACAAACACCTCAATATCACAGGAATTATTCATTCTTATCAATGGTATTATTGGTCCAAATCACTGGAAGAAAATGACAAAATCACTGGAATTATTTGTTCTAATCAGTGGTATTATTGGTCCAAATCACTGGAAGAAAATGACAAAATCACTGGAATTATTCGTTCTAATCAATGGTATTATTGGACCAAATCACTGGAAGAAAATGACAAAATCACTGGAATTATTCGTAAACATTTGTAGAAAGTCACTGCTTTCTGATTACAGAAATGCTCAGATATTCCTGCGAATCCACAATCCCTTCCCAGAGGAAAAAGAAATTGAGAAACCGTTGTTTGAGAACATTTGTTCTCGGAACAAACCACTTTCCAAGAAGACTGACGTTTTTGGGATTATGGAGACATAATGTTTTTGAATATAAATCCTAAAGCAGGTGGTGTATTAGAGCAAAAGAGTGCAAGAGACCAGCCATGCAGTTTCTGAAATATTATGACAAAATGTTACTGTATTTCATAAGCACTCATTCCTAACTCTGCTAAGTACTGTTTGGTATACTGTATCTGGCTTCCATTAGGTAGCTGTCCATTATTTCAGTTTCCATTGAGCTTTTTGAAAGCGGTAGAAGTTATCGATTCATTTTTTTTTTTTCCCCCTATTTTTAATTTTCTCCTGCATAGCCCAGTAAAATGTTGCAATGTTAAGTATTGACTTGTGCCTTCTGGGGGTCCACTTCTTCACCAAACCCAGCCAAATCTCATCCTAACCCTCTGTTCCACATTCTCTATGTACCCCATCTGTGTCACCCATGTCTGTCTACCCCTCCCCTTTAGATTGTAAACTCTCACGAGCAGGGCCCTCTTCCCTCATGTGGTTTTCCTTTGTCTTACTTTAATAATCTTCAACTGTACCACATCCAGAAGTCTTCTGCCACCTGATACTTATTCCAGTGTCATCTGCTGATGTAACTATGTGTATTTACCCTGTACTTGTCCTATACTGTCATCAACTGTAAGTTGCTGTTTTCCTGTTTGATTATTTATGTACTCTGTAATTGTGCACTGCGGAACCCTTGTGGCGCCATATAAAGGATAAAATAATAATAATAATAATAATAATAATATAGGGTGTATAATCCCCAGGTGTATCTCACACATAACACAGTACAGTATATAGGGTGTATAATCCCCAGGTGTGTCTCACACATTGCACAGTACAGATTACAGGATGTATAATCACCAGGTGTATAACACACATCGCACAGTACAGTATATAGGGTGTATAATCCCCAGGTGTATCTCACACATCGCTCAGTACAGTATATAGGGTGTATAATCCCCAAGTGTATCTCACACATCACACAGTACAGTTTATAGGGTGTATAATACCAGGTGTATCTCACACATCGATCAGTACAGGTTACAGGACGTATAATCACCATGTGTATAACACACATCGCAGAGTACAGTATACAGGGTGTATAATCCCCAGGTGTATCTCACACATTGCTCAATACAGATTACAGGATGTATAAAATCACCAGGTGTATAACACACGTCGCACAGTACAGTATACATACTGGTCACAACAATGCAGCAGATATTGAGCACAGATCAGGATACTAGAAGTGACACAGAGCTGCAAGATACAGCAATGGCCTACTGTACTGTACTATATGTATACTGCTGGTCACCAAAATGCTGCACTGTCCTACTATATAGTGCTCACAATAATGCAGCACAGAGATAGTATACTTGACACAGAGCTGCAAGATACATCAATGGCCTACTGTACTGTACTATATATCAGTGGCGTGCGGTAAGGTCGGTGGCTGGGGAGGCACAAGCAGCCTTTCATCCCCCCCCCCCCATAGAGTGGGGAAAAAAAAAAGTGTAGCCCCCTCCCCACATTCGTGAAACCAGCACCGAGCAGAACCAGCTAGGGGGGGGGGGGGGGGTAATGCCATAGCAGGGGAGACACTCGGTATGGGGTCCCCCTGCCATAACATTAATCTGCCCCCCCAAACCAGTCAGCCCAGGGCTGGAATTCCTCGGAAGTGGGGACCCCAAAAAATAAACATGGGGTCCCTCTCCCGAGCAATAACCAGCACTGGGCTGATAGCCCAGTGCTATGCCCCGCACCCCTGGTGGCGGTGGGTGCAGGGTTCATAGTTAATATTGTTCTTGACAGGTGGCCTACAGGTCCCAGCAAGCCTGCCCAGCATGCTGGCACTTGGAGAACCACAAGTGCCAGCATGCCCGGACATAAATGGCCCGCTGGCACCTGTGGTCCACCTGTAAAGAACAGTAATATTGTTCTTTACAGGTGGCCAACAGGTCCCAGCAAGCCTGCCCCAGCATGCTGGCACATGGAGAACCACAAGTGCCAGCATGCCCGGACATAAATGGCCTGCTGGCACCTGTTCTCCACCTGTAAAGAAAATATTAAAATAAAAACACCAGTCTCTTTAAAAAAAAATAGTTTATTTGACAGGGTCTTCACCTGGGGGCGGCGGCCTTTAAGCTCTTTTGCATGGCCGCTGCCTCCCAGGGCTTCCGGCGTCTTCGCCTGGGGGGCGCCACCTCCCCAGGGCTTCCAGCGTCTTCACCCGGCGTCTTCACCTGGGAGGTGGCGGCCATTAAGCTCTTTTGCATGGCCGCCACCTTCCCCAGGACTTCCAGTGTCTTCACCTGGTGGGCGGCGGCTGCTAAGCTCTTTTGCATAGCCGCCGCCCATCCAGGACTTCTGGCATCTTCAGCCTTCAGGAGCTCTTCTCCGCTCCTCCTCCGCCGTCGGACTGACAGCCGCTCCCTCGCGCTGACTTATATAAGTCAGCCAGCGGGGGCGGAGCGATGACGCAGCGAGCCGTGATTGGCTCGCGGCGGCCATCTTCAATTTCAAAAATGACGCTGAGGCGCCATTTTTTAAATGGGTTACCGCTCCGCTGCCAAACTCTGCATCGCCGCCGCCCGCACCTCCGCCGTCACCCGCCCTCCGCCGCCTACACCGCCGCCGCCCGCACCTCCGCCGCCAGGACCTCCGCCGACACCCGCACCTCCGCCGACACCCGCACCTCCGACGCGTCCACAACAGTGATTGACAGCGGATCCAGTGACGGATCCGCTGGCCAATCACTGTGGCCAGACTGACAGGGGACGTGCTTTCATAGGTTGAAAGCACGTCCCTGTGTGAAAGCGGCACCACTAATGGTGCCGCTTTCTTATGCTATTTCAATGGGCTTTTAATGCCCATTGCTAGGACCCGCCCGCTCCCGCCCCCCGCTCCCCATACTTTTCCCTATCTGACCGGGAGGCACCGCGATCGGTGCCTCCCAACCCCATTTAGAGTCGGGATAATGGTTACATTGATATAAAGGAGATACTTATGACACAGAACATGTGTCATAAGTATCTTCTTTATATTATTTTAATCATTAACGACAGGGGAGGCACTGCCTCCCCTGCCTCCCCTGACTGCACGTCCCTGCTATATATGTATACTGCTAGTCACCAAAATGCTGCACTGTCCTACTATATACTGCTTACAATAATGCAGCACAGAGATAGTATACTTGACATAGAGCTGCAAGATACAGCAATGGCCTACTGTACTGTACTAAATATGTATACTGCTGGTCACCAAAATGCTGCACTGTCCTACTATATACTGCTCACAATAATGCAGCACAGAGATAGTATACTTGACACAGATCTGCAGGATACAGCAATGGCCTACTGTACTGTACTATATGTATACTGCTGGTCACCGAAATGCTGCACTGTCCTACTATATACTAGTGATGTGCACCGGAAATTTTTCGGGTTTTGTGTTTTGGTTTTGGGTTCGGTTCCGCGGCCGTGTTTTGGATTCGGACGCGTTTTGGCAAAACCTCACCGAAATTTTTTTGTCGGATTCGGGTGTGTTTTGGATTCGGGTGTTTTTTTCAAAAAACCCTAAACAACAGCTTAAATCATAGAATTTGGGAGTCATTTTGATCCCATAGTATTATTAACCTCAATAACCTTAATTTCCACTCATTTCCAGTCTATTCTGAACACCTCACACCTCACAATATTATTTTTAGTCCTAAAATTTGCACCGAGGTCGCTGGATGGCTAAGCTAAGCGACACAAGTGGCCGACACAAACACCTGGCCCATCTAGGAGTGGCACTGCAGTGTCAGGCAGGATGGCCCTTCAAAAAAATTGTCCCCAAACAGCACATGATGCAAAGAAAAAAAGAGGCGCACCAAGGTCGCTGTGTGACTAAGCTAAGCGACACAAGTGGCCGACACAAACACCTGGCCCATCTAGGAGTGGCACTGCAGTGTCAATCAAGACAGGATGGCACTTCCAAAAAATTGTCCCCAAACAGCACATGATGCAAAGAAAAAAAGAGGCGCACCAAGGTGGCTGTTTGACTAAGCTAAGCGACACAAGTGGCCGACACAAACACCTGGCCCATCTAGGAGTGGCACTGCAGTGTCAATCAAGACAGGATGGCACTTCCAAAAAATTGTCCCCAAACAGCACATGATGCAAAGAAAAAAAGAGGCGCACCAAGGTGGCTGTTTGACTAAGCTAAGCGACACAAGTGGCCGACACAAACACCTGGCCCATCTAGGAGTGGCACTGCAGTGTCAATCAAGACAGGATGGCACTTCCAAAAAATTGTCCCCAAACAGCACATGATGCAAAGAAAAAAAGAGGCGCACCAAGGTGGCTGTTTGACTAAGCTAAGCGACACAAGTGGCCGACATAAACACCTGGCCCATCAAGGAGTGGCACTGCAGTGTCAATCAAGACAGGATGGCACTTCCAAAAAATTGTCCCCAAACAGCACATGATGCAAAGAAAAAAAGAGGCCCACCAAGGTCGCTGTGTGACTAAGCTAAGCGACACAAGTGGCCGACACAAACACCTGGCCCATCTAGGAGTGGCACTGCAGTGTCAGGCAGGATGGCCCTTCAAAAAAATTGTCCCCAAACAGCACATGATGCAAAGAAAAATGAAAGAAAAAAGAGATGCAAGATGGAATTGTCCTTGGGCCCTCCCACCCACCCTTATGTTGTATAAACAGGGCATGCACACTTTAACGAACCCATCATTTCAGCGACAAGGTCTGCCACATGACTGTGACTGAAATGACTGGTTGGTTTGGGCCCCCACCAAAAAAGAAGCAATCAATCTCTCCTTGCAGAAACTGGCTCTACAGAGGCAAGATGTCCACCTCATCATCATCATCCTCCGATTCCTCACCCCTTTCACTGTGTACATCCCCCTCCTCAGAGATTATTAATTCGTCCCCACTGGAATCCACCATCTCAGGTCCCCGTGTACTTTCTGGAGGCAATTGCTGCTGGTGAATGTCTCCACGGAGGAATTGATTGTAATTCATTTTGATGAACATCATCTTCTCCACATTTTCTGGAAGTAACCTCGTACGCCGATTGCTGACAAGGTGAGCGGCTGCACTAAACACTCTTTCGGAGTACACACTGGAGGGAGGGCAACTTAGGTAGAATAAAGCCAGTTTGTGCAAGGGCCTCCAAATTGCCTCTTTTTCCTGCCAGTATACGTACGGACTGTCTGACGTGCCTACTTGGATGCGGTCGCTCATATAATTCTCTACCATTCTTTCCATGGTGAGTGAATCATATGCAGTGACAGTAGACGACATGTCAGTAATCATTGGCAGGTCCTTCAGTCCGGACCAGATGTCAGCAGTGGCACTCGCTCCAGACTGCCCTGCATCACTGCCAGCGGGTGGGCTAGGAATTCTTAGCCTTTTCCTCGCACCCCCAGTTGCGGGAGAATGTGAAGGAGGAGATGTTGATGGGTCACGTTCCACTTGACTTGACAATTTTCTCACCAGCAGGTCTTTGAACCTCTGCAGACTTGTGTCTGCCGGAAAGAGAGATACAACGTAGGTTTTAAATCTAGGATCGAGCATGGTGGCCAAAATGTAGTGCTCTGATTTCAACAGATTGACCACCCGTGAATCCTGGTTAAGCGAATTAAGGGCTCCATCCACAATTCCCACATGCCTAGTGGAATCACTCTGTTTTAGCTCCTCCTTCAATGTCTCCAGCTTCTTCTGCAAAAGCCTGATGAGGGGAATGACCTGATTTAGGCTGGCAGTGTCTGAACTGACTTCACGTGTGGCAAGTTCAAAGGGTTGCAGAACCTTGCACAACGTTGAAATCATTCTCCACTGTGCTTGAGTCAGGTGCATTCCCCCTCCTTTGCCTATATCGTGGGCAGATGTATAGGCTTGAATGGCCTTTTGCTGCTCCTCCATCCTCTGAAGCATATAGAGGGTTGAATTCCACCTCGTTACCACCTCTTGCTTCAGATGATGGCAGGGCAGGTTCAGGAATGTTTGGTGGTGCTCCAGTCTTCTGTACGCGGTGCCTGAATGCCGAAAGTGGCCCGCAATTCTTCGGGCCACCGACAGCATCTCTTGCACGCCCCTGTCATTTTTTAAATAATTCTGCACCACCAAATTCAATGTATGTGCAAAACATGGGACGTGCTGGAATTTGCCCAGATGTAATGCACGCACAATATTGCTGGCGTAGTCCGATGTCACAAATCCCCAGGAGTCCAATTGGGGTAAGCCATTCTGTGATGATCTTCCTCAGTTGCTGTAAGAGGTTGTCAGCTGTGTGCCTATTCTGAAAAGCGGTGATACAAAGCGTAGCCTGCCTAGGAACGAGTTGGTGTTTGCGAGATGCTGCTACTGGTGCCGCCGCTGCTGTTCTTGCTGCGGGAGGCAATACATCTACCCAGTGGGCTGTCACAGTCATATAGTCCTGAGTCTGCCCTGCTCCACTTGTCCACATGTCCGTGGTTAAGTGGACATTGGGTACAACTGCATTTTTTAGGACACTGGTGAGTCTTTTTCTGAGGTCTGTGTACATTTTCGGTATCGCCTGCCTAGAGAAATGGAACCTAGATGGTATTTGGTACCGGGGACACAGTACCTCAATCAAGTCTATAGTTGCCTCTGAATTAACGATGGATACCGGAAACACTTTTCTCACCGCCCAGGCTGCCAAGGCCTGAGTTATCTGCTTTGCAGCAGGATTACTGCTGTGATATTTCATCTTCCTCGCAAAGGACTGTTGGACAGTCAATTGCTTACTGGAAGTAGTACAAGTGGTCTTCCGACTTCCCCTCTTGGATGACGATCGACTCCCAGCAGCAACAACAGCAGCGCCAGCAGCAGTAGGCGTTACACTCAAGGATGCATCGGAGGAATCCCAGGCAGGAGAGGACTCGTCAGACTTGACAGTGACATGGCCTGCAGGACTATTGGCTTTCCTGGGTAAGGAGGAAATTGACACTGAGGGAGTTGGTGGTGTGGTTTGCAGGAGCTTGGTTACAAGAGGAAGGGATTTAGTGGTCAGTGGACTGCTTCCGCTGTCACCCAAAGTTTTTGAACTTGTCACTGACTTATGATGAATGCGCTGCAGGTGACGTATAAGGGAGGATGTTCCGAGGTGATTAACGTCCTTACCCCTACTTATTACAGCTTGACAAAGGCAACAAACGGCTTGACACCTGTTGTCCGCATTTGTGTTGAAATAATTCCACACCGAAGAGCTGATTTTTTTTTGTATTTTGACCAGGCATGTCAATGGCCATATTCCTCCCACGGGCAACAGGTGTCTCCCCGGGTGCCTGACTTAAACAAACCACCTCACCATCAGACTCCTTGTCAATTTCCTCCCCAGCGCCAGCAACACCCATATCCTCATCCTGGTGTACTTCAACAGTGACATCTTCAATTTGACTATCAGGAACTGGACTGCGGGTGCTCCTTCCAGCACTTGCAGGGGGCATGCAAATGGTGGAAAGCGCAAGCTCTTCCCGTCCAGTGTTGGGAAGGTCAGGCATCGCAACCGACACAATTGGACTCTCCTTGGGGATTTGTGATTTAGAAGAACGCACAGTTCTTTGCTGTGCTTTTGCCAGCTTAAGTCTTTTCTTTTTTCTAGCGAGAGGATGAGTGCTTCCATCCTCATGTGAAGCTGAACCACTAGCCATGAACATAGGCCAGGGCCTCAGCCGTTCCTTGCCACTCCGTGTCATAAATGGCATATTGGCAAGTTTACGCTTCTCCTCAGACGCTTTTAATTTAGATTTTTGGGTCATTTTACTGAACTTTTGTGTTTTGGATTTTACATGCTCTCTACTATGACATTGGGCATCAGCCTTGGCAGACGACGTTGATGGCATTTCATCGTCTCGGCCATGACTAGTGGCAGCAGCTTCAGCACGAGGTGGAAGTGGATCTTGCTCTTTCTCTTTAACGTCCACATTTTTGTTCTCCATTTTTTAATGTGTGGAATTATATGCCAGTATCAATAGCAATGGCCTACTACTATATTTACTGCGCAAAACTAAAATGCACCACAGGTATAGAATGTAGATGGATAGTATACTTAATGGATGACGAGTGACGACACAGAGGTAAGTAGTACAGCAGTGGCCTACCGTACTGCTATAAGTATATATATAGTATACTGGTGGACACTGTCAGCAAACTGCAAAACTGTCTAAAATGCACCACAGGTATAGAATGTAGATGGATAGTATACTTAATGGATGACGAGTGACGACACAGAGGTAGGTACAGCAGTGGCCTACCGTACTGCTATAATTATATATATATAGTATACTGGTGGACACTGTCAGCAAACTGCAAAACTGTCTAAAATGCACCTCAGGTATAGAATGTAGATGTATAGTATACTTAATGGATGACGAGTGACGACACAGAGGTAGGTAGTACAGCAGTGGCCTACCGTACTGCTATAAGTATATATATATAGTATACTGGTGGACACTATCAGCAAACTGCAAAACTGTCTAAAATGCACCACAGGTATAGAATGTAGATGGATAGTATACTTAATGGATGACGAGTGACGACACAGAGGTAGGTAGTACAGCAGTGGCCTACCGTACTGCTATAAGTATATATATAGTATACTGGTGGACACTGTCAGCAAACTGCAAAACTGTCTAAAATGCACCACAGGTATAGAATGTAGATGGATAGTATACTTAATGGATGACGAGTGACGACACAGAGATAGGTACAGCAGTGGCCTACCGTACTGCTATAATTATATATATATAGTATACTGGTGGACACTGTCAGCAAACTGCAAAACTGTCTAAAATGCACCACAGGTATAGAATGTAGATGGATAGTATACTTAATGGATGACGAGTGATGACACAGAGGTAGGTAGTACAGCAGTGGCCTACCGTACTGCTATAAGTATATATATAGTATACTGGTGGACACTGTCAGCAAACTGCAAAACTGTCTAAAATGCACCACAGGTATAGAATGTAGATGGATAGTATACTTAATGGATGACGAGTGACGACACAGAGGTAGGTAGTACAGCAGTGGCCTACCGTACTGCTATAAGTTTATATATAGTATACTGGTGGACACTGTCAGCAAACTGCAAAACTGTCTAAAATGCACCACAGGTATACAATGTAGATGGATAGTATACTTAATGGATGACGACACAGAGGTAGGTACAGCAGTGCACTCTGCACTGTACTCCTCCTATATAATATTAATTATACTGGTGGTCCCCAGTCCCCACAATAAAGCAGCACACTGAGCACAGATATGGAGTGTTTTTCAGGCAGACAACGTATACTGGTGGTCACTGTCAGCAAAACTCTGCACTGTACTCCTGCTATAGCTGCTCCCCAGTCCCACCAATTAAGCAGTGTGAGCACTCAGCACAGATATATTATGCAGCACACTGCGCACAGATATGGTATGGAGCGTTTTTTTCAGGCAGAGAACGGATAAAAAAACTGGTGGTCACTTATGTTATCAGCAAAACTCTGCACTGTACTCCTCCTCCTAACAGCTGCTCCCCAATCCTCCCCACAATTAAGCAAAAGCAATAAACCAATCAACTTCTCTAGTTCTACAATAAACGGAGAGGACGCCAGCCACGTCCTCTCCCTATCATCTCCAATGCACAAGTGAGAAAATGGCGGCGACGCGCGGCTGCTTATATAGAATCCGAATCTCGCGAGAATCCGACAGCGGGATGATGACGTTCGGGTGCGCTCGGGTTAGCCGAGCAAGGCGGGAAGGTCCGAACCTGCCTCGGACCCGTGTAAACAAGGTGAAGTTCGGGGGGGTTCGGTTTCCGAGAAACCAAACCCGCTCATCACTACTATATACTGCTCACAATAATGCAGCACAGAGATAGTATACTTGACACAGAGCTGCAAGATACAGCAATGGCCTACTGTACTGTACTATATGTATACTGCTGGTCACCAAAATGCTGCACTGTCCTACTATATACTGCTCACAATAATGCAGCACAGAGATAGTATACTTGACACAGAGCTGCAAAATACAGCAATGGCCTACTGTACTGTACTGTACTATATGTATACTGCTGGTCACCAAAATGCTGCGCTGTCCTACTATATACTGCTCACAATAATGCAGCACAGAGATAGTATACTTCACACAGAGCTGCAGGATACAGCAATGGCCTACTATACTGTACTACTATAATTATATACTGGTGGCCCCCAGTCCCCACAATGCAGCACACTGAGTACAGATATTTGCAGCACACTGAGCACAGATATGGAGCGTTTTCAGGCAGAGAACGTAGATATTTTCAGCACACTGAGCACAGATATTTGCAGCACACTGAGCACAGATATTTGCAGCACACTGAGCACAGATTATGGAGCTTTTTCAGGGAGAGAACGCAGCCACGTCCTCTCCGTTCAATCTCCAATGCACGAGTGAAAATGGCGGCGACGCACGGCTCTTTATACAGAATATGAATCTCGCGAGAATCCGACAGCGGGATGATGACGTTCGTCTGCGTTCGGGTTTACCGAGCAAGACGGGAAGATCCGAGGCTGCCTCGGAACCGTGTAAAATTTGTGAAGTCCGGTGGGTTCGGATCTCGGAGAACCGAACCCGCTCATCTCTGATATTATATATATATATATATATATATATATATATATATAGCAATTCAGCTACAGGCACTCTTGGTCTTATTATCAAAAGAACACCTCCAGACTCAGCAGCGTGAAGCAACATTTCAGGTTTTATTACCCTTCGTCAGGCTTAATACATTAACAATATGTATTAAGCCTGACAAAGGGTAATAAAACCCGAAACGTTGCTTCACTCTGCTGAGTCCAGAGGTGTTCTTTCTAATAAGACCATCGAGGGCCTATATTGGAATTGCTGCATTGTATTTTTATGGCGGCGTGGCATTGCTATTATCAAAGGAGGGTGCTGGTCATATATATTACTAATATATATTATACGGGGAAAAAAACACAGTAAATCCTGCATTTGCCCCTGGAGTCCAGTGTTTTAGTCTTCATTTGCGAAAAATTCCTTACTTTGCAGGTAAGTATTCAGACCATGGTGCTCTACACACAGGGTAATGAGGACCTATACATAATTCATGAATGAACTGCATTACATTGAGATTAAAACCCATTAAATTACACACAAAATACAATTTCATTTGAGTTGCCTTGAATAGATTATGAAAAGTACCTGAAGGTAAATCAGAGAGAGAGAGTATATTTAAATGACACTAAATATAATTTCACATTAAATGAAGGGAGATGATTTTCATCAATTTAGTGGAATGGTACAAAAAGAAAACCAGATGAACGGAAAGAGGATTTAACATGAACAATCCTGCAATTTTAAGATTAAACTTTTAAATAAAGCACTATTGCAGGCAGGAGAAGAGAGCCTTTGTGATTTATCCTCTGCAGTCCAACTTCTTTTTCTCTTAGACCAAACTGAATTATTTAAACTGCAGCTAAGATCAAATGTGCAACTAAGACAACTCTCCCAGCACATTTCAATATGTAAAACTAGAAATAAAATGTATAACAAAAGCAGCAAGGACATCTCAAAAGAAAATGTGTCCATTAATCAGGAGATTGCTGTTGAGTTAGGATGTCCGGGATAATCTTCAAACAATACATTTTATGCAAATTAAGTGCACTTAACTTAGCAGTACTGTATATTTAACTGGGAACAACTGTAGTGTGGGTCATATGAAATAATGGTAGCACTGACACACTCTTCTGAGAACTGTTGAAGAGGACTGTTGAGAGACATCCCTGACAAAGATGTTAATATGTGGATATAGGGCAGTGGTTCCCAAGCGTGGTCTTCAAGGCACCCATACAGTCCAGGTTTTAGGGATATCCTTGCTTGTGCAAGCACATGATTGGCTGGTTAATATGGTGATGGATGTAGGGGTGCAAACCTTTGTTTCTTCTGATCCAAGGACATGGGGGCATGGGGCATTTATGGCTGCATGCAAACTAGAGGCTTGTATACTGCCATATGTGTTGTAAGAGCAAATGTATACTGTGATTGAGAATTGAGGGCTCCAGAATTTTTCATTAGAGGCCAGTGGGAAGGCAAAGAGACTTTATAACCTCAGAAAATCAATAGACTTTTTAAATCACATTGGACCTAATTCAGACCTGATCACTGGGCGGCAAATTACACTGTCCTGCGATCAGATAGTCGCCGCCCAGGGGGAGTGAAAATTCGCCCCATGCAAGTGTGCGATTGCATGTGTGCGCTGTGCGGAAATTCCCCTCAATCAGCGGACAGCTGCAAAACCATTTTCATCACATTCACCATCTAATGTTTTTCCCAGTCTGGGTGTAGCTCAATACTTACTCCTCCGGGTGTAGTATGAGTGGCTAGCGGCCGGGAATATGTGTCGGCATGCTGGCGGTCGGGATCCCGGCGCTGGTATGCTGGTCACCGGGATCCCGGCCAGTGGCATACTGAAGACCACCTGCTCCTCCAGTGCGAAGGAATCAGGCTGATCGGGTCCGGAGCTGACGTTACACACCCGCCCTGAAAACGAATGAGAATGCCTGCGTTTTTTCTGACACTCCCAGAAAATGGTCAGTTACCACCTAGAAACGTCCTCTTCCTGTCAATCACCTTGCGAACAGCCGTGCAATTAAAATCTTCTCACCATCCTGTCGCTGTTTGGCGACGCACGTGCGCATTGTGGTGCATACGCATATGCAGTAGTTCAATAACCGAATGCTGTGCGAAAACGCACAGCAATGATCAGGTCTGAATCGCGCCCCATATACGGACAAGTAACACAAATACCAACTTAATGAAATACCCGACTGTTCATTTGTGACACATGATATGAATACAGATTGGAATTATCAACACTCAAATGACTTTTTTTTTATAACCACTACCCAGTCACAGAATGACCATAAACTGTGGCTCAGGATCAAACTAAAACTTGAGCTGTTATTTATAAATGACTTTGGAAGATGACGTCTGATTAGAGGCCCCTCTTTGGCTAACATTGGGATTAGGCTGACATTCAGCAACAGCAACCAATGGTCCTGATTCAGATGCGATCGCAATGCCGCCGCAGCAGTGATCCTTTTCAGTGACTGAAATTGCGAGGCAGCGCAAATGTAGCACCCGCCCACAAGTGAACAGAAACAACCCACCGAAGCCATCGCAAAATTCTTAGCAACTGCATACTCCGTCACAACTGCGACGCAGATGCGCCATGTTTTATGCATACGAGATTGCAGAGACGCCCCAAAAATGGGTATAACACGCCTGCATTTTTGCAGACACACCCTATTACTTCCCCCAAACGGCCTCTTCCTGTTAATCACTATGACCTCACTCACTGAGAGTGGCGACGTCTGCGCAACCTACCGATAATCACTCAGTTGCAAGACCATTGAAGTTGTGACTGCATCTGAATCAGGCCTAATGTCCCATCTAATTATGAAGACTCTGTGGAGCTGATTCCAGAGTAAACCTAATTATTTTGGTAAGCAAATATAGATTTTGGCGCCCCATGGTGCAATAAACCATATACAGTAAATGGATGGGCCCTGCGCATGTGCCCACGTCCTCTTCGTAGTTTTTGCAACTGAATAGTGTATTGTGATCCAACCTGAATTAGCCCCATTATTCTGATATAAAAAATAAAATGTTATATCAACATGTCCCTTGTATGCCATTATACTCCTCTGCACTGGGCCGTAACTAGAGTAGAGGATACTGGGCGCCCGCCCGGTGCTTCGTTCTTCCTGCACTGTTACTTGGTTAAGTATTGTTGGTTCAGCTGTTGCTGTTCCTGTTGGGTTAGCATAGCTTTCCTCTGTGTGTGTGAGCTGGTTCGGAATATCACCACTATCTTTATCTATCCTTCCCTCAAAGTATGACCGTCTCCTCGGGCACAGTTTCCTAGACTGAGTCTGGTAGGAGGGGCATAGAGGGAGGAGCCAGCCCACTATGAAATTCTTAAAGTGCCCATGGCTCCTAGTGGACCCATCTGTACCCCATGGTACTAAATGGACCCCCAATATCCTCTACGGACTACAAGAAAAGGATTTAGCAGTAGGTAATTAAAATCCTATTTACATGCATATACAACGGGAGCATATTTCTGTGAGATGACTGCGCTGCACTTTGATTGTCCCATTTACCTTTAACCTTGCTATGGATTAGACAGATTTAGGTGTAATTAGGGGGTTCACTACGATATGCCGGCGGTTGGGCTCCCGGCGACCAGCATACCAGCTTACCGACAGTGTGGCAAGCGTAAATGAGCCCCTTGCGGGCTCGCTGCGCTCTCCACGCTACGGGCACGGGCTATTTTATTCTCCCTCCACGAGGGAGAATAAGTGTCGGTATGCCGGCTGTCGGGATCCCGGCGCCGGTATACTGTGCACCGGGATCCCGTCAGTCGGCATACAGAAGACCACCCGTAATTAGGGGCCTAATTCAGACCTGATCGCTGGGCTGCTAAAATTGTTGTCCTGCGATCAGATTGTTGCCGCCTAAGGGGAGTGTATATTTGCCGTGCAAGTGCCTGATCGCATGTGTACGCCAGCTAAAAATCCCTCAGTCAGCGGACAGCTGCAAATCCATTCGCACCTCACTCACCACTGAATGGTTTTTACCAGTGTGTGCAGTCTGTGCGCAGCCCAGGATTAACTCCTACAGTGTGATCAGAACGGGCTGATCGGGGACAGAGTTGACGTCACACCCTCACTGAAAATGCTTGGACACGCCTGCGTTTTTCCTGACACTCAGAAAACAGTCAGTTACCACCCACAAACAGCCTCCTCCTGTCAATCAGCATGCAAATGGCTGTGCGTTTAGAATTTTCGCACCAGCCTGCTGCTGAACGGAGAAACCTGTTGTTGTTTGCCGACGTGTACGCATTGCGGTGTATACGCATGTGCAGTTAATTGCTGATCGCCCGCTGTGCGAAAACGCACAGCAGCGATCAGGTCTGAATCACCCCCTTGGTGTGTACCCTATACTGTAGATGCAGAGAAAGGTAACATGCGCTGATAAAAGCTGCGCTATCTCTGTGACATTCCCCTCTTCTTCATTTTTGCATTTGAAAAGCTATATTTTGTCTTGTCCTAATAAAATATTATTTATTGGCAATATTTAAAGTTTATTTTTGTCTTGTAGTTGATTATTTTGGATAAACAAATATAAGGTATACATTTAAAGTGTTGTTATTTTTTAAAATCAAAATGAGTAGATTAACTCCTTATGAAGTCTCAATGTATTTATGCTTGCTGGAAGGTCCTTCCCCTTTGTCATTAGCCACTCTCACATTGAGAAAGTACTAGGTATCTGATAATAGCCCAGGGAGCAACCCATGGGTCATGTACGCAGGTCCGCCTAATATGTGGTGGATTTTTTTATACATTTCTTTATTTATTTATTGATACATTTCTTGCTGCTATTCATATGAATTTTAACATTACGGGAAGCTATACCCCATGAATTAATGTATATGTGCACTGAATATTTTTTTGCAAATTTGCACACTTGTCAGAATTAAACTGTACTTCACTATATGCGAACCTTCTCTTTATATTTTTTGGGGACTACTCTGTTGGTGAATTGGTGAAATATATTGAGAGAGAAGATATCTGAATTCTTTTACGTCGTTTGGTTTCCCGGTGACAAAGTACTGATGAACATATACCCTTTATCATTGGATTGAGAGAAAAGATTGACGTTTATTGACCCAGGGAGCGCACAACAGCAAATACAAGAACACTTTAAAACCCATGGGTCATGTCTCCAGTCAATATCAACATCCATTTTTCTACATGCTTATTATTTATGCTTGTTGGTTTCTATATACAAGTATAGGTTGTAATACATAATCAGGGCCGGTTCGAGCCCTCTCTGCGCCCCGGGCAGGGAATGGGGGTGTGGCTTAATACAGGGGGCGTGGTCAGTTATGCCCCCTGTACGGTAGTAGCGCCGCTTAAATGCTGAGCGGTGCGCAATGACGTCATCGCCCACCGCACAGCAAAGGTCCTCTCCACGAAGGGAAACTAGACGCGTAGCGTCTAGTTCCCTTCACAGGGACACAGGCGGGGGACACAGCGGTGGCGGATCTTGCCATGGTGCGGCGCCCTCCGGAAGGCGCCAGCGCCCTCCGGAAGGCGGCGCCCCGGGTAAGATCTGCTACTGTACATAATATGTGTAAGTAAAAGTAGCAGGGCATAACTGACAATATTATCAGATGACCCTAAGACACATAAGGTTTGTAGTATGTCACATAAAGTAGTTAATTCTGTAGCCCTAGAAGGGAAACACATTGCCTATCACTTATATAAAAGAGCAATGGAGGCAGAGTACAGAGCCAAACATCTTTCCTGTTTCATGCAAATAATCCTCTCCCGCACCGCAATGTACAATGGGGGTAATTCTGAGTTGATCGCAGCAGAAAGTTTGTTAGCAATTGGGCAAAAACATGTGCACTGCAGGGGGAACAGATATAACATTTGCAGAGAGAGTTAGATTTGGGTGGGTTATTTTTAGAGATGAGCGCCTGAAATTTTTCGGGTTTTGTGTTTTGGTTTTGGGTTCGGTTCCGCGGCCGTGTTTTGGGTTCGAACGCGTTTTGGCAAAACCTCACCGAATTTTTTTTGTCGGATTCGGGTGTGTTTTGGATTCGGGTGTTTTTTTCAAAAAACACTAAAAAACAGCTTAAATCATAGAATTTGGGGGTCATTTTGATCCCAAAGTATTATTAACCTCAAAAACCATAATTTACACTCATTTTCAGTCTATTCTGAATACCTCACACCTCACAATATTATTTTTAGTCCTAAAATTTGCACCGAGGTCGCTGTGTGAGTAAGATAAGCGACCCTAGTGGCCGACACAAACACCGGGCCCATCTAGGAGTGGCACTGCAGTGTCACGCAGGATGTCCCTTCCAAAAAACCCTCCCCAAACAGCACATGACGCAAAGAAAAAAAGAGGCGCAATGAGGTAGCTGTGTGAGTAAGATTAGCGACCCTAGTGGCCGACACAAACACCGGGCCCATCTAGGAGTGTCACTGCAGTGTCACGCAGGATGGCCCTTCCAAAAAACCCTCCCCAAACAGCACATGACGCAAAGAAAAAAAGAGGCGCAATGAGGTAGCTGTGTGAGTAAGATTAGCGACCCTAGTGGCCGACACAAACACCGGGCCCATCTAGGAGTGGCACTGCAGTGTCACGCAGGATGTCCCTTCCAAAAAACCCTCCCCAAACAGCACATGACGCAAAGAAAAAAAGAGGCGCAATGAGGTAGCTGTGTGAGTAAGATTAGCGACCCTAGTGGCCGACACAAACACCGGGCCCATCTAGGAGTGGCACTGCAGTGTCACGCAGGATGTCCCTTCCAAAAAACCCTCCCCAAACAGCACATGACGCAAAGAAAAAAAGAGGCGCAATGAGGTAGCTGACTGTGTGAGTAAGATTAGCGACCCTAGTGGCCGACACAAACACCGGGCCCATTTAGGAGTGGCACTGCAGTGTCACGCAGGATGTCCCTTCCAAAAAACCCTCCCCAATCAGCACATGATGCAAAGAAAAAGAAAAGAAAAAAGAGGTGCAAGATGGAATTGTCCTTGGGCCCTCCCACCCACCCTTATGTTGTATAAACAAAACAGGACATGCACACTTTAACCAACCCATCATTTCAGTGACAGGGTCTGCCACACGACTGTGACTGATATGACGGGTTGGTTTGGACCCCCCCCAAAAAAGAAGCAATTAATCTCTCCTTGCACAAACTGGCTCTACAGAGGCAAGATGTCCACCTCATCATCACCCTCCGATATATCACCGTGTACATCCCCCTCCTCACAGATTATCAATTCGTCCCCACTGGAATCCACCATCTCAGCTCCCTGTGTACTTTGTGGAGGCAATTGCTGCTGGTCAATGTCTCCGCGGAGGAATTGATTATAATTCATTTTAATGAACATCATCTTCTCCACATTTTCTGGATGTAACCTCGTACGCCGATTGCTGACAAGGTGAGCGGCGGCACTAAACACTCTTTCGGAGTACACACTTGTGGGAGGGCAACTTAGGTAGAATAAAGCCAGTTTGTGCAAGGGCCTCCAAATTGCCTCTTTTTCCTGCCAGTATAAGTACGGACTGTGTGACGTGCCTACTTGGATGCGGTCACTCATATAATCCTCCACCATTCTATCAATGTTGAGAGAATCATATGCAGTGACAGTAGACGACATGTCCGTAATCGTTGTCAGGTCCTTCAGTCCGGACCAGATGTCAGCATCAGCAGTCGCTCCAGACTGCCCTGCATCACCGCCAGCGGGTGGGCTCGGAATTCTGAGCCTTTTCCTCGCACCCCCAGTTGCGGGAGAATGTGAAGGAGGAGATGTTGACAGGTCGCGTTCCGCTTGACTTGACAATTTTGTCACCAGCAGGTCTTTCAACCCCAGCAGACTTGTGTCTGACGGAAAGAGAGATCCAAGGTAGGCTTTAAATCTAGGATCGAGCACGGTGGCCAAAATGTAGTGCTCTGATTTCAACAGATTGACCACCCGTGAATCCTTGTTAAGCGAATTAAGGGCTCCATCCACAAGTCCCACATGCCTAGCGGAATCGCTCCGTGTTAGCTCCTCCTTCAATGTCTCCAGCTTCTTCTGCAAAAGCCTGATGAGGGGAATGACCTGACTCAGGCTGGCAGTGTCTGAACTGACTTCACGTGTGGCAAGTTCAAAGGGCATCAGAACCTTGCACAACGTTGAAATCATTCTCCACTGCGCTTGAGACAGGTGCATTCCACCTACTATATCGTGCTCAATTGTATAGGCTTGAATGGCCTTTTGCTGCTCCTCCAACCTCTGAAGCATATAGAGGGTTGAATTCCACCTCGTTACCACTTCTTGCTTCAGATGATGGCAGGGCAGGTTCAGTAGTTTTTGGTGGTGCTCCAGTCTTCTGTACGTGGTGCCTGTACGCCGAAAGTGTCCCGCAATTCTTCTGGCCACCGACAGCATCTCTTGCACGCCTCTGTCGTTTTTTAAAAAATTCTGCACCACCAAATTCAAGGTATGTGCAAAACATGGGACGTGCTGGAATTTGCCCATATTTAATGCACACACAATATTGCTGGCGTTGTCCGATGCCACAAATCCACAGGAGAGTCCAATTGGGGTAAGCCATTCCGCGATGATCTTCCTCAGTTGCCGTAAGAGGTTTTCAGCTGTGTGCGTATTCTGGAAAGCGGTGATACAAAGCGTAGCCTGCCTAGGAAAGAGTTGGCGTTTGCGAGATGCTGCTACTGGTGCCGCCGCTGCTGTTCTTGCGGCGGGAGTCCATACATCTACCCAGTGGGCTGTCACAGTCATATAGTCCTGACCCTGCCCTGCTCCACTTGTCCACATGTCCGTGGTTAAGTGGACATTGGGTACAACTGCATTTTTTAGGACACTGGTGAGTCTTTTTCTGACGTCCGTGTACATTCTCGGTATCGCCTGCCTAGAGAAGTGGAACCTAGATGGTATTTGGTAACGGGGGCACACTGCCTCAATAAATTGTCTAGTTCCCTGTGAACTAACGGCGGATACCGGACGCACGTCTAACACCAACATAGTTGTCAAGGCCTCAGTTATCCGCTTTGCAGCAGGATGACTGCTGTGATATTTCATCTTCCTCGCAAAGGACTGTTGAACAGTCAATTGCTTACTGGAAGTAGTACAAGTGGGCTTACGACTTCCCCTCTGGGATGACCATCGACTCCCAGCAGCAACAACAGCAGCGCCAGCAGCAGTAGGCGTTACACGCAAGGATGCATCGGAGGAATCCCAGGCAGGAGAGGAATCGTCAGAATTGCCAGTGACATGGCCTGCAGGACTATTGGCATTCCTGGGGAAGGAGGAAATTGACACTGAGGGAGTTGGTGGGGTGGTTTGCGTGAGCTTGGTTACAAGAGGAAGGGATTTACTGGTCAGTGGACTGCTTCCGCTGTCACCCAAAGTTTTTGAACTTGTCACTGACTTATTATGAATGCGCTGCAGGTGACGTATAAGGGAGGATGTTCCGAGGTGGTTAACGTCCTTACCCCTACTTATTACAGCTTGACAAAGGGAACACACGGCTTGACACCTGTTGTCCGCATTTCTGTTGAAATACCTCCACACCGAAGAGCTGATTTTTTTGGTATTTTCACCTGGCATGTCAACGGCCATATTCCTCCCACGGACAACAGGTGTCTCCCCGGGTGCCTGACTTAAACAAACCACCTCACCATCAGAATCCTCCTGGTCAATTTCCTCCCCAGCGCCAGCAACACCCATATCCTCCTCATCCTGGTGTACTTCAACACTGACATCTTCAATCTGACTATCAGGAACTGGACTGCGGGTGCTCCTTCCAGCACTTGCAGGGGGCGTGCAAATGGTGGAAGGCGCATGCTCTTCACGTCCAGTGTTGGGAAGGTCAGGCATCGCAACCGACACAATTGGACTCTCCTTGTGGATTTGGGATTTCGAAGAATGCACAGTTCTTTGCTGTGCTGCTTTTGCCAGCTTGAGTCTTTTCATTTTTCTAGCGAGAGGCTGAGTGCTTCCATCCTCATGTGAAGCTGAACCACTAGCCATGAACATAGGCCAGGGCCTCAGCCGTTCCTTGCCACTCCGTGTCGTAAATGGCATATTGGCAAGTTTACGCTTCTCCTCCGACAATTTTATTTTAGGTTTTGGAGTCCTTTTTTTTCTGATATTTGGTGTTTTGGATTTGACATGCTCTGTACTATGACATTGGGCATCGGCCTTGGCAGACGACGTTGCTGGCATTTCATCGTCTCGGCCATGACTAGTGGCAGCAGCTTCAGCACGAGGTGGAAGTGGATCTTGATCTTTCCCTAATTTTGGAACCTCAACATTTTTGTTCTCCATATTTTAATAGGCACAACTAAAAGGCACCTCAGGTAAACAATGGAGATGGATACTAGTATACAATTATGGACTGCCTGCCGAGTGCAGACACAGAGGTAGCCACAGCCGTGAACTACCGTACTGTACTGTGTCTGCTGCTAATATAGACTGGTTGATAAAGAGATGTCTATGTAACTATGTATGTATAAAGAAGAAAGAAAAAAAAACCACGGTTAGGTGGTATACAATTATGGACGGACTGCCTGCCGAGTGCAGACACAGAGGTAGCCACAGCCGTGAACTACCGTACTGTACTGTGTCTGCTGCTAATAATATAGACTGGTTGATAAAGAGATGTCGTAGTAGTATGTATGTATAAAGAAGAAAGAAAAAAAAACCACGGTTAGGTGGTATACAATTATGGACGGACTGCCTGCCGAGTGCAGACACAGAGGTAGCCACAGCCGTGAACTACCGTACTGTACTGTGTCTGCTGCTAATATAGACTGGTTGATAAAGAGATGTCTATGTAACTATGTATGTATAAAGAAGAAAGAAAAAAAAAACCACGGTTAGGTGGTATACAATTATGGACGGACTGCCTGCCGAGTGCAGACACAGAGGTAGCCACAGCCGTGAACTACCGTACTGTACTGTGTCTGCTGCTAATATAGACTGGTTGATAAAGAGATGTCTATGTAACTATGTATGTATAAAGAAGAAAGAAAAAAAAAACACGGTTAGGTGGTATACAATTATGGACGGACTGCCTGCCGAGTGCAGACACAGAGGTAGCCACAGCCGTGAACTACCGTACTGTACTGTGTCTGCTGCTAATATAGACTGGTTGATAAAGAGATGTCTATGTAACTATGTATGTATAAAGAAGAAAGAAAAAAAAACCACGGTTAGGTGGTATACAATTATGGACGGACTGCCTGCCGAGTGCAGACACAGAGGTAGCCACAGCCGTGAACTACCGTACTGTACTGTGTCTGCTGCTAATATAGACTGGTTGATAAAGAGATGTCTATGTAACTATGTATGTATAAAGAAGAAAGAAAAAAAAAACACGGTTAGGTGGTATACAATTATGGACGGACTGCCTGCCGAGTGCAGACACAGAGGTAGCCACAGCCGTGAACTACCGTACTGTACTGTGTCTGCTGCTAATATAGACTGGTTGATAAAGAGATGTCGTAGTAGTATGTATGTATAAAGAAGAAAAAAAAACCACGGTTAGGTGGTATACAATTATGGACGGACTGCCTGCCGAGTGCAGACACAGAGGTAGCCACAGCCGTGAACTACCGTACTGTGTCTGCTGCGACTGGATGATAAATGATATAAAAAATATATATATATCACTACTGCAGCCGGACAGGTATATATTATATATTATATAATGACGGACCTGCTGGACACTGTCTGTCAGCAGAATGAGTTTTATTTTTATAGAATAAAAAAAACAACAACACACAAGTGAAGTCACACGACGAGTGTTTAACTTTTTCAGGCAATCACAATATAAGTATACTACTAACTATACTGGTGGTCAGTGTGGTCAGGTCACTGGTCAGTCACACTGGCAGTGGCACTCCTGCAGCAAAAGTGTGCACTGTTTAATTTTAATATAATATTATGTACTCCTGGCTCCTGCTATAACCTATAACTGGCACTGCAGTGCTCCCCAGTCTCCCCCACAATTATAAGCTGTGTGAGCTGAGCAGTCAGACAGATATATAATATATATAGATGATGCAGCACACTGGGCTGAGCCTGAGCAGTGCACACAGATATGGTATGTGACTGAGTCACTGTGTGTATCGCTTTTTTCAGGCAGAGAACGATATATTAAATAAACTGCACTGTCTGGTGGTCACTCACTAGTAAACTCTCTGCACTCTCTACACTTCTACAGTACTCCTCCTAGTCCTAAGCTCCAGTAAATCTCTCTCTCTTATAATCTAAATGGAGAGGACGCCAGCCACGTCCTCTCCCTATCAATCTCAATGCACGTGTGAAAATGGCGGCGACGCGCGGCTCCTTATATAGAATCCGAGTCTCGCGAGAATCCGACAGCGTCATGATGACGTTCGGGCGCGCTCGGGTTAACCGAGCAAGGCGGGAGGATCCGAGTCTGCTCGGACCCGTGAAAAAAACCATGAAGTTCGGGCGGGTTCGGATTCAGAGAAACCGAACCCGCTCATCTCTAGTTATTTTGTTTCTGTGCAGGGTAAAAACTGGCTGCTTTATTTTTACACTGCAATTTAGATTTCAGTTTGAACACACCCCACCCAAATCTAACTCTCTGCACATGTTATATCTGTCCCCCCTGCAGTGCACATGGTTTTGCCCAACTGCTAACAAAATTGCTGCTGCGATCAACTCAGAATTAGGCCCAATGTACAGGAAATACTGATACGTATGATGTAACAAGATGTCATACAGTATCTCGCCTGCACTGATCTTGATATTATTTGGGTGGTGGGAGGGGACTGCAAAGGTTCCCAGTAAAGGTGTGGAAGTACAGACAAGTGAATAACGGCCTCCCACCAATACGTTCAGGCTCCTGGGGACATTGCTTCTTGACCATGCAGGTCCTCGATGTAGCTGAACATGCTGATATTATATCATTAAGATCTATCCTTAAGAAGCTTGTAGGGAGCATTGGAGAGTCCAAGAGCTGAAACTGACATCATACAGGAGAGAAATAAAGAGTTGGTCGGAGTTCCTATTAGAGATATGCGGCTGGCACGTGTTTGTGTTTTTGTTTTGGTTCTAATTCCACTTTCGTGTTTTGGTTTTGGATCTGGATGATTTTTGAAAAAAAACATAAAAACATCTAAAATTACAGAATTTGGGGGTAATTTTGATCCAATGGTATTATTAACCTCAATAACATTCATTTCCACTCATTTCCAGTCTATTCTGAACACCTCAAACCTCACAATATTGTTTTTAGGCAAAAAGGTTGCACCAAGGTGGCTATATGACTAAGCTAAATGACACAAGTGTGCGGCACAAACACCTGGTCCATATATAAGTGGCACTGCAGTGTCAGACAGGAGGGCAGATATAAAAAAAGGCCCCAAACAGCACATGATGCAAAGAAGAAAAAGAGGTGCACCGAGGCTGCTGTATGACTAAGCCAAGCGACACAAGTGTGCGGCACAAACACCTGGCCCATCTAGGAGTGGCACTGCAGTGTCAGACAGGATGGCACTTTTAAAAAACTAGGCCCCAAACAGCACCTCATGCAAAGATGTAGAAGAGGTGCAATGAGGTAGCTGTATGACTAAGCCAAGCAATATAAACAATTGGCCCATCTAGGAGTGGCACTGCAGTGGCAGACAAGTGGGCAGATATGCAAAATAAGGCCCCAAACAGCACCTCATGCAAAGGTGTAGAAGAGGTGCAATCAGGTAGCTGTATGACTAAGCCAAGCGACACAAACAATTGGCCCATCTAGGGGTAGCACTGCAGTGTCAGACAGGATGGCACTTTTCAAAAACTAGGCCCCAAACAGCACCTCATGCAAAGATGTCGATGAGGTGTAATGAGGTAGCTGTATGAAAAAGCCAAGCGACACAAACAATTCCCAGTGGAATTATACGTCTAAATCACTGGAATTATACGTCCAAATCACTGGAATAAAAATGTAAAAATCACTGGAATTATATGTCCAAATCACTGGAATTAAATGGCAAAATCACTGGAATTATACATCCAAATCACTGGAAATATACTGCAAAATCACTGGAATTATACTGCAAAATCACTGGAATTAAACATCCAAATCACTAGAATTATACTGCAAAATCACTGGAATTAAACTGCAAAATCATTGGAATTAAATGGCAAAATCACAGGAATTATACGTCCAAATCACTGGAATTAAATGGCAAAATAACTGGAATTATACGTAAAAATCACTGGAATTATACGTAAAAATCACTGGAATTATAAATCCAAATCACTGGAATTATACGTCCAAATCACTGGAATTAAATGGCAAAATCACTGGAATTATCCGTCCAAATCACTGGAATTAAATGGCAAAATGAAGGTTGAGGGCTTCCATCGTCATGTGAAGCTGAATCACTAGTCATGAACATAGGCCAGGGCCTTAGCCGTTACTTGCCACTCTGTGTCGTAAATGGCATATTGGCAAGTTTACGTTTCTCCTCAGACCATTTGGATTTCTTTTTTTGGGTCTTTTTACTGAACTTTGGCTTTTTAGATTTTACATGCCCTCTACTATGACATTGGGCATAGGCCTTGGCAGACGACTTTGATGGCATTTCATCATCTATGTCATGACTAGTGGCAGCAGCTTCAGCACTAGGAGGAAGTGGTTCTTGATCTTTCCCTATTTTATCCTCCAAATTTTTGTTCTCCATTATTTTTCTATAGTTATATAACACAATATGCAGTACAGGAGAGCGTACCCCTACACCTCACAGGGCAAATCCTGTAAAAATTATTTGGATTAAATATTAATAACCCCTTTATCTGGAGTAAATAATATACGGCACAGGACAGCACCACTGAACTTATATGGCAGCACCACTGGACTGATGCAGGACAACACAGCACCACTGCAATGGACTGGATTTATGCAGCAGCACTGGACATATGGCAGCAGAGGACACCACCACTGTGAATGGTCACTGGACTGACTGATGCACAGGACACTACCACTGGGCTGATGCAGGACAACACAGTTAATTATACAGCAGCACTGAGCATATGGCAGCAGAGGACACCACCACTGTGACTAGACTGATGCAGCACAAATTACACCACCCTGAACTGATGCAGCACAACACAGCACCCTATCAGGGCCGGTCCTTGGCCTTGTGGCGCCCCGAGCAAAGTATAGGGGCGTGGCTTCAAATGGGGCGTGGTCAGTTACGCCCCCATTTATGCCCCCTGTAGCGACGCTGAAAGAAAAAATTTAATAAAAAAAAGTATACTTACCATCCCCGTTCCTGATCCAGACCGCTGCAGACCTCCTCCGCCGGCGGCGCCGCTCTTCTCCTCCACTCTATCTATGGGAGAGACATTATTACGTCTCTCCCATAGAACAGCATAGACACTAGAGGTCAATTATGACCCCTAGTGTCTGTGCCACTATGCTGTGCGGTGCGCGATGACGTCATCGCGCACCGCACAGCAAAGGTCCTCTACATGAAGGGAAACTAGACCGTAGCGTCTAGTTTCCCTTCATGGAGAGGACCTTTGCTGTGCGGTGCGCGATGACGTCATCGCGCACCGCACAACTAAGGTCCTCTCAATGAAGGGAAACTAGACGCTACGCGTCTGGTTCCCTTCAAAGCGGGGGGGCACTGCGGGGGGCACAGTGGCGGATCTTGCCCTGGTGCGGCGCCCTCCGGATGCCGCCGGCGCCCTCCGGAAGGCGGCGCCCCGGGCAAAAGTACCACTTGCCCGTGGCAAGATCCGCCACTGGACCCTATACAGCAGCACTGAACATATGGCAGCAGAGGACAAAAGCACTGTGACTGGACAGATTCAGCACAAGACACGGACACTGAGAGAACGGAGACACGTCCTTTCTATACACTCTCCAATGCCGGAGTGAAAATGGCAGCGACGCACAGCTCCTTATATGGAATCCAAATCCCGCGAGAATCCAACAGTGGGATGATGACGTTTTGCCTCATTCTGGTTTCCGAGTCAGACGGGAAAACCTCGATCCTGACTCGGATCCGGGCTCGGAGCGTGAAGTCCAGTAGGGTTCGGTTCTCTGAGAACCGAACCCGCTCATCTCTAGTTCCTATGTATCTGCAGAGCTAGCTGCAGTAGGGATGGTCGATGTTTAAGCCCTATCAATGTTTTTCTTGCAATGGTAATGTTTTCTCCATTCAGTGATGGCTTTCTGATGACAGTTTGCCATCTAATGGTGTGGACGCGATGGCAATCTGATATTAAAAATACAGATGAATTCAGCTGTTTAACATCGAGAACTCCATGGGTCCCTATTGCGCAGACAATTTTATTTTATTTTTATCGAATTCTTTTGATGTGATGGTTAGTTACCATCACATTGAAGGTTTGTATGGAAGAAGCCCAGCTATCATTCGATGGCGGGCTTCTGATGTCATCTCTAGGCTGCATCAGCATATGACAGAGCTGAGCTCCTCCTCAAGAAAAAATAAATGCCATCCCCTGACATAGTGACTGGTGCCCTCCTTAGTTTTGCACTCTCCACAGCTGAGTAACCAGAGCAATTATAGTGTCCTCCCTGGAGAAATCCGTTATGCAGACTGACACTTTCGCCAGCTTGCTTCTGTAGGGGCAGAACTAGGAAAGGAAAGGGAATTCTAGCATAGGAAGAGTGCAATAAGTGTAGGCTGAAGCCAGTGGTGGTTGCTGTGGTGGGGCTGCAGCTAAGGTTGCCACCTCATGCATCATCGATTCCTGGAGATCCACCCCCCGAATCCCAACCCCCCCACCCTTCCCGCTGCACCAAGCAATGTGCATGTAAATAAAATAATGTGCCATATTAATAAAATATTTTACGTACAAACAATCTAAATGAAACAGTGTATCTATATAAATAGGAATATAATAGTCACCACCTGGATAAATTACAGGCATTTGGTGCCTTAAAACTAGATTGTGTAAAAGAGGGAAGAACCATGGAAGTGTAAGTGTTGCACACAACCTAATCAATATCAAGTTTCAATAGGTTAAACAAACAAATGCACTACTAAAAGGTGTTTGTTAGTGATTAAAAATATACATATATCTATATATAACTTGAGCCTCTATTTGTTTCATGCTCTCGTTGCTCTTCTCACATGAGCCAGTCCGGCGTTACTTCACCACCGCAGCTCGGGTAAACGCTGAGGAAGTAGGGCTGTCTTTTCGTATGGGCTCAATGGGCACTTGCCCAAGGGCCCCAAGAATATAAGTGCCCTAGTCTGATAGCTGAGGGTCCCCTTTTTCCAAGGGTACCAGATTTTTGAAAATCGGCCCTGGGTAACTGGAGATATACAACTTCAAAGCAGTGATCCCCATCCCAGCCTGTAAATTACTCTTCCAAGCCAGATATTTTAGGTTCTGTCTGACTTAGTATTTTTCTGATGCTATACTGCAAAAACGGGGACTATCCCCTTTCGGTCGACTCTGGCAGCTTGTCTCTACTATGCCCAGAACCAGAGATATCAGCCTTCCAGCAGCTGGTCCCTGCTCCAGTTCCACATGCCTGGTATGCAGTTTTATATATTTGTCGGTGGATTGCTCAGGCTCCTAAAGTCTGATCCCCAAGTCCCCAGTACCTCCTGAAAGGTGGAACTGTCTAGTTGTTTACCCATTTAAAGCTAAGATCTATTTCCAGTAACTGGAGATATCTGTAGTCAAGCAGCTGCCCTCCCACCGGAAAATTATGAATATTAAGCCCACTCCACTATCAACACCTCCCCTACATATTAAACTCCCCCTACTACCCTGCAAGTCATGTACCAGGGCAGCTTCATCTAGCCCAATGCACTGCTAGTGCTCACAGGGTCCCCTTATTCCTGGAGAATCCAGGAATCCGGGTGAAGGGAAAAGCCTCCTTCAGGGTTGCCACCAAATCCTGGAGAATCCAGAAAATCAGGGAGAGGTGGCAACCCTAGCTGCAGCACAGTCTAAGGGGGCACACCAAATGCCTCCCCCAAATGTTGCCAAACCGCTGGTGGGGACTCTCTGTCAGAGTGAAGCCATAGGGAACCGGGTGCAGCAGCAGCATGGGACAGGACAACATGTCCCACCCCCCAGCCTCCATGTAGCAAAAATGTCTGCTTTTATTAGGCATATTATTTTCTTGTAATAAGCAAATAAAGATATAAAATTTACTATTTTTAGGGGCAGACTAATCACTTCCATAAGTCTGGATACCCCATTTTTTTTAAAGGTGAAATATAATGATATGTTTTAAATACAATACAATAATCATTTTCTATACTGATTAAAAGAGAGCACAAAAAAGGGAATCACTTTCTTTATTAGCTATGGCTCACTGTGTTTCTTTAAGCCTAATTCAGACCTGCTCGCTTTTGTGCGATTTCACACGACGGGCGATTATCGAACAACTGCACATGCGTATAGATTGCAATGAACAGGCGCAAGGCCAAACAGCGACAGAATGGTGTGAAATTTAGACCGCTAGGCGGAGGCAAGGTGATTGACAGGAAGCAGACGTTTGCGGGTGGTAACTGGCTGTTTTCTTAGAGTGTCAGGAAAAACGCAGGCGTGCCCAAGCGTTTTCAGAGAGGGTGTGTGACGTAAGCTCCGGGCCCGATCAGCCTGTTTCTTTCGCACTTTAGGAGTAAGTCCTGGGCTGCGCACAGACTGCACAGACTGGAAAAATCATTCGGTGGTGAGTGAGTTGCGAATGGATTTGCAGATGTCCGCTGTCTGGTAGAGTTTTCACACGGCGCACGCATGCATTTGCACACTTGCACGGGGCGGGTTTTCACTCTCTATGGGCGGCGGCTATCTGATCGCAGACCTCTGCAAAAACTCAGAGAAGCAATCAGGGCTGAATTAGGCCCTAAGACAATTGTGTCACATTGCCTGTGTATACATTGCCTGTGTCACATTGCCTGTGTATACATGTACAGATAAAATGCCTGTCAGACTATAGGCATTTTATCTGTCAGCCTCGGATAGTGCAGATGTCAGGGCGGAACGGCCAGATGATTGCAGCGTGTATGCCTGGCATTACCTATTACAATTTACTAAAAGATACATCAGAGTACTGTGGAGGATCACCCCTTACCCTCTCATGCACTATGCTCTATTTCCCCACTGTAATACTATGCAGACTGTTTTGGCGCAAATAAATAGCCAATAATAATAAAAACGTAAGTATAAAGGGGGTAATTCAGATCTGATCGCTGCTGTGTGTTTTCGCACAGTGGGCGACCAGGTCCTAACTGCGCATCCGTATGCACTGCAAATTGCACCCGTGTCAGACAACAAGGAGCATCGCCGATCAGCAATGGGATGGTGCGAAAAATCCGTTTGCACAGGCGTTCCCAAGGTGAGTGACAGGAAATGGCCGTTTGTGGGTGGCAACTGAGCATTTACAGGGTGTGTCCGGAAAAACGCAGGCGTTACCAAGCATTTTTCAGGGAGGGTGTCTGACATCATCTCCGGCCCCGGTCAGCCTCTTCTCATCGCACTGGAGGAGTAAGTCCTGGGCTGTGCAGAGACTGAAGATTTTGTGCTAAAATACCCAGCACAGGCTCCCACCTTTTATACAATATTTTACTTTTTCCTGATCTGAGGAGTTGTTGGGACACTAAGAGGCAGATTTATTAAGCTTGGTGAAGTGATAAAGTGGAAGGTGATTACGCACCAGCCAATCAGCTCCTAACTTCCATGTTACAGGCTGAGTTTGAAAAATGACAGTTAGGAGTTGACTGGCTGGAGCATTATCACCTTCCACTTTATCACTTCACCAAGCTTAATAAATCTGCCCCTAAGTGAGAGCAGATTCCCAATGACTGTCACATACATATACTGTATTAGATACAATGAATTTGGTAGTTTCAGAAACCTGCACTTTGATTAATTGTGTTTCTCAGATAAAGGGGTTATCCATAATATACTAGAGATATGCGGCGGGCACTTTTAGTGTTTTGGTTTTGGATCTGGAGCCTCACTCGTGTTTTGGATCTGGATTGGTTTTGCCAAAACCACTCTTTCGTGTTTTGGTTTTGGATCTGGATGATTTTTGAAAAAAATACAAAAACAGCTAAAATCACAGAATTTGGGGTAATTTTGATCCTACAGTATTATCAACCTCAATAACATTCATTTCATCTCATTTCCAGTCTATTCTGAACACTTCACACCTCACAATATTGTTTTTAGGCCAAAAGGTTGCACTGAGGTACTGTAGCTGGGTGACTTTGCTAAGCGACACAAGTGTGCGGCACAAACACCTGGCCCATCTAGGAGTGGCACTGCAGTGTCAAAAAGTATGGCAGATTTAAAAACTAGGCCCCAAAGAGCACATAATGCAAATAAGAAAAAGAGGTGCAATGAGGTAGCTGGATGACTTTGCTAAGCAACCCAAGCGGCCGACACAAACATCTGGCCCATCTAGGAGTGGCACTGCAGTGGCAGACAGGATTGCAGTTTTAAAAACTAGTCCCTAAAGAGCAGATATGGCAAAGCAGAAAAAGAGGTGCAACGAGGTCACTGGATAACTAAGCTAAGCGACACAAGTGTGCGGCACAAACACCTGGCCCATCTAAGAATGGCACTGCAGTAGCAGACGGGATGGCACTTTTAAAACCTAGGCCCCAAACAGCACATAATGCAAAGAAAAAAACTTAGGTAAAATAAAGCCAGTTTTTGCAAGGGCCTCCAGATTGCCTCTTTTTCCTGTCAATATACATATGGACTGTCTGACGTGCCTACTTGGATGCTGTCACTCATATAATCCTCCACCATTCTTTCAATGATGACAGCATCATATGCAGAGACAGTAGACATGTCAGTAATCGTTGGCAGGTCTTTCAGTCTGGACCAGATGTCAGCACTTTCTCCTGACTGCCCTGCATCACCGCCAGCGGGTGGGCACATAAATGTTATGCTTTTCCTCGCAGCCCCAGTTGCAGGAGAAAATGAAGGGAGAGCTGTTGATGCATGTCAACCAATAGTGGTCGACCTATTGAGTGTCGAACTAAATAAGGTCAACTTAAGGACTGTATCCCACCCACAGTGGAAGTGCCCCTTATGCAATGCCCACTGTAGTGGTAGTGCCCCTTATGCAATGTCCCCTTATACAGTGACCACAGTTGTAGTGCCGCCCCTTATACAGTGCCCCCAGGAATGGTGCCACTTATGCAGTACCCCCATGAGTAGTGCTCCCAGTAAAAACACCCCCTGCAGTAGTGCCCCCTTTGGTTTTTCCCCATTAGAAGCGCCCCCAGTAGTAATGCCCCTATATTAGTGCCCCAGTAGTAATGAACCCTGTAGTAGTGCCCCCAGTGGTAATGATCCCAACAGTAGTGCCCCTTACACAAACCTCCCCCTCAACAAAACACAATAATTACCTTAAGCCCCGCTCCTGCGTCCAACCACTGCCGTCTATCTGGCTGCCCGCTCCTCGGAACTATAGGAGTGACATCATGAAGTCATTCTCATAGTGCACAGCGCGAGAGCCGAGACTTAGGAGTGAACTCCAGCCTCTGGTTGTCGCTGTGGGGAAGGAGCCAGGTGCTCGCTGGTAACAAAATCTCAGCAGGCGTCAGGCATCTCCCTGCGGCGCTGGGCTGACATCCTGGATTAGCTAGGCCAGAGGAGACGGAACTGGTTCCATCTCCAAATGGAACCGACAGAACGCAGTTATGCCTTGTTCCGGTTCACTTTAACCCCTGCTGATAACTTTATGGATAACAGATTTCCAGACAGTGACGGGCTGGGGATTTAAATCAGCCCTGGCACTGTAGTCTGCTGGCGCCACAACAAGGTCACGACTCACAGGGACATGCCTAGCGAAATGGCCCCTCTCTCTGTCAGCTGGGCAGCCGAGTAGTAGAGTGCCAGTATGCGGAGCTGCTCGACCAGCCCCTGTCTCTCTGGGTGTTGTGAGGTTATGCAGAGCTGCTCTGCCAGGCTTTTAGGAAGGACCAGCACATCAGACCATTGGCCCTTCTGGCATTTGCCGTCTCCAGTTATAACATGACATCCAGATACTGTATAACATGACGTGTATATTATAATAATAACTCTCATGCAGGCATCCTAGTTCTGAGAAAGCCTTATGTTTTGCGGCATGGTAAGTAACATTATCCTGAATTATCAGTCTAATTTAAGTACAACAAATACTAGAGGAATTCCAACAAGCAATGCTACCGCAGCTAAATGTCTGCAGGTCGGAATCCTGGAATAGCTACAAATGCACAGAGGACTATGCAGAGCATTTTATATACTTTATCTAACAACAATGTAGTTGTGACAAATATTTTCCAAGTATTTATAAACCTATAAATAGACTAGTAAATTAATATTCACAAGGATAGGTTGAACACAACAATAGAATTACCGTACAGTGTTGTGTTACATAATTATGTGAGTTATCTAGACTATTTATTTATGACCTTTATTGCTGGCTAAGCTGTATCACCATTTATATAATGGTAACTTTAGTCATTTTACTTCAGTAATACAGTATTCCATATTTTTACATTTACGGGGGTAATTCAGACCTGATCGCTCGCTGACGATTTTTGCACCGCTGTGATCAGGTCAAAACTGCGCATGCGTATGCACCGCGATGCGCAGGCGCATCACACAGGTACAAATCGGTTCGTTGCTCTGCGATGGGTTTGTGCGAAGAATTCATTCGTGCGGGCGGTCGCAAGGTGATTGACAGGAAGAAGGCGTTTGTGGGTGTCAACTGACCTTTTTCTGGGAGTGGTTGGAAAAAACGCAGGCTTTCCCAAGCATTTGCAGGGCGGGTGTCTGACGTCAATTCCGGTCCTGGACAGGCTGAAGTGATCGCAGCAGCTGAGTACGTCCTGAGCTACTCAGAAACTGCACAAAATCTTTTTGTACCACTCGGCTGCACATGCGATCGCACACTTGCACAGCTAAAATACACTCCTTGGTGGGCGGCGACTATGTGAACGCAGGACTGCAAAAAACAGCTAGCGAATGATCAGGTCTGAATTACCCCTTACATCTGCACAATAAGAAGCCCTTTAAGTTTAACTGAGTGCACAGGGCCTAATTCCCTAAGGATTGCAAATGCAAAGCTGCTGCAATTGCAGTCCTTAGCAGTGCAAATGCAGGAGGAGGTGCATACCACCTTCTCCCTACATTTGCGATGCAATCACATATCAGATGAACATTGCGACCAATCATCTGCGATGACAGGCTGAGTAAGCTTATGGGGCCTACACAATGGGCGATATCTTGAAAGATATGAACAGTACCATTCGTAAATGAACAATAAATCGTTCATATCTTTCAGTGTGGATGCTTCAACGATGAACAATGTGCGTGCCCGCAATTGTTCATCGTTGAAGATCATCGTTTAAACATGCCAGTCAGTTTGGATGATATGGATGTATGTACTCTCATTTCGTCCAAATTGACCATCAGTATCTTCCAGTGTGGTATATAATATCGTTGGTCGATAATCTCGTTGGTCGAATACATCGCACAGCGTATAGGCCCCATTAGCATTTCTAAGCCTTGCCATCACAGCGCAGCTACCGAGGCCAAGGTAAACTGAGTCTCGCGATGCAGTCCTTGGCCTTGCCACTCCCAGAAAATGGGGCAACACTCCCCCCAATTTCCCCAACGCTGACCGCTCCCGCCTATGTCCCTCACCGCAAACGCATCTGCATGTCAGTCAGGCACAGGCGTTTGTATATTTGCGATGCGATCGCAGCACCTGTTCCGTACATGCGCAGAATGGGTCCTGCATGTGCACAGGACTCAAACATTGGGGAAATGCAGTAAGGATTGTATTAGCGATCGTTGCTGAATTAGCCCCTCAGTTAGCAGAGTACAATGATAAACATCATCTGAGGATGTGGCCAAGCAGAGGAGTTTTCTAAAGCGAGGGGGCTGGTGTGCTAACCTTTTGGGGAAAAATTGCCACCATATGCAGCATGTCAGATGGGCTTGTCCCACTGATGACATTCAGGTGAATATGCCTGGTAACATTATACTGCGAAGTCATACAGTGTGTACCGTTGCGTGATATATAATGAATATGCGCCCACAAGGGGACACGCTGCGCTCGCCGCTGGTATTCAAGCTGTAGGGATTCTGGAATCGGTCTGCTGAACGCCAGGATCCCGGCAGCTGGTATATCATACTGATTCCCCCTAGACTCCCTCACTTACACCTAACTCCTCATCAGCCGCAGTATAGGAAACCACAAGGGTCTGTGTACTGTATGTTACCTCACTGCCTGCACTACTGTATGTAATATCTCTGGACATTTCTGTGCTTGACAGTAAACCCATTGATGTCATACCTCGTCCATAATTATGTAATCCATACCCTAAATAAAACTGATAGAGCTCTTGGTGTGTGTATAATGTAGAGATGTGTAGCTGGCATTTTTCGTGTTTTGTGTTTTGGTTCTAATTCCACTTTCGTGTTTTCGTTTTGGCTTGGTTTTGCCAAAACCACCCTTTCGAGTTTTGGTTTTGGTTCTGGATGATGTTTGAAAAAAACATAAAAACAGCTAAAATCACAGAATTTGGGGGTAATTTTGCTCCTACGGTATTATTAACCTCAATAACAATAATTTTCACTATTTCCAGTCTATTCTGAACACCTCACAATATTGTTTTTAGGCCAAAAACTTACACCCAGGTTGCTGGATGACTAAACTAAGCGACACAAGTGGACAACACAAACGCCTGGCCTATCTAGGAGTAGCATTGCAGTGGCAGACAGGAGGGCAGATATAAAATAAAGGCCCCAACCAGCACATCATGCAAAAAAGAAAAAGAATTGCAATGAGGTAGTTGTATGACTAAGCCAAGCGACACAAACAATTGGCCCATCTAGGCGTGGCACTGCAGTGTCAGACAGGATATCAAAAAAATTGCCCCTAACAGCACATGATGCAAAGAAGAAAAAAAGGTGCACCGAGGTTGCTGTATGACTAAGCTAAGCGACACAACCACCTAGCCCATCTAGTAGTGTCACGCAGTGGCTGAATGTCGAGGGTGGGACGCAATTGTTCGGTCCACTGACAGCATCTCCAGCACGCTCCAGTCACTTTTTGAAAAATCTGCAATTGGTGGACTTATACGGCAGTACCCCAGGACTAATACAGCAGTACCCCTGGACTCATACGGCAGTGTCACACAGGATGGAACTTTTCAAAAACTAAGCCCCAAACTGCACCTTATACAAAGATGTCGAAGAGGTGCAATGAGGTAGCTGTATGACTAAGACAAGCGACACAAACAATTCCAACTGGAATTATACGTCCAAATCACTGGAATTTATTGGCAAAATCACTGTAATTATACGTCTAAATCACTGGAATTAATTGGCAAGATCACTATAATTAATAATTATTCATCCAAAACACTGGAATTAATTGGCAAGATCACTGTAATTAATAATTATACGTCCAAATCACTGGAATTAATTGGCAAGATCACTGTAATTAATAATTATACGTCCAAATCACTAGAATTAATTGGCAAAATCTCGACATCGCCTGCCTAGTGAAGTTGAATCTAGATGGGATTTGTTAGCGGGGACACAATACCTCCATCAATTGTCTAAATCCCACTGCACTAATGGCTGATACCGGACGCACGTCTAACACCAACATAAGTGTCAAGGCCTCAGTTATGAGGGCTTCCATCGTCTTTGCCACTCCGTGTCGTAAATGGCATATTGGCAAGTTTACGTTTCTCCTCAGACCATTTACATTTCTTTTTTTGGGTCTTTTTACTGAACTTTGGCTTTTTGGATTTTACATACCCTCTACTATCACAATGGGCATCAGCCTTGGCAGACGACGTTGATGGCATTTCATTGTCTATGTCATGGCTAGTGGCAGCAGCTTCAGCACTAGGAGGAAGTGGTTCTTGATCTTTCCCTATTTTATCCTCCAAATGTTTGTTTTCCATTATTTTTCAGGAGTTATATAACACAATATGCGTCACAAGAGAGTGTACCCCTACACCTCACAGGGCAAACCCTGTAAAAAATATTTGGATTAAATATTAATAACCCCTTCATTTGGAGTAAATAATATACAGCACAGGACAGCACCACTGAATTTATATGGCAGCACCACTGGACTGGATTTATACTGAATTATATGGATTTATATGGAATTATACGGCAGGATAACTGGAATTATTCGGCAGTATCACGGGAATTATACGGCAATATCACAGGAATTATATGCCAGTATCACGGGAATTATACGCCAGTATTCTGAGAATTATACGGTAATGTCAGAGCAGGCCCTAACCAATATGATGCCCTAGGCAAGATTTTGGCTGGTGCCCCCTAGCACCACCGCTGGTTCCGGCTCTGACCCTGCACCCCTTTCCCAGCACCATCACCCCTCACCCATAGCAGTTCTTATTTTGGTGTTTGTACCCACCATATTTTACATAGGAACAGTTTGCACATTTGGCGCACAGCCCAAAAAGGGCTGTGTTTTTGCTGGCAAGGGGCATGGCCACACAATAGTACCCCCAATTCCAATTACGCCACACAGTACTGCAACTTTATTCACATTTGATCATGCGATAGTGTCCATAATTCATATTACATCCCACAGTAGTATCACTTTACCTTATAAATGTTACTCCTCACAGTAGAGCCCCTTATTCACATTACATCACACTGAATTGCTCCTTATTCACATTACACCACACGCTATTGCTCTTTATTCACATTAGACGACATAGTAGTGCCTTTTCTATATGCAATGCCACATAGTAGATCACCTTATACACATAATGCCACACATTAATAATGCATTTATACACATAATTCCACACAGTAGTGCCCCTTACACATATGAGACACATTATTAATGTCCTTATCAACATAATGCGCCTTACACATTATACCAACCTTTATTAATGCCCTTTTACACATAATGTCCCTTACACATATACCGCACATTATTAATGCCCTTATACACATAATGACACACATAGTGCCCCCTACACATTTGCTGCACATTATTAGTGTCCCTATACACATAATGACACACATACAGTAGTGCCCTTTTAAATATATGCCGCACATTATTAATGCCCTTATACACATAATGACACGCATAGTGCCCCTTACACATATTCCGAACACTACTGCACAACCAACCCACTCACATGCACACAGCAATCACACTGCCACTAACACTGTGACCTCTGCCTCTGCTTGGATACAGATGTGTCCTCATATATCTTGCCTCAATGCTAAAGTCTGGCACCTTTTTTTAATAAAAATGCATCTTATTTGCATTGCTATGTGGCTAGGATGCACAAGCAGCTTCTACTGATTAAAATGATATGCAGCATGCCTATATACTGTGTGAGACTGTGGCTGTATCTGTATATGAAATGCTACACACAGAATATAGGCATGCCGCATATCTTTTTAATAAAAATGCATCTTATTTGCATTGCTATGTGGCTAGGATGCACAAGCAGCTTCTACTGATTAAAATGATATGCGGCATGCCTATATACTGTGTGAGACTGTGGCTGTATCTGTATATGAAATGCTACACACAGAATATAGGCATGCCGCATATCATTTTAATCAGCAGAAGCTGCTGATGCCCCTAGGCATATCAAATGCCCTAGGCAATTGCCTAGTTTGCCTATACCTATGGCCGGCTCTGGGTAATGTCAGAGGAATTATATGCCAGTATTCCGAGAATTATACGGCAATGTCACAGGAATTATACGGCAATATCATAGGAATTATATGGCAGTATTCCGAGAATTATACAGCAATGTCACAGGAATTATACGCCAGTATTCCGAGAATTATACGGCAATGTCAAAGGAATTATACGGCAATATTATAGGAATGATAGGCCAGCATTCCGAGAATTAGTCGGGAATATCATAGGAATTATACGCCAGTATTCCGAGAATTATACGGCAATATTATAGGAATTATATGCCAGTATTCCGAGAATTATACAGCAATGCCACAGGAATTTTACGGCAGTATTCCGAGAATTATACGGCAATGTCACAGGATTTATACGCCAGTATTCCGAGAATTATATGGCAATGTCACAGAAATTATATGCCAGTATCACGGGAATTATATGGCAATATCACGGGAATTATACACCAGTATCACGGGAATTATACGGCAGCAACACTGGGTATATGGCAGCAGAGGACACCACCACTGTGACTGGTCACTGAACTGATACATAAGAGACTTCCCCTGGTCTAATGCAGGACAACACAGCACCACTGAAAGGGACTTATACAGCAGCACTGGGGACATATAGCAGCATAGGACACCACCACTGTGACTGGTCACTGGACTGATGCTGCACAAGAGAGACACTACCCCTGGCCTGATGCAAGACAACATAGCAAAACTGCAAGGCACTTATACAGCAGCTAGCAGCACTGGGGACATATAGCAGCAGAGGACACCAACACCAACACTGTGACTGGCTGGACTGATACAGCACAATACACTGACTACACTGGACTGGACTGAGCAGCACAACACAGCACAAGACTCGCCACCCCACTTTCCCGCCCCCACACAGACACTGAGGATGGAGACACGTCCTTTCACTACACTCTCCGAGACTGGAGTGAAAATGGCCGCGAAGCGCGGCTCCTTATATGGAATCCAAATCCTGCGAGAATCCGACAGCGGGATGATGACGTTTTGCCTCGTTCGGGTTTCCGAGTCAAGCGGGAAAACCCGAGCGTGAGGTTCGGTACGGTTCGGTTCTCTGAGAACTGAACCCGCTCATCTCTAGTATAAAGGCACTATGGGAAAGAGAAGAGAAACAATCGTATCTGCACTGAAAGGTGAACTCTGC